>NW_026589732.1:3870430-3959139 GCF_907164565.1 Psammomys obesus
GTGTGTGTGTGTGTGTGTGTGTGTGTGTGTGTGTGTGTGTGTGTGTGTGTGTGTGTGTGTGTGTTGGGGTATGCTGGTGATACACACACACCATAGGAGAGCTCATAGCCTGTCCAGAATAAAGAGCCAGGGGTCCAGCTTCCACTGTGTTTAGAAGGCTTTACCCTTCCCTCAGGGCCTGCACACTTTACTGAGGTGACTACTCTTTCCTATCACGCATTCCGTTGCTCCATTCAGAGGGAAGCTTTTGGTCAGATTATCTGCTCTTTTGTCCCAAGTCTGGTTCAGTTCCATTTGGAATAGATATAACCTTCCTGCTCCAGTAAATATTTGCAGAGACAACAATTTTACCCTCAATCCTTTCTCATGGTGAAGGAGATGGTCCTTTTTATTCGTTCTTGTGACTCAGTTTTGCTTTCCCTGTTCTTCCTAGTCCACCTTTGTGGGCACAGTAGGTAACACAGATCTCTGGTGTTTTGCAGCTATCAGAGTACAGGATTTGGGATGGATACTTTTTTTAAAAAAGAGTTTATTTATTTATTTTTATGTATGCATGCTCTATCTGCATGCATATCTGTACGCCAGAAGAGGGCGTCAGATTCTAGTATAGATGGTTGTGAGCCACCACGTGGTTTCTGGGAATTGAACACAGGACCTCTGGAAGAGCAGACAGTGCTCTTATCCACTGAGCCATCTTTCCAGCCCAGAATGGATACTTTCTCCAGAAAGCTGAGTATCGGCCTCTTGAACAACAAAACTTTGAAAAGGAATGATGGAAAATTCCAGGCATTCAGATAACATGTTACTTTCAGTCCGTGCGTGGCCCTGACAATTCTCTCCAATATTTCTCACCACCACTGATTGAGCCTCATACATCTCATCTGCCATCCTGCATCCCTCCAATGATGACTGGACCATTACAGGAAAACTAGCGTCAGCCAAAGGAAGCCACAATAATACACCAGAGCATCTAGGTGTGGCAGAAGGACCTTCTAGCAGCGGAGACATTCGATCATGAGAAGGGTGAGGGATGGACACTCTCTGGGGAAGGGTCCAGTGAGGCCTGTGGAGACTTACTGAATGAGCTGCTCCACATGCTCTTTCATCCCTGTGGCTTAATGGTTGTATCAAAGAGTTTACTGCTGTGTTTCTGTGCAATGAGAATGCCTACTGTCCAGGGGCAGTTGTGGGAGAAGGATCAGAAAAAGCTAGTTCCTTCAGTCAGTCAGAGGTCTAGAGATGGAGCAGGCTTTCGCCCTGATCTAAGACATTGTCTCTCACGAAGAGGAGAGGATGTAAATGAGGGCAGAGAGGCATGGCTTTGCCTTCCAGGTTGAAGGACTTAAGACTTACAAAGATTTCAAGTGGCCATGGGTTCGTCCTCCCCACTCAGAACATAACTAGACTGTCTAAGACCTGGGAGTATGCACAGTTGTGAAAAGTGTAGGTATAAAATTAGGGATATTATTTTGAAGCCATTTCCAAGTTCCTGGACATCAGAGTAGCCTCTGGGCTTGTCAATGCGGTGTCGATTTGTTCAAAGACTCAAGGATCTCAGATCCGCCTGGGAAGGACTCTCAGAGGCTGGCATGCCCTTCCAAACTGTCACCTAGCCTGCTCCAGAACATCTCTGTGTTTGATTAAAGAAGATGATGAATGGAAATTATCTGTCACTGGCAAGAAGATAAATGCCATCCCCCCTTTTCTGTTCCCTGAGAATGACTGAAAGAACGCCACCTCTCCAGGGAGCCCCCACCATCTTTGGGTGGCCTTGCGCTGCCCTCGAGAGCTCTGCAGGTCTTAATCTTAATTCCAGCTCCCCGTCTGGGAACGGAGGATGTCATCTGTTGTCATTACTTACAACAAATACTAATAACACTAAATACTTAGTGAGTACTGCCTACCACTGAACCAAGTACCCGCTTCAGTACTTTACAAACCGAACAGGACTGCCAGACTTATGAGAGGGACAAGTCTCACTGAGTTGTGGACAGGGGGCCCCAGAGACTGTTGTATCCAGGTTTCATGTTATAGCATGTTAAAGCAAGGCTCAGACACTACCCTCCCAGCCTAGCTCTGTTATGGGTATCTAGAGGCAGAATCTTCTTAAAGGGGACATTCCCACAAGGATATTGGACACCTCTACTTCCCTGCAGGCTTTAGTTCTTCGTGGACATGGACAAAGCTAGTGACTTGCCCTCAGACACATCTAGAGAGGTTCCCTAGACCTGTCTATCCATTTAGTTTAAGGGATTGGGCCAAAGAGGCATGCCCTGAGGCCACTGGACCTTACTCTGGCCACCCTGGGCTGCAGAAAGGAGCAATAGGTTTCATGGCCAGGTTCTCTAGAAGCGGAGTCTGAGGCAGGGATTTAGGTACTTTGTGGTTCACTGAAGAATAATGCTTCAAGATAGATCCGCAAGGGGAGAGGAAGGCGGGGCAGAGATGGGGGCTTGGGCACAACAAACAGATGTGTCAGATATGCCTACTGGATAGAGCACAGGAGGTCCAGATAAATTGGCATTGCAAATAAACAATAATTTAAAAACTGTGGTCCAAGTGTTGTCTAGGACATACTCCTACCAAAACTGTATAGTTAAATGCAAATTTTACTGGGAATTTTGTGATTTTTAACTGCTACATTTGTGACCCATTCTAGGTTGGTCAATTGATCCTTTTGGCCAAAGCTAAAGGTGGTCTAGGGATGTGGGACTTTCAGTGGTAAAATGGAAATTTAAGTTGACCTGAGGTTGTGCCTGAGGCAAGTCAGCCTCGGCTGGGGTTTTGGGGGGAGTCGAGGTGGGATTGACAATACAAAGACCAAAGCTCTGTGAAGAGGTGGCCCTTCCTGAGAGGACACTTAGCCATTGATCATGGTGGTAGCTGGGTTGTGGGGTGGGAAGAGACAGCACCCACCTCCTGAGAGCCAGTCTCTGGTGGCTGTGAGTCAACGGAAGGCAAAGAAGGGGCTTGATGCTTGGGTCTCTATTGGAGAGCCCCCCCCCCATATACAGCACTCTGTATGTCCTTTCAGCGCAGAGACCCCACTCCACTGGCAGAAGTTAAGTCACTGCTTACCGCCAGCCCAGTGGTCAGCTCTGAGTCACTCTTTTGCAAGCTGGGGCGTGTTATCTGCAGCACAAGCCAGCATGGGACGTCTGAATGTTTACAAGGACTGTTTAAAGCCAAGAGTGGGGCAGATTACTCCCAATTTTGAGGGAGAACTAGGGTTGATTAAGCACGGAGAGTAGAATCTGAGCCTGACCTCAAAATGAGATGGATTGGAAGGGAGGGGGGAAGGAAAGGAGGTGGGAAGGGAGGGAGGGGGAGGGAGAAAGAGGTGGCAGAGTAGAAAGTGTGTGGTCAAAGCACCAAGTTCAAGGCACCAGGACCCTCTCAAGTCCTCCAAGAAGCAGTTCCACGGAACTCTAATTCCTCCCCTTCAAACTGGCCCCCATGTGGGGTGAGCACAGGCCCTGTCTGGCTGTAGACTCAGCTCCAGAGTGGGTTTTGTCTGCAGTTATAAAGCACTTGGTACCTGCAAAATGCCCACGATTTACTTTCGGACAGAAGCCAATGCTTTGGAAGCATGCTGGCGGCCCCACTGACCTGGGGATGCCCGGACACCTGGGGAACATCCCAGCTCTGGGCGGAGCGGGCCTGCCACTGGTTCCTGGCCAGGATCCATGGGAAGACAAGCTTCCTTCTCACCTTTCCAGCATATCCTGAAACCAGAAGCCTCATGACACCAGCTCTTCTTTCAGGGCTCTGGGATTTCTACTCTGGCTGAGGCAGGACACCCACACTGCTGAGAAGCCTGAACTGGGACAAAGGTACGGAGGGGTCAGCTGGGAAGAGTGATGGGACTTATCCCAAATCAGTGTCCCCATTTCTGGGCTGAATACAGCTCATCACTGCTAAGAGTGTCGGTGCTACGGTACTCTATTTTAACCACTTCCTTGCTGTATAATCTTGGGCAGGTTGGCTTTTTGAGCCCTCACTCATTAACCATCCGAATGGCAGAAACATCAGTACAAATGGCTCACTGCCTCGTTGCACTTGCTGGCCCATAAATGGGGACACTGGGGAGATGGCCCAGTGAGAAAAGCGCTTGCTGTGTGAGCACCAGGATCTGAGTTCCCATCCCCAGCATCCACATGAAAAGCAGGGCACTGGGGCAGACATCTGTAACCCCAGGGTAGGGGTTAGCCACCCAGACAAGTGGATCCCCGGCGGGCCCTAGCCAGCCAGTCTGGCAGAAAGGGTCATCTCCAGATTCAGTAAGAACAGCTGTCTCAAAAAAATAAGGGAAGAACTTCAGAAGAGGACACGGGATGCCATCGTCCGACCTTCACATGCACACATGTGGCTGGACGCGCCCAAACACCCTACACGCACTCACACATGTTTTCGTTTCCATAGTGCTGTGAATCCTTAAGGAGGCAGGCGGGGGAAGTAGTACTAGTATCTTTATTTATTTATTTTTTTCTGTTTGAGAATTTCATACACGATTATAACATCTTTTGATCATATCCACTTCCTATCCCTCCTCTCCAAGTCCTCGCTTATTTCCTCATATCTCCATTTCAGGAGAGAAGGGATGAAACTAAATATAAGCAGTGTGGCTGGACCTAATGTTACACTCCTGGGTTTCGAATGCTAGGACACCAGTAGATGGAATCTATCATCAGCATCTTCAGGAAATGTTTGAGCCTGCATCAGCAATTTTAAAGTCTTGCCTTGGGGTACTCTGGGGGCATCTAGTTCCCATGTTTTCTGGCACCTATGGAACCTAGCCTAGCAGAGCAGGAAGGCCTAGCATTGGCCCTGAGTTCTGTCTCCACAGCAGATACCCATCTCCATGCCCTTTACTCTCAGAAATGTAATCTGCATATTTGACAGTGAAGTAAGAGACCAGATGCATTGTTGAGGGAGCAATACTCAACCACAAGTGTTTTCTCTGGGACCCTAGTGTCTGCCAGGCTTCCTACACATGTTTTTGGATTCTTTTGGGACATCATCTTATGTCTGTCACTGCTCACTATCTGAGGAGGTTGACCCAAAAGTACTGCCAGGGCACCTAGACAGGAAAAGTGGCTTCTTGTTGGGGACAGGGGCAGGGAAGGGAGCAGACAAACTCAGTGCTGACCAGGATGGACTAGAAGGTGAGGTGTGCAACCTGGGGCCAGCATGCAGCTTGTACCTAGAGATTTCTGGTTCAGCATAGCCAGCTAAATATCCTAGGAAGAGTTACTGGGCCTCTGTGTGGGCTCAGTGGGCTCATCTGAAACCTGGGTACAGGCAGGACCACCACAAAAGCATCATGAAGGGGTTCAGGTGTCCAGAGCATCCTTTATTGCTTGACTACTGAAGGTGATCCAAGCTGATGGCCCCATCCGGTACTGGCTCATACAGCTAGAAAGCTGACATGCTTCTTCATCAAAACAAACAGAAGAACTGTCATTTTAGGGAGATCTGATCAAATGAGCTTTTAAAAGGTGGATGGCTCTGTAAATGATGATCTGACTCACTTACTTTCTTCTGACCTTGTTAGCTGTCTCTTTCCTGAACACACACACACACACACACACACACACACACACACACAGAGAGAGAGAGAGAGAGAGAGAGAGAGAGAGAGAGAGCGCTGGAGCAACATAGTGCAGAAACCTAGGCAGTTACAGCTCAGTGGATGGAGCCAGGCTCAACATGAGATGGCAGGCCACTATGGAGCTCTCAGAGGCTGGAGCCTGTGCCCAGACTACAGCAGGCACTGACAGAAGATTACAGACCGACTGAGATCTTGGCCACACTGGCTCCTGTGTTCTCTGAGGACCACAACCTAGGTGTTCCCTGAAGGACTACGGCAATACAGCCTGCTAAAGACTTCGGTGTGATTTCCTCTGGGGAAAAGAAAGGAAGGAAATTGGAGAACGGAAGAAAGAAGAAAGGAAAGGAAAGCAATGGGGAGAAAGAGGGAAGAAAAGAGAGAAGGAGAGAGACCCGGTACAAGTGTGAAATCGGAATAACAGACTGGGGCTGGTGAGACGCATGTGAACAGAGTCTGACGTGGGCAACCCCTACAAATAGACCTTCTGTTAAAAATAGCCTTTGTCTAAATGTGGAAAGGGCGTAAATATAGTAGCGGTTTCGGCTTACTACGGAGCCGCCCCAGCTCCAAGTAACAGAGGCTTATTATAGGATGTGTGCGTCAGCAGCGAGGGGAGGGCAGGGCAGGGGAGGGAGGGCAGGGACCGAGGGGGCAGCAGGGCCAGCAGGCTGGGGTACAGTACCTGCAGCAGACCCGGGTTAGCCAGCCAGTACTATGGCTCTGGTGCAGAAACTCCATGGGTCGATACTTATGAAATGCTCGCTCGGAGTCTTCAGGGCAGAAAACCAATCTAAGTGGGGAAGACAGGCAGGCAGCAGAGAAAGGCTGAAAGACTCTGGTCAGCATTGTCTCGGATACCCTGCTTAGGTTCATGCCTGATTCACCAGGCCATGTCCATCGGACAACAGGTTACTGCTCCTGGACATGGAAGGCTGCACGTTTCCCCAGGACGCCCCACCCCCAAAACCACCCTTTAGACACCAGCCTACAGAGAAGCCAGATTCTTCTGCCTTGAGTGCAGAATACCTAAAGTCTATGGAAAGTCGCATCCCTCCACTCCCTCGTTCCACATTCAATCCAAGTCTTGTTAAAAACTTTCAGGTTTCCTCTTGGCATGGTGGTACGTACATGCCTACAATCTCAGCATTTCAGTGGCAGAGGCAGGAAGATCTGGAGTTCAAGCTCTGCCTCAGCTATGTAGTGAGTTTGAAGCTAGCTTGGGCTCCATGAGAGATGCTGCCTCAAACAAAACGAAACCATGTCGTCCGGAGTTTGGTGGCTAAGGGAGCTTGCCATGCAAGCCTGGTGACCTGAGTGGTTTCTCAGAACCCGTGTAAATGCAGAAGGAGAGAACCAGTGCCACAAAATTCTCCTCTGCCCTTCATTTATGTGCCATGACATGTGCTCTCTTATACATATCACACACACACACACACACAATTAAAACAGAAGCAAAAAGCTTGAGGTTTAGCACCCCAGCCACCAGCCTTCGTGCAGGGCATGGTGTGGAGATCCTGACTTAGCTAGAGTTTCTGAGCTGGGACCAGCACGGTGGCTCATTGGGTAAAGGCGTTTGCCGCCAGAGCCTGACAACCTGAGTTCCGTCCCAGGGATCCAAGTGGGAGAAAGAAGTGACCTCTGAAAGTTGTCTCCTGACCCTCACATAACCATGCATAGGGTTTATGTTCTCACACATACACACGCTCATACGAACACACACACACGTGTGTGCGCACACGCACACTAAAATAATTTTAAGCTGATATTAAATTGTTCAGTGAGGCTCTCTCTTGACACATTCAGTCCAGGGTCAAGTGTCCGTAGGAGCCAGGAGCTGCTCCCAGTTTGTATGTCTCCTATATGACCTCTGCAGATCTCTCATCCTTTATCCAACGTCCCCTCTTCTCCCTATGTAGCCTAGGTTCATACATACATCACACATGTAGATGCATAATCCAATACATATAACACACACACACTTTCCATTCCAGCCACTGCCCAACTCCTGGATTTGACCCAGCCCGACCTTGCTCCACAGAGTCCCTTCACTTGGCCTCCTTTTTCCTGTGGCTCTTCCCAGCCTAGGCCTTATCCCTGGGATCTGAGATAAAACCTGACTCTTTGAGGTGGCTTTGAGCTTTCTTTCCTAGACTCGTGTCTGGGGCTTCCCTGGGGGGCTGCCCCCTCAAGCCGGCCTGACAAGTGCAGTGATTTAGCCCTGGCCTGGCCCTGAAGGCTGGTTTCTTTATTTTGTCTCGTCTACCCTCTCACCCACTCTGTGACAGTGGAGCTTTGGAGACTGTCCAGATGGCAGCTCCCTGCACTCACTCCACCTGCCACACAGGCCCCCGAGGGTGTCCTAGAAAACATTTGCCACCTCTCTACCTTAACAGCTCAAGATCTCCAGACACTTCAGATTTCCAGGTCCCCTGTGAGTACATGATGGTTTTCTTCCCCCAAATTCTTAAAAAGAAAAAAGAGCCTGAATGACAGTCAGCGCTGGCAGAAGCTGGCCTCCTCATTGTGAAGTGAGGAAGGAGACTGCAAAAGGAAATGGGAAGAAAGCAGATATGCAGATAGCCGTGCTGGTGCTCATCCAGGTAAGCCTACCTGCCCTGGCCCTGAGTGGCCCTGTCCTGAGGCTGGTCCTGCTGGCTTGCAGCATTCAGCACAGCGAATGGAAGACCCAAAAAGCAGGCTTTGGGGCAGATGGTATTGTCTGGGTAGAGAAACACAGCATAGGGGGAGGGCAGGGTTTAGGGACCCAGAGCTCAGTTCCCACCTCTGCTCTGCTCTTGTTCATGGGGTAAACCTGAGTCAGTCTCATCCCTTAGAACTGGGTACTTCTGTTCATTCTGATGGAGCCTAAGTCAATCAAAATGCAGTCCCTTACAGGTGTTTTAGGTAGCATGCTTGTGCCTGACATTTTCTAGACTATTCCTTAAAAGACCTGTTTTATTCAGGCTGCCAGGAAACAAGCAGAGAAAAATGATTTACAAAGTTCAGCTGTTGAGGGGACACACACACACACACACACACACACACACACACACACACCAACACGAAAAACCCAACCAGTCCACCAAACTAAAAATGAAGAACTATCCCTCTGCCCCCCAACTAGGACACAGCAATCTCTATGAAGCAAAGCAAAATTTTGTCATAGAAGATGGTTTCAAGGAAAGGTCAGATTTTCATTAGCTTTTACTTGAAGCATCAGGGTGTCCCAGAAGTTTGAGCCACAGCATGTTACATAGGGACGCTTATAGCAAGGACCCACTATGTTTTTCTAAATGACATGTGCCATGAGATTTCTGCTTGAAAAAGCAGAGGCTTCTGAGGGAAACGCTGACACTTTTCCGTGTACGTCCCTCCGGTGTGTCCATGTACCTGTATGTGGTTTTGTGCAATGACTGGTCATATGAATCAGGTAGCATAAGATCTTGAAGGAAAATACTCCTAGTTCAAACCATGACTCTGCCTGTGCCATCTGAATGGCATGCTGGGGAAAAACTGAGCTGCAAAGAGAGTGCCTCCATAGTGCCTACCCAACCTTCCTACCCATCTACCTCAATGACAGCTGTGGCAGTCGGAATGCTCTGTGGAAAATGCTTACCATGGTGGTAATGGTATCATTACACATGTCACAACAGTATATGACATCACAACATAGTCACACACAAATAGAAACGCTGTCCTCTTATACATATGTGTCATGCATATCTCACGGGCAGATAAGCATGCTTGTCCACACATCCAAATGCCAGTCACACTCACACATGCACCTTTGTTCTATAATGTCATCGAACGGGGGGGGGGGGGGGTTCTTTTTTTCCCGGGTTGGGGTTCTGAGGTCTTGCTGAGCCTGAATTCCGTAATGTCCCTGGCCATGGGGGAATACAGGCCTCTGAAGTGATGGTATGGGCTTGTGGTCACATCCCTAAGGTGGCTGTCCATGGAGACGGTGTCAGGATGAAATAACTTGGCCATGAGATGAAGAACCCAGTTGACTGAGAATCCCAGAGGCTTGTTCCCACAGTTGTGTTAAGGCTGTTATTCTATTGGTTGCTTCCAGCCAATCACTGACTGAGTGTGCCAGGAATACAAAAGTAAGCTTATCTCCAAGAGGCAGAGATGGTGGTCCAGGGATCCTGACAGCCTTGCTGAACCTTTCTAGCCTGCAGAGAATCCAGGATACCTACCTTTCCTCCCCTCCCACCCCAAGCCATATTTGTGTGTTGCTGTGTGTCTCTTGCTCTCTTCTGGGCTCTCTCAGGTCTCTCTTCACATAAGGACAGGGCTGTCCCAGAGGGACATCTTGGAATGTTTAATCCTGTGATTCTGTTTTAATGCTACAAGGCAACAAAAGTTCCAGTTACCAGAAGGATCCCTGAAGGGAGCACAAAGAAGAAAGGAAGAGAGAAGAGGAGCCCTTGTGTACCCCTGACCATGTGTGTTGTACTATTGGAACTTTTTCAAGCACAGTGCTGGCAGATCCAGAATGTTCTGGAAAGGTGAAGGCGAAGGTGTAGGCTGGACAATTGCCCAAGGTCCTGAGATTTGAAAGAAGCAGAGCCTGGTTAGAACCCAGGATTCCTGATACCCCAGTTGTCATATATTTATTCCCTCTCTGTCTCTTTCCTCCTCCTCTCTCCCTGCTTGTGCTATCCACTGAATGTCTTCTCAGTACCTCTCACATATACCTTTATCCACAAGGTTCCCTAGGGCAGGATGGTGCCATTCATCAGTCAACCTCGTAGATGAGAAGCTGACACTTGAGCTAAGTCAGTTGCCCAAGGTCTGGGTAAAGACCAACTCAGAGCCATGTTGTTTAGCTCTGCTGTGTTACCTGAACCTCTGCAAAAAAAAAAAAATCCAATTTGCTTGCTGCCATGGCCCCAAAATTACACTTCTCTTCTCTTTCTGGGAACACAAGCCTCAGAGCAGTGAGGGGCCTGACTACACCCAACACCCAGGGTCTGGAGCCCAGTGTGAGGCTGGGGAGAAGCCGCTCTCATCCACACTGGAAACCCAACACCAGCCTCCTTCCCTCTCGCTTGAAAGTGCTCTAGAGTTTCTGTGCTCACAATGCATCCCTTTGGAAGGCTGCCCTCCCAGGGTTGCCATGGTGACTATTTTGGTACTGCATGCTAGAAAAAGCTGAGGCACCTGCTGGTCACACCACCAAAACTTGTCTCTGAAAAATCAGCAGATGGCATTTGTCAGAAATTCCTGCTTCTTGATTAATTTGGGAAAAAGGAGAGTGTGTGGCGGTGCCAATATCCTTTAACCTGGATGGTTTGTGTTGGCGTTGGGAAGAAGATGGGGTGCAGCTGTGCAGAGGCCCCCAATTCCCCTGATGTGCTGGCTCTCTTGGCTTTCCCACAGAGGCAAAGAAGTTTGGTTTGGAGTCTAGTAAATGGATAGAAGAAAAAGGCCACAGTTTGGCTTTCCTCTTAAAGGGGGCTGGAGTTTCAGATTCTGCTTTGGGAAGGCTTACAGTAAATTCTATTATACCATGAGCTAACCTGGAGCTCACTCTGTAGCCCAGGCTAACCTCAAACTCATGCAAATCTACTTACCTCAGCCTCCCAAGTGCTGGGTTGAAGGCACTGGCACCGTGACTGACACCCATGAGTTCTTAAATAGGCCTCAAATTGGGGATTTTTAGTTAGAAACATGGCAGGCATGGCTTTTATTTAAATCTCACTTCTGTCACCTACTAAGAGCGTGACTATTAATTTCCCTATCTTGTCTGATCTTCAGTTTCCACACCTGTAAAAGCAGGGATGATAATCTTTATCTGGCAAGAATTCACTAGAATCTCACCAGACCTCAGCTTAGGCATGGGACTACTGGCCACTTTTTGAGCTTTTACAAACAGCTCTGTAGCTGGGCTTATGAAAACAAACCAATTTTGCTGTGGGCTGGCTCCTGAGGCACGCACTGCCTACTGCCTAGGGGATAGGCACCATCAGGGAGTTTCTGTAGATGCAGTTATGTAGTTTTCTCCCTTCACCAGCTGGTTCTCTAGGGAGAATAAGGCTCAAACTCTCCACCAGCAACTCGTCTCTATCATGAGCATGGTAGATCAAGGCTGGCAAAAGGTGGTCTGCTGTTCTCCCCTCTGACCAGGTCAGGCATTGCTAACCAATTTCAGCACTCTTCTCACTGGGCTGGAGGACCTCAGAATCTTCTAGAAGACAGTGTTCTAAAGAGCTGCTACTGAGTGGACAGAGCACAGGAAAGCAAATTTATTCGTTATGATAAACAGGAAAGAATCAAGGAATAGAAGTCAACATTACTAACTCTCCCTGCAGTGTTGCCTTTAACTAGTTGTATGAGCTTGGGTGAATCTTGCCCCTCTCCAGGGTTCAGTTTTTATACTTGAAATGTGCTGAATTACATCTTGCTAGTATTTGTATGCCCAGGAACCCCACAAAAACACCGAAACTGGAAGCCATGGTAGACACTCAAAGGACCTGGTGCAGACCCGTGCAGGCCCTATGCTTGCTGCTTCTGTCTCTGTGAGTGCATTTTGATTTAGAGTGCCTTGTTTTCCTGCCGTCCTCCATCCTTTTCTGCCTTCTCATCCACAAGGTTCCCTGAGCCCTGAGGGGAGAGATTTGATGGCAACATCCCATCCAGGGCTGAGTGTTCCATGGTCTCTCACTATCTGCATAATGTCTGGCTGTGGGTCTCTGTACTTGTCTGTTACAGAGGAAACTCCTCTGATGATGGCTGAGTAAGGAATCTGTCTGCTTCTCTGGCCAAAGTTTCCTTCCACCACATTTTAGGTTTCCACAATCTTACCAGCCAGCCCACCGCCCCCACTACCCACACACGTTCTCTCCCATCAGGTGGACTCCCAACACCGAACGTGAGCTCTGATCTGTTCCTTTCCTGGGACTTGTCCAAGTGATCAGATTTTATCAAACATCCTGGGATGGCTGAGGGCCAAGTTAAACAAGCTCAGATGGTTGGGATTACCAAATTATAGCTTGTGTGTGTGTGTGTGTGTGTGTGTGTGTGTGTGTGTGTGTGTGTGGAAAGTCACCTCACAGCACATAGAGCTGCAGCTTCCAGTGGAAAGGTGGAGAGACCAGAACAAGAGAGGTTTGGGGACTCCCTTCAGGCTACTCAACAAGTTATGAGTTGATCTGGTCTGTCTTTGGGGACCCAGCAGGTCTGAGACCAGATGCTGCTGAATTTGAGAAGAACCAGGAAGACCCCATCAAAAGGCAAACCAGGGAAGATGCTGGCTCTGTTGGAGCCTGACGGCTGGGGTCCACTGTGGGGTCACTGCATACAGCTTGGGAGGGTGGTGAAGGAAGGCCCATGGAGGTCAAACACGGCGTCTGCTATGTAACCTCAGGGTGATCTTGGGTCCTCTCTCAGCTTCATTTTCACCTGTAACAAGAGGTGGGTGGTTTATGTGGACACTGCCTCTAACTGGCCCTCAAGGCTGCTAAGCAGCAGGAAGCACGCACAGTGGCTGCCTCCCCGGAGATTCCCATTTCATTGGTCAGCAGCAGCAGCAGCAGCAGCCTCTGTGTGCCTATAAACGTGTTCACTGATGACAAACGAACATGGTGCAGTGGTTAATCTCAATTGTCGACTCTGGGATCTAGATCACTCAAGAGACAAATCTCTGGGATGTTCAGGATTTTCTAAATGAAGTCAGTGGAGGTGGGGAGACCCTACCTAAATGTGGGTGGTATTGTTGCCTGGGCTTTGAGTCAGACTGTATGAAAAGGAGAAAGGTTCCTAAGTATCAGTGTGTATCATCTGCTTCCCACTGTGGATGTGACGTGAGCATCTGCCTGCTGCCGTGCCTTCCCTGTCATGATGGACTGTGTTCCCGTGAACTGTAAGCCAAAACAAGCCTTCCTCCCTTGTTGCTCCTTGTTAGGCATTTGATTACAAAACAGGAGAGTAACACAAGCAGCCTTCCCTCAGAACATGCACATGCCCTAGTCAGAACCTGTGGCTAGTCCTCTGCTTGAAAAAATAGCCGTTATAGGTGTTTAGTTCAAGATCTGGCAAGGAAAAAAGCACTCTGCATTATTTGAGAGCCTCTTCATTTAAGTGTGTGTGTGTGTGTGTGTGTGTGTGTGTGTGTGTGTGTGTGGTGGGAGGTTGACTTAGAGAAGGGGGCAGTGTGACTTGGAGTGATGTGGCCACATTTTTTGAGAATGCCTATAGCCATAAGAAGCTGAAAGGAGCAAGGGATGGGCCATCTTCTGTAGCCCCCAGAGGTGGCACAGTTCTGCCAATGTCTTGGTTTGGGACCTCTGTCTTCTAAAAGTGGGATAAGACAATTTCTGTTGTCTCTGGCCCCCTGTCACATAAACTTTTCACCAACCGTATGCAACTATGGATGAGTTAAACTTAGAAGAGGGTGGGCATGCCCTAAATCTCTCTGCGTTCCCAGGGTCAATGGTGGTCTGCAGCTTGCTGTTTGGAGTTCAATGTGACTGTTCTGTGCTTGAATATATTGACTGTGTGTGTGTGTGTGTGTGTGTGTGTGTGTATGTGTGTGTGTGTGTGTGTGTGTATGTGTGTGTGTGTGTGTGTGTGTATCTTAGAAGGCCTTTGTTCTTAGCTGGCTACTTTAAAAATTATTTCGTTGCCACGACACTAAACATTTTTATTTTAGTGTCCAAAATAATAGTTCCTTCAAAATCTGCTTTAATGGCAAAAAAGGTTGACAATAGTTTTTCTTATTTTTAGAAGTTGTACTTAAAGGGATCCATCTCAATTTCATTTGGGCGAGTAGCCTAATTAACTTTCTCAATGAGTTTACATCATAGATTCTAGAAAAGATAAAGGTACGGAGTAGTAGAGATTTTCAATGAGTTAAGTAAGCCTTTCACTTTCTCTTCCAAATGACATCTGGTGAATCCTTTCAGCTATCATAATTCACTGAAGAATTTCTGCAAGCACACAACACCTAATATCATGCTTGACTATTCACTGGTAATATAGCAAATACTGAATGAAAAAATAATTGTGTTTGGCTTTTCTGATCAATACTATACTAGAAGAAAATCTAGTTCTGTGCTGGACTTTCAAACTCATCACAGCTGTTTATCACCCTGAGAGTACTGGGTCTGGACCCTTCATGATTGTATGAAATCTTGAAGACAGGGTCCTAGTTCCTAGGTGGGAGGGGTAAGACCTTGAAGGAGTCGCAGTTGCTTCCTGGGGTGGGGCAAGAGGGGTGCAGATGCTTCTCCAGCCCCTCTCCACTAGCTACCCTCCGCCGGAGTTTAAAGCATCCCTAAGAATAACGCCGGAGGATTTTCACGGACTCGCATAGGAACTACCGTGCTGCCTCCCAGGCTGCCTGCCCTGTCCCACCATGGAAGGTTGGCAATGAGAGGTGCCTGGAGGTTGGCTGGTTTCAGAGAACTTTCATCGTAATAGTACAGTGACCACAGGCCATCTAAAGAAAGTCTGAATGGGTGGGAAGGAAACAAGAGATGCAAGAAAGGATAAAGAAGAGTGGGAGCCAAGGGAGGGCCTGGGACTAGGGATTCAGCTCAGTTGGTAAGGCGCTTGCCTGGCATGCATGATGCTCCAGGACTAATCCAAGAATCAGATAAGCTGGGTATGGTGACGTACACCTGTAATCCCAGAATTCAGGAGGTAGAGACAGGACTGGAAGTTCAGGATCAACCATGGCTACATACTAAGATCAAGGCCAGCCTCGGCTATGCAAGTCCCTGTTGTAAAACGCCTGGAGAAGTTTCTCCCTACTCCAACTCCACACACTATCATTGTCTGAAGCACATATCTGCCAGGACACCAGAGAGGTAAGAGTGGCAGTGGGGACTCAGAAAAAGGTGCATGCCAGTGCTGACTCAAACTATACAAGCAAATCTCTGAACCCAGTTTCCTTTCTTTCATATAGGTCAGGTGTATACAGTCTTCTCTCTGCACTCATAATGGCTGATTGTCTATGAAATCTTGAGGAAGACTACATTGGCAATACTAAACCATGGCTTCTGGAGAAACTGGGTTACTCTTTAGACAGCCGTTGGGCACATGACACATTTCTGTCCATTGTAGAACACACACACACACACACACACACACACACACACACACACACACACATATACCCTTAGGAGTGTGTCTCTACACCTTGTTTAATATTTTGCTGGCTCATTGCTATTGAAACTCACAGCCAATTGCGATCTAACTCACACTTGAACAAAGCTCATCATGTGCATATTCTCTACAATGCCCATCACAGCTCTTTGAAATCTTCACCACTGTGCTTGACGGCCATTTAAACAGTGTAGTAAGAAGGCAGCCTGGCCTTGATTGACCTTGGCTGGGATTGAATGAAGCGGGTGACTCTTAAGTTTTTACTGCTCTGTTGCCGACTGCAAGTGACTATAAATGCACTCTAGGAGTTGATCCGGGGATTTCAACAAATCTGTGTGAGCAGGTGTGTTTGCAAACATGAACTCTGTGAAGATCATGAAGATCAGCTCTTTATCGATAAATGTGCATTGCTAACTCATCATGGTTAGGCCTACACTTACTGGAGGATGAACAGTCAGCTAGAAGGTACTCTATAAACCGAGGTGATGATAGTGGGTATAGAAGCCTAGAGGTCTCAGCTTACTCCAAGAGTGGCTCCTCTCGGTCCAAGTCTTGAATCAGGATAAAGTACTGACTGCAGAAACATACTTGAGTGGGTTTGTGAGTTGCCAGGATCGGGTGGAAGGGAGGTCAGCAGGAAAGCTTGCTGGGTTCATTCTGCTTCTCACCTTGACCAGCACTCTAGTGGTGAGCACACCCACTGCCGAATGGCAGGGTCAAAATCTGCATCCAGGATCTTTCATGAGAGAGTTAGTACCTTTAGCTCCTAAAATAAAGGAATATTGTATTTATTTTACCTAAAAAACTATTAGTTGAGTTTTTTCTTTGACAATTTCATATATGCACTGCGTGCTTTGTGACTGTTTTAATCCCCCTCAGATCTCCCTTTTACCTCTATTACCATTTCCCACAGGTCCACTTTCCACATTTGGTGTTTCATTTTTAAATTTTTATTTTGAGACTCACTGAGTATCACCAGGATCATCTGTGTGACCACAGGTTTCCGTGTAATGCCTGGAAGGCAGCATCTTAGAGCCCTGTGCTGTGGCTCTTATATTTTTTTTTCCTACTTCTTTTTTCAGGCTGTTTCTTGAGCCTCAGAGATGATGCTAAACTGTCACTCACTCTCTGAACCCTGAGCAGCCATGTGTCTCCACATTCATCAGCATTTGTTGCAATGAGAGAGCCACTGGCGTGCAGGAAGCCTTGAGGAAAGGAAGATAGCATCACACAGCACATATGAAAACAGAGGGGGAGTTCTGAGGGCGGAGAGTTGAAGCAGGGATGCTTATAGGGGAGGTGGGGAAGACGGGGGAGGGAAAGTTAACTCAAACTAAGGATGTATGAAAAAGGCCATATGGAAACTTGCTACTTTGTAAGCTAATTAAAAATGTAAGTTAAAAAAGAAAGAGAGAGAGAGAGTTAGAAGAAAGATATTCTGCATGTCTAGATAAGGCTGCTCACGAAAGCCAAGTATTACTAAACAAAATCCCTAGTGCTGGATGTGAAATACCTCCTATGTGTTGTTGGTCAGAGAGATACCAGAAGACCACAAAACAACACAGGCTCTTGACACTTTTCTTGGTTACCTACTGGAACTAGTTGATAAGACCCTATTGCTAACGACCCCGGACAGTTTGATTGTAAGCTGAAGAGAAACCAGGTTGTAGCTGAACTAGAAGCTTATTTCTTGCTGGCCTAGCTTTTGCAGTTCCTGTAGGTGATAGAGAGGCTGCTGTGGGGGAAACGACATCAGCGGTCTTACCTGCCTGTGAATAAACTCTATGAGCTACAATACTTACCTTCTAGGCAAGGAGTGCCTGCTGGTACAATAATGGTATGGCTGTTATAGGGATAACCAACTCTTTTATTGGCTCTGAGGCTCCTTCCACAAGAAGGAATTCATATCTGACTGTAAACACAGTCAAAACCCATGTTAGAGGAGGTCTAAGGCCCTAGGGGTAAAGTTAATGTTGCTTAGCTAGATTGTCATGGCACTAAACTGCCTTATAAATATTTGTTTATACCCATAGATAAATGCCACTCCAAGATTTAATCAGGAACGCTAAATTTAACCACATCTTCACAGAGACAAAAAGTCCATCACTTCGAAGTTCTCAGAGAGAACTCACAGACACTTCGGAATATTTCTCCATCTCCTTCTCTGCCCTACTTAGAGAATTCACATCTTTATAGAAAGTGTGCTGAAGTGTTGTAAAGCCCCTCTCTTGCTTCCTCTATGTGACTTTTCCTGGGGAGATGTGAACAAATGTTTATTCACCCCCTGATAGGGCCCTGATAACAGACCAAAGGACCAGTTGCCCCAAGACTATCATAGCAAGCAAATGAATATACGGGTATTATATACAGGAGCATGAGTGAGGGCCTCCTTATTGAGCCTAGATGATTCAAAAACAGCTACATCACCAAAATCTCGTTCCAGCGCAAGTGAGGACTCTCAGGAACTACATCACTATTACTTTTTGTAATTCTAGCAAGCAGCTCAGTCAGTGGGGACTTTCTTGTAAAAACTTTGGTTGTTGCTGCTTATGTAAGCTTGGGGGAAAGTATGAATCCTGTCCATTTTAGGAACCTCTTTGAAGTGTTTATTTCTTGAATCCTGTAAGTTTCATTTATTCTCCAAGGGATCTTTCTCTTGGGTGGAATGCTTCAACTGAGAGGAAATAGCTAGGCAACATACAACACAGTAGAACCTGTCCTGGTACCTAGAAGATGATATTGTGGCATTCTGTCTCCAAGATCAAAGAAGATGGCAGCTGTATGGCATGGAGACGTTTTGTGAGGGAATTACACATTATCAATTGTGTAAATTGATAATGGCATGGCACCTTGAGCATCAGGGATGGAGATATGGACCAGAAGTTGACCAGGCATAAACAAAGCGGATCCTGAAATGAGGACACATCCTGATAGCTTCCTTACAGCCTCACTTTCCCCTCTAACCACCTGTAAGTTTATGGAGATTTGGGGTTTATATAAAGAAATAAATTCCTACAATTAGTATCAGGTAGAACTCATTCACTCCACAGCCACACAATGCCCACTATACTCCGGGCTCTTACATGTGACAGGACATGCTGAAATAGAGATGAGGGAACACGGGCCCATACCATTTTTTTTTTAAGAAAGACAGTTGTGCCCATGGTTGACAGTGTTTAGAACTTGATTGGTTGACTTTGTAGATTTAAATCCCGGTGCTATTTGCTTAGCTATTCTGTTGTAGTTTCCTAATATGTAAAAATGGAAGAATTGATATGAAATTAGACTAAATGGCTTAATGGAGGCAGAGATTTTGACCAATTCTTGCATGTGATAAGCACTCATTAGCTTAGTGAGCAACTCCCAAATGAGAGAGTTGGGGAGAAGGACCTATGTTTTCGAGAGCTTATAAGACAGGAGTGTGAAATATTACTGATGTTGTGTGGAGTCTCCCTTATACACTTACCTTAGAAATGAAATTTTACTTCACATTGTCCTCACTCTATTGTTATTGGTGACAGAATCACCAATAATAGAACATATTAATTGAACACGTAAGTCTTAGGCCCTGCAAATCACGTATTAATATATTACATAGCTTGTTCACATAATAACACTAACAGAAATTCCATTTTCAGGGGTGGAAATGAAAATTCATGGCATTCAAACAACTTGTCCAAAGCTGCAGTGCACACATGATCGGTGGCGGTGGGTGTGGGTAAACTCAGTTGTCACGTGTGCTAATGCTGCTTTAGTCGGTGAACTATGCTGTCCTTGGAGAAGGCACAGCTGAATGGGGGCAGCTGACGACTTTAGGAAAGTAACGACAAGACTCTAGAAAGTGCTAGAAGGGGTGGCATTGTCGTTAAGCTTTCCACAAGCCTGTGCTCTCCCTGGCCTCTGCTCTCTGGTGGCAGTGACAAAGTCTCACCATTGTAGTTTTTTCCTGCACAGCTATGGTGCTCTGGCAATCTTTGCTGGTTCGCTTTGATTCAAATGAATCTCTTAGATGCTACTACGCAACGGATGTCCTCTGTAGTGGGGGTTACAAACCCTAAGGGTGTACAATTGCCTCTGATGCTGGAGTCAGAGAGATAGTTTGCTTAGAGCCATAAGAACCCTCAAAATAGGAGAGATGTTCACTACAGCAAATTTGCTCACTGTGGATGCCTTTGGTTTCTGGGTCATTTACAGCTGGCTTGCCTATTCTTGAATGTTCCAAAAAGCTCCTGGCTGTTCTGCTTCTCTGACTAATAGACTGAAGATGCAAAGTAAGAAGGCAGATTGCATTTCTGCAATGAAAAGCCCACAGGTTGTCTCAGATGTAACAGCTGGCTGTGTGCCAATGTGATTCTTTTCCCACAACTACTGTGCCCTCTGTCTCTTCCTGGATACATCCAGGGACAGGGAGATTGCCGCGGTGCACGCTGTCTCTGGGAAGTCCAAAACTTCATGAATGGTCCTCTTACTAAGTGAATGTGCTTTACTAGATTCCTACCTGTCCTGCCTCCCTGACCCCATCCATGGAGGTCCTACCACTTCCTCTACCATAAGAAACCCCCTTACAGAGGGACATTCACTTCTGTCATCGTCACAATTCATGTATGCGTCAGTGACTCTACCGGTTCAGCATAAGCGGCCGTGAACTGAACGTAACACTGAGATGTAGTTTCCATAAGCCTGAATAGCACACTGTAAAATAGAGATCTTGTCCCTGTAGCCACAACCCACCTTTGACACATTTCTATCTCAAATGGCTAATACCCACCCACAATCATGTGTCCTGGGGTTCTGATAAACAACCGGTGGGAAATTGCCGAGTCAAGAAAGAAGGGGGGGGGGACTCTAGAGCAGAGAGGACAGATGAGTCTCCGTTCCTTCCATGCAGTCTGTCGAGGCTCTGATGAGGCTCATGATGAGGTCCAGACCAAGGACACTGGCAGGCTGAGACCCAGGCAGAGAATGCTGGCCCGAGGCAGGTTTTAATGTAGACTGAACTATGGACTTCATTCTTACGCTAATGTTCTTTAGTGCTTTAGGGACAGTCAAGGTACTATTAGATGAGGGGCTAGGGTGAGGATCTGATGCAACAGAGGTGAAGTTTTTGTCAGGAGAGCCATGAGATTCACCCTTTCCCTACACCTTTCCCCTTCCCCTCTCTCTCTGTTTGTCTGTCTCAGGCTAACAGAGAAGCTGCCCATGCAGCAACCAGAAAGAGGGTCTTTATAGCTTCCAGGGCCACACAAAGGTGTACTTTTTCTGTGTTGTTCCTCAGGTCTGTGGTCTCTCATTGCCGCAGTACAGGCTGACAAACGTGGGAAGTGCGCCTAGTCCACTTACGTAGCAACACCTGCTGGGCTCACAGCTGTGGTCAGGACAGATGGCATGGAGCCTGGGTATGCTGGGTGAGCGCCAGCCCTGCTCTCTCCTCTGTAGATCATGTAGAGAGGAAATACCAGTGGGGCATCTGAATCAGTGGCCATCTCTGTACAGTTTTGCTGAGGCCTGGGGTGTGTAGGCCAAACTTGTCCCTCTCCCACAACTGTTTCTACCGTCTTGTCTACTAAAAAGGTCTACTTTCCTTCTTCTCTTTTTCCAAACCCGTAAGCCAAACTCTCTGAAAGGGCCAGTGTTGATCCCATTATCGTCATTTTGGTTTATTTTTAGATTTATTTTTATCTGATGTGCAGGGGTGTTTTGTTTCATTGGCACGCACGTTGCCTGTTCCCTTCAGAGACACTGCTATAGCAATGTCTCTGTGCTACTGAGCATTTGGCCCTCCAACCCTCTGAAGGAAGCTGCAAACTAACGGCACTCAACTTCCTTACTGGCCTCTTCATACCTAAACAATCCCTGGCAGTGCACATGGCCTCATAAGCCTTGGCTTCATTGCTTGAAAAATAGGGTGATTCACATACCAAGGCCTTGGGAAAATTAACTTTGGGGAGAAACTCAATGTGGACTATCTTACTGTATCTAGAAAGTAATAATCCCCTCCTGCAGTAAGTTAACAGCATTGTTTAGGGTCCGGGACATCAGCTCTGTGACTCACAATGCTGTGTTTCCTGGGAAACTTCCTGGGGTGGGAGAGGGCAAGGCAAGCACAGCAATACTTTCCATATGAAGCGGAGTATGCTGCCAGGACGGTGCCAGGCTGCTGCAGAGCTGGGCAGAGCGAGCCCAGAAGGCTCCCTGAAAAGTGGGATTTGAGAGTCCTTGCTAGATTATCAGATCTGGAAGTAAGAGAAACAGGAAGAAGAAAGATATGGCGCTTAGGGATTTTAACTTCCAGAAAGGGATTTTTCTCAAGACTCTTAGAAAGAGCCAGGAATGCCAAGTTCAGGAAGTTGGAGGGTCTTTTAATAGGTTCAGGAGAAGGGTGTGTGAAATATAGACTAGAAGGGAAGAGAGAAATGTTAGGTGGCTGGGGGTTTGTAATCACAGGGAAAAGTCTCATGGGCTGGGCCAGGCAGTGCAGAGGAGAGGGTCAGGAAGAGCAGCTGAGGAAAGAGTATGATTCTCAGGTTACGTGGTTGTGGGTGTGGCCAATACGTCCATGACCATGAGATAAGAGTGTTCCCTTCTGGATTGGTTCTGTTTTCTCTGTCAAACAGCAGTCTTTGCTGTGGGTGGGGACAGTGTTAAAGCTGGGGTTGGAGATGAGGGGAAAGGATGGCAGACCCAGATGATATGCCTGAGTTTGTAAAGGCAGAGAAGCTGCATTGGTCAGCCTCCCCTCACTATGACAGAATATCTGGCATGGTTGACTGATAAAGGAAAAAAAAAAGGTTTATGTAGTTCAGTTTTGAGGTTCAGATCTAAGACTGGGCACCCGTTTGGTCTGTCCGTTGCTATACTTGCTGACAGGAACCTGGCATGACTTTTCTGAGGAGCTTCATCCAGCAACTGATGGAAACAGATGCATAGACCCATAATAGGGTCTGATCTCAGGGAGTGTTGTGGAAGAGTGGGAGGAAGGATAGAGGGAGCTGGAGGGTCAAAGATACCACAAGAAGGCCAAAGAGAAGAACCATCAACCAAAGAGCATGCACAGGCTGGACACAGACCCCTACACATATGTAGCAGATGCGCAGCTTAATCAACATGTGGGTCCTCTAATAATAGGAGTGGGCGCTGTCTCTAACTCTGTTGCCTGACACTGGATCCCTTTCCCGTAGCTGTACTGCCTTGTCAGGCCTCAGTGGGAAAAGATATGTTTAGTCCTGCTGCGAGTTGAGCTGCCAGAGTAGGTTGGTACCGCTTGGGCGTCTCCCCTTCTCTGAGAAAAAGTGGGGGCAATGAGGGGGGCATGAAGGTGGGGCTGGGAGAAGAGGGAGGAGGCTGGGATCAAGATGTAAAGTGATTAAATAAAAATCACTAAAAAAAAAAAAAAAAAAAAAAAAGAGTGGCCTTTCCTGTTTGCACCTAAGTTTTCCCTAAAGGAAAAATCGTTAAGTATGGGTTAGCATCTGGACCCAAGGGAAAGCATCTTCTGAAGGCAGATAATCTAGGACATTACTCTAAAGTGCACCTCAGGATGTGAACAGCTCAGCAAAGGATCGCCGTGTGTGTGCCGGGCCAATTTACCTTTTTTTTCCCCCTTTGATTCCATAGTTTAGACACACCTATTTTAGGCTATTCACATTGCATAAAGGGTCATGAAACCAAATGCTCATGGTCTCACACCAAAAAGGCACACACATTTCAGGGTGCTCCCACAGAACAAACAAGGTCCTGTGGGAATATTTTCACTGGGGATTTTGTCTTTACTGGAGGCCAGGGCGGCCCTTCCCAGGGAAGCTCTTGGTTCAGAGCTTCAGAAGCAGAAGAGCCAAATGAACAGGGTCCTGTGGGAAATGCTTGTGTTGGCTACTTCATCCTTGCTGGGGACTCAGGGAGGACGTCCCCAGGGAAGTCCTCAACTCAGGAGGGCCTCCTGCCATTTGTTAGTTCCCAGGATTCTCGTCGCAGACTGGAGCAGCCAAGGCGGAGGGGTTCTCTGGACCAGCTTCAGCCTTTGCCCACAGAGCCTGCCTCCCTGGGCACATTACTACCTCCCCGTGCCCCCTTCACCCAGGCTTTCTGCTAGCCTTCCCCCAGGGCATGGCAAGACAGGGCAGCAGGCAGGTACATGGCTTCCAGGCTTGGTTGCCCTGGGAATGGTCCTGGGGAGGGGGTGGTGGGGATGGAAAGCTCTCAGGATACTTTCCTAGGACTTGAATTTCATTGTGGAAAATCTCCCTAGGCTCCAACCGCTGACTCATCCGTTGAGGCTTGTCCAGGAAATCAGTTTCCAAGATTTCACAAACTCACATGCAGAAGAGCTATCAATATGTTCACATTTGTATCCACGTCAATCTCCTTCCCTTAGTCTTTGATATAATGAGTTGTCTAATTATGGTGACATCTGTTGACGAGGACTCTAGCTTCCCCCTCCCCATTTAGAACCCACGACAGGGCTCTTGGGGGGGGGAAGAGCACGTACTACAGGGTTGCAGAGGCAGAACCCCAACAGAAGCCAGCCACGGCTGCTGCACAGTGGGTGTTACGAGTTAGAGTCCGGCTACCCTGCATTTCCTGTACTACCTCATAAGGGATCAGACCCATGGACAGAGCTTCAGGCTCACTGCCCACAGCTCTGTGTAGTCTCAGCCCAAGCTGACTGGGAAATCAAGAGAGAAGAAGGAAGATTGTGTTCTGGCACATCCACCTTTTTTCCTTAATAAATAATCAACATGTATAATTGATTTTAACCAAGAAGTGAGGTCTCAGTGGCACATTGCAAGACTTATGGTTCCTTTCCTCTCACATCAATGGACCTTAAAGGCAGGTTTGAATGGCTCCTACTCGTGCATTCATTCCTTCATCCATCCATTCGTTCAATGGATCTTTGTTGAGCCTATGTTGGGAATTGGGGTCCTGAGACAAAGAAGCAAAATTTTTGGAGGATGTAGCATCCAGTAATAATGCTGTAGAAATGATGGCCACTCGAGGCAGATGGTACCTAGACTTAGAGATTCTCAGAGACACTTAGAAGACAGACCCATCTGGTCTAGATCTCCCATTTTGCCATAGCCTCCAGGCATCTCCGGAAGCCACAAAATCTTCATCTCTTAGTGGATCTTTCACCATGACACAGCCCAGTTTGCCAACCCACAGGTTCGGCAGGGTTCATAGCTCCCCACTACACGTGGAGGTTTCTTCCTTGTCCTTCTCGTCGTTCCATTTTCCAAGAGGACTGACTCTGAGCACTTTTGATTCCAGTCCTGGGTTGTTGTGGGAGGTGTGACTGATTTTATGGACATTTGACTTGTGAGTTCAGAGTCAAAGAGGAAGCGGTGGACCCACCTCTCCCTCCACCCTCCCTGTGTTGGATAAGATCGGCTCAGTGACCTAGTACTGAGTGTCCTCAAAAGAATTTTTTTTTTTAAATTAAAAAAATTCTTCCACTCATTTTTTTCTAGGAAATGCCTTATCTTGTAGTCACTAAAAAAAAAGCTGGTGGTGCTAGAGAGATGGCTTGATGGTTAAGAGCACTGGCTGCTCATCTAAAGGACTGGGGTTCTATTTCCCGCACCCACAGGAGGCTCACAGCCATCTACACGTCCGTTTCCGAGGATCAGCCACCGTCTTCTGGCCCCGTGTGCATCAGGCACACACACAGGCACATGTGCAGGCAAAACACCCACGTACATAAAAAAGAAAACAAATCTTAAGATGAAGTCTTCAGTATCTACTGATCTCAATAATAGAACTTCAGGATTATACAGAATCTTCAAAGCAAACTGATTGAACTGATTTTTCAGGTTGGAAAAATAAAGATAAAGGATCAGCTTCTGAAAATGTATCCAGCAGGGGCTGGTTTATATTCCCTTTTGACTCAAATTCATAGGCTCTTGTCATTGCCTACACACTTCATCTTTCTCTGTAAAAAATCAAAGTGTCCTTGAACATAATTATTTTGAGGCTCCATGAGATGGCTCAGTGGGTAAAGACACTTGCCATACAAGCCTGGTGACCTGAGTTTGACCCCGGAACCCACATAACTGTAGGAGAGACCCAGCCCTACAAAGTTGTCCCCTGAGCTCCACAATGGCGTGTATACCCCACACAATCTTGTTCACATGCAATAATAATACATTTAAAATTTTAAGAAACATTACCTTTATCTCACCATAATCAATTTCTGTTCTAAGGACAACATTGCCACTAAGGTATCTACTGGGGTATCGGTTCTGGAAAATTCTATTGGGAGTAACATCTGCAGATACTTAAGTTCCTTATATTAAATGGTATAGTGTTCATAAAATAAGACTTTTTAACCTTTCTACATATTTTAAACATTCTCTAGGATGTTTTGGTACACGACACAGTAAAAATTCTATGTAAATAACTATTTATTGCTCTGCATTTCTTAGAGGATAATGGAAAAAAGATGTTTGCCCATGTTCAGCTACAACTAGTATAGGTAAGTAGATATCACAGATAGCAATGGGATGTTTTGGGTCCTTGGTCGATTGAATCTGAGTATGAGGAGCTAGAAAATGAGGGGGGGAATGGCTGTAGACCTACTTGTTCATGCCTTACAGGAATGTTTGTTGATCATATGGCTACATCATACTACTTACTGTGGAAAGGGCTTCAGTTTGCCAAGCACAGTCCACGGCATCAAAGTCTCAGATTTACCTAACTTAGGTTGCATCATGGCCCCAATTCAGGCTGCCTGATGCTAACTAAGGTAAGAACAGTTGTACCTGAAGAGAGATGAGCATTCTGAGTTGGGCGGGTTTGTTTGTTTGTTTGTTTGTTTGTTTTTTCCAGGTGAAAATACCAGGGAAGATTTTGTGGAGAAGGCTGGATCTGAGTAGGGTTGATTGGAAACAGACTTAACTCAGCTTGCTTGTCCTTGATGTGAAGGTCCATACAGGTAGTAACCATATCATGGTGATGTGATTCCATGTACTAAAGAGGGACATTCTTAGAAGCAGCAGTCTGAGTAGCCCCTTATCCTTAAGACTCCCCTGTTCTTACCAGCAACTCCATTTGTTTCATGTGAAAGAGATGCAATCAGGAGCTTTCTACTTAAAGCCCTCTAGGGCTTCACGATGCCCTCAGGGTCAGCACTGCTTCCCGCATCTAGCATTTGCCTCTCCCTTGCCCATTCATATCCACTTGCTCATTCATTCCCTATATCCACCTGACGACATATAACCTCATCACCATAACAACAGGTTCCTTAGAAACCTTCAGTGTTCTTCTCTTGCTGGGAGGGCACCAGTTTTCCAAACTGGGTTTCAAAGATGTCCACGGTATATGGACAGACCTTGCCTATCTTTCACGAAAGAAATGCCCTTCTCCGACCAATTTTATCCGACATAGGAGCACATGCTTCTCATGCCAAGCCCCACACCAGAAATGAGAGTGCTATGTATAGACTGGTGTCGGTGTGTCAGAAGCTTCTTCCTCAGTGTGGCGGTGTGGAGGAGGTGAAGACTAAGAGGTGGGGTCTAGAGATAGGTAGTCATGTCATGAATGGCATTGCCCTTGCAAAAGACTAGGATTTCTCAGAGCTCATTGTTGCTTGAGAAAATGGGTTGTGTAGGTTGATGCCACCCTACCTGCACATAGGTGTTTCCTTCTCCATTTTCACCATACTGTGATTGTGTCTGTGTGTGTGTGTGTGTGTGTGTGCACGTGCATGTGTCCTTGCCAGGAACTGGTACCATACTCTTTCAGTCCCCCAGTTATCAGCTTTATGAGTAAATATAGACTCAACTCAACATTAGACATTCTCTATACACCTTGAGCTGGGGGAAGAACTTGGAAGCTATGCCTATATTGTGTTGGTTTTGCAGGAATGCGTTATGAAAGAATTATGGGGTCACAGAAGTTGACACTAATGCACCAGAAAAAAGCTAGTGAGTCCTGGCAGTGTGTGGCAGGATCACACTCAACTGTAAGCTTCAAGGTGCCATTGCCTGAAGGTGAGAAACCCTAGTTACAGTGGAGACCCTGTCTTGGGCGATGCCAGCCATGTGGAATGTTTGGGGGGGGGATTCTTTTATGAAAACATAAAATGCATTAGGACAGAGAGACATGCTTTTCTGTGATCCAAGTTGGTCCTTTCTCAACTGTTTCACTCCTGATTGCCACACCTCAGCCTCTGTGCACACTCACATCCTGTGCCAATGGCGGCTCTTCAAGCCTTTGCTGTGAAAAGCTACAGCAGGCTCCTTTATTTTCACGGGGGTATCTGGAGTGTCATCCCTGGGCGTTTGCGGAGCTGATGATTTGTGTTTTTGTTGGCAGCAGCCGGGTGCATCATCGCACATCTAGCTCGATGTGTGAGGTGCCTCGCACAGTGAGTGCTCTTATGAGAGGGGTAAACAGTGAGCTGAGCAAGCGGCTGTCATTTGTCTCAAAATGTCTCCATTCGGAGAATTGCAGACTGCAGATAAGAGCTGTCACTCAATAGTCCTGAGTATTGCTAAAACTGCCAAAGATTCTTTGCAAACTTTTCTCAAGAAGGAAGTGCAAACTCTTAACCAGGTTGCTAAACTCAAAGTCTCCCAAGAAGTCAATCACCAACCAACCAACCAACCAACCAATTAATTCAATAACTATTGATGCCTGACATGCATCAAGCATGGTGGATAGGTGTCACAGAGATGAACCCAAAATAAAACCCTTCCTCTCCTGGAGCTCGCCTCTTAGGAAGCTGACAACAGCAGTTGGCAGACTGTGACCATGGGTCAGTTCTACCTTGTTTTGTAGTAAATAAAGTTTCATTGTGCCACATCCATAATTATTTATTTACACACTGGGGCTGTTTGTTCACTACAGCAAAAGAGTTGAGCAGCTTTGATAGAGACTGTATGGCCTGAAAACCTCAAACACTTACCAATGGGCCCTTTGTAGAAAGTTGGCCAACCTGTGGCTTAGAAAAACGAGGTGATGATTCAGGTGTAATGACAGACATGATGAAAAGGGCACAAAGACATGGTCTCAGAGGACAAAAGTTATTAAAGGAAGGGAGGGAGTAAGCCTAGGAAACAAAGAACTGAAGAGACGGGCCCCTGACGGGAGACAGCAAGTGAGGAGCGGGCCATGTAGCCATGTAGCCATGCCATTTGTCATGCTCAGAATCATCAAGAAGATGCACAAGGCTGGTCAGAGTGAGGGGAGGAGAAGCAGATGAGGCCAAAGAGCTGGTAGACTGGAAGCTTGTGGCATGAACCTTGGCTTTCAGCTGAATGAGGTGGGGAAGTTCTATAGGTCTGCTTAGAAGCAGGCTGATCCTGAGCTTGAAGGTCTTTTTGGCTTTGGAGAGAAAGGGGTACAGGTGGGGGTTGGGGGTCTGAGAGCAGAAGCAGAGTAGTCAGGTAAGAGGCCGCTGCAACAGTCCAGGTGAGAGAAGGCTGGTATCCTGGACCAGGTGTGCAGTCCCAAGGGAAGAGGCAGCCATTGAAGTTACACTTTGAAGGCAGAGGCAATGAGAGTCCCTGATGGGGTTAGGCTTTGGGGGTAAAGAAATGCTGAGATTTCAGACCTGAGCAACTTGAAGTTGCTATTTGTGAGATGAGAAAAGTACAGGGAGATTCATTTTGCAAGGAGTGAGTTTCTGCTCTGAAGGCACCAAGCTCAAGTTTCTCTCTCCTTCCATCCCTCTACCCTTCCTCTCTTCTCTTGCCTTATAGTGTTTCATGAAGTTGCTCAGGTTAGCCTAGAATTCATTATCCTCCCCCACCCCTGCCTCAAGTGCTGGGGTTACAGGTGAATGCCTCCATGCGTATCTCCCAAGCGAGACTTCTGTGCAGACGGAGTAGGGGGCTTCGTCTGGAACAGCTTTTCTTCACTTGCCCCATGGCCCACTCATGCTGCTGTGGCCCTTCCAGCTTTCCAGCTCCCCCTTCTCAGTCATCACCTACCCTCATGCCTGCAGGCCTCCAGCCTCTTGAGCAGACTAAGTTTTCTGCCTCTGTTCTTCTGATTGAAATTTAAGTATTAGGGCATTAGAGGAAGCAGCCTGTCTGGGCCACCCCAAGGAAGCCCCTCATGTCTCTCTCTCTCTCTGCTTCGGCCTTCACATACTGCCTGACCACTGTGTGGTTCTTTTAGATAATCTGTCTCTTCTCTTTGTCTCTCAGACCCTGCTGAGGCCCCATAAAATTTTTGTCTTCATTATATTCCTAGGGCCTGGTACAGTCTTTGCTGCAGTTTCTTGAGTTTTTTTTGTTTGTTTGTTTGTTTTTGTTTTTCTTTTTTCCCCAGTGTTTTAGAGTGAGCCCCTGCCTTTTATATGCTAGTGAGGCATTCTTCCAGAGATCGGTAACATCAGGTATTTTGCTTTTTTCTTTTCTTTCTTTCTTTCTTTCTTTCTTTCTTTCTTTCTTTCTTTCTTTCTTTCTTTTTGAGATAAGGTCTCACTAAAGTTAACTATGAAGGTCTTGAATTTTCTCTGTGTCACTAGGCCCAGTGCTACAGAACTTTTAACTTTTTTAAATTTTAGCTAGAAGAAAAAAAAAAAACCTTCCCCCCCCCCCAGTTGTGCTGTGGTGAAAGCCTGTGTAGGAATCTGATATGCACATTTATTTATCAATTACACAGAAAAGGAGATTGTGGCTCTGGCTGAATAAAGGTTGAGGGGCCTTTGTTCTAAAAGCTGTTCCCCTTGTTAAACGAGACACCTCTTTGTTCCAGTTATCAGCGTTAGTGTCCAAAACAATGTATTCCCAGGGGTAAGTAACTGTCAGAAAACAACAACAACAACAACAACAAACAAACAAACAAAAACCAAAAAACAACCCATAAAGCAACAATAATAAGGAGACTGTTGGCATTTCATGTTGCTAACAAAAAAAAAAAGAGAGAGAAGACAATCCAGTGATGGTATTAGTCAGGCTCAGCTAAAAAAAACAAATAGCTCTCCAAATCTCTTAGCTCCATACAATCAAGGTTCTTTTTTCACTCACAGTACAAGCCCACTGACACTGGCACTTGGGTTTAGCTGATGGGAGCTTCATCTTGACATTCATTTCTATGACCTCTGAGTCAGGCAATGAAATTCATGCCCAAGGTCTAGTTGTCTCTCAGGTCTTTTGCCTGGAGGTGTTTTACTTTTGTTTCATTGGTGAAAATAAGCCACTGGGCAGACACAACTTATGAGAAGCCAGGACAATAAATCCTCCCATAGAAAGTGATATGAGATAGAGATCCAGGCCGGGCATGGTGGCACAAGCCTGTAATTCCAACACTCTGGAAGGCAGAGGCAGGCAGATCTCTATGAGTTTGAGGCCACCTTGGTCTACAAAGTGAGTCCAGGACAGCCAAGGCCACACAGAAAAACTCTTGTCTTGAAAAATCAAACAAAAGAAAAAAAAAAAAAACAAAAACAAAACAACAACAGCAAAAAGGTCTATAACTCTCAGTGATGCAACAAGGACAATGACTTTATGAAAAGAAGTCACCTTCACGCTCCAAATGATAAAGGAGAACTTCTGATTAAATAAATGATGTTTACCCAAAACTTGGGTTTTTCACCCATAATTTTCTCACTTTCACTGTGGGCTGGAAAAATAAAAAAGTCCAACAGGTGGACTCTGGCCCTCAGCTCGTGTGTCGGCCCAAGCTGAATTCACAGCAGTGCTTCTTCACCCAGTTCTTCTCTTAGCGAGTCTCCGTTTTTATGCCCCTCCCTCTCTACAGAGCTGTCCCAATCCGGGCATGTCCCCCCTGGAGCCGCTGTGCCCCACAAAGCCTCCGAATACCTTCTGTGTTGTTCTGAGAGAGTATGTGACTGAGGATTAGAGAAGCTATGGTCTGCCCGTGGCTGCCTGCTCAGAGATTCGGCTACGAAAGCAACACGTTGGGCTTATGACTTCCAGGTTCCTTCTGTAGAAATAGAAGAGATTCCTGAAAGTAACAGACAGCCTCGCCACCATTTGGAGGCCCTCAGTGCCTCAATTTCCCCCCAAACATGTGTCCAGGGAGAGGCACAGAAGCATGAAGCAGCAGAGGCCTCAGGACTCTAGGACCTTGGGCAGAGCCAGTGGGTTTAGACCGTGTAGACAGCTCAGGGCTTTCACCTCACGATGGAGGCTTGAGTCGTCTCTGTTTCTCTTTCCTGCTGTACCTTTCTCAGGGTACAAATTAGGCCACCTCTGCTTCCTGTAGGAACTATACTTGCTGTTGCACAGGCAGAGGGAGGAGGTCCAAATTGTCCCGATGCTCCACAGTGCCTGAGTAACGAGGCCAAATCTAGAGCTATGAATCAATCCATGACATGGAGGGTTGCTGGCTACACCCGGCTTCATTACCAAAACATACAGTAATAGCAGCAATAATAACAATTATAATCATTGAAGCCTTAGTTTTCTGGCCCTCTTTGGTTAGTTTGAAACCTGCTGTCTTACATACTTTCTTACTTGCTGCCTCTGAGCTATGCAGGGCTGGATGGATTGTCATCAGGCTCAGAGGATGGCAAATACTTGGGAAACTAGTTGAAACAACGCAAGACATTCACTGTCCATGTAATCATGACTGGAAAATAAAGCAAGCTTCATAGCTGACTGATCCAGCATCCGAGGATTCCCATGAGGAGTCTGTGTCATCCTTGGGGGGGGGGGGGGGGCAGACACCTGCAGGAGTGTTAGAGTCATCACCAGCTGTAATTACAGCAGGAAGAACAGAGGTTTTCTGTCACGTGTCTATCTGGATAGCTGACCCTTAATCAGGGAGCAGAGTCCTGTTCCTTGACTCTAGGTATCCTTCATATCTTTCGAATCATTTCTAAAACACTTCCTGGGAAGGAAACTGAGGTCATCCTCAGAACATCTTGGCCTGGCCCTAGCAGGGATCACCTTTACTTTGGCATGTGCCTGGATGGGTTGTATTCATGATAGCCTGCAATCCCAGAACTGAGATTGGAGTCTGCTCTGCCCATTGCACCATAGATGTGACCTGCTCAACTATAGCTCTTCTTTGGTCACCAAGGATTTCCTTATTACACAGTTACAATGCCAGGCTGTTAGATGCAGCCTTTAAAATGTACCCCCAAGTGAGAATATATTTTAATACATCACGTTTTACATTACATATATATTTACATATATATTTTTTTATTTGTCAAATAAAAAAAAAGGAATTAATATAGTGCCAGGTTAAATGTGACTTTTTATAATAATGGTAGTTTCACATTGGAACAGTAGAATACTGGCACATTTAAAAAATATTATTCTGTGCTAATTAGTCTATTTAAGTTTCCCACTTCTTCATAAAAATATATATACGCATATATATATATATTTTAGAAAATTACCCCTTCCACCAGATTTTCAACTTCAGTAGTAGTTTTTAGTTTTTTTAATTTTCTTTTTAAACTTAAAATGTATAAACTTTTTCAGTTATAAAAACAACTTTCCAAATGGCTAAACATTTCCAACTTTCAAAGTGAAAGCTGCTACACACACACACACACACATATGTATTATATATAATATATATTATACACACACAGACACACACACACGTGTGCATGTGCCCAAGTTGACTCCAGGGATGGGGACAGAGCTGTCCTGGAGCAGGGAGGCCAGCACATACCTCTTGCCTGTGATAAACAGTTTAAGCTCTAAGGAGATAACAGGCACTCAGAACTCACGGGACATACAGACACTTAGAGGTGGCAGGACAGATGGCTGCTCCTGCTCCAGCCCAGATGAGGACCTGGATGAGGAGGCGGACAAAAGTTGTACAAAAACCTACCTTCAGCATCGCTGAAGAAGAGACGGAGCAACACAGGAACATCTCCTGGACAACTGGGCCCTTTCCAGCTGGCTTTTCCACCAGGGCTTCCTTTGCTTCAAGGTACTTGGAGAGCATCTGCTATGTTCTGGTGCTCTGGGCACAGCCTCATTCTTGCTTCTCATTGTATCCCCCAGGCAGCAAAGATAGCATCACTATTCTACCAGCGAGAGACAATAGAAAAAAGAATTTTTCCTAGGGATCATAGATCCTTAATATAGTTTGAAAATAAATTGTCCCAAAGTGCATGTGTTTAAACACTTGCTCATCATAGCCCTGTTTTGGGGAGGTTGTGAAACCTTTAAGAGAAGTGTGTGATTAGGGGGGGAGGCTATACAGATTTTAATCAATTCAAACCTAAACATTCTCTGCTTCTTGATTTGTCAGTCTGTGAGGAGTGTGTTCATGTCATGCACTTCTGCTTCTATGAGCTTTGTCACACCTCCTGTGTTATAATAGAGTGTGCTCTCTCAGATATTAAGTCCTTCCTCTAAGTTGCTTCTTGACAGCGATTGAATAATCACAGTGGTGAGAAAAGTGATATAAGAAATTGGTCTAAAGGTTGGAGTTTTTTACTTGCAGCTTCTAGGTCTTTAGAAGTGGAGGAGTATGAAATTCTCAATTCTTCTTTTTGGGGAGGAGTGTGAAAGAGTTCAGAGCTGTTGGGCTAGAGAATGCTGTAACAGGGTAAGTAGAACATACTGGGCTGTTTTCATGGGAGTCTGAAAGATCAGAATGCCGACGAAAAGGCAGACTGCAAAGCCAGGCTCAGAAGGTTTCAGGAGGGGCAACTCTGTATCAGTACCTGGACTGAGGCCATTTATGTTATGTTCAGCCAAAGATTCTGGTTGTATTCTGTCCCTGTTTTGAAATTTTGAGTGAATCTAAATTTAAGAGTAACAGACTAAGTCATTTGTTTAAGGAAATATCATGACAGCACAACTTTCAGGCTGGGTAGGACTGCTCACTGCTCTTAACCATGTATATATGAGAAAGAACAGAAAATGAAGCTGAATGATGAGAAAGATCAAGTGGCAAGGCAAGGGACATGAATTAAAAAGTCGAGGACAATGTGTTTATGGACAAAGTAGCAGTAAATGTTAAAGAGTTTATTACAATTAGAGAAAAAGCACACACTCTGCACTGGGGCAGTGGAAATGGTCCCTTGTGCGTAAGATACAACCATTAAAAGTCCTGGGATTCAACAATATACACTCAATGGAAAACTTTTTTTTTAAGAGAAGACCTGGGAAGAGTATTTGAATAAGGAATTTCACTGGTAGTGTATTCGGCTCTGACAGGGCCACCTGGGCAAATATTTTCCCCATATTCCACCAAAGGACACTACAGCTGTGGAAAAGGGGAGGCAGAATCATCTGGAGCCTGCAGCAGAACTAGGAAGCAGTGTCCATGCAGTGTTGACTTTGCAGGCACATTGAATGCAAGGGTTGTAGAGTCATGGAAGTTCACACCGAGGCTACTGGAAAAATGTGGTGAGGCCTGGCAATATTTGGCAGGGTCATGTTCCTTGCAAAGGAGCCCCAAGGTACCATTTTATGATGCTAGGAAAGTGAAACCTGAGATGCAAGGTGGACCCTGGGATGTTGGAGATTCCAAGAATGAGAACTGTGGAGGAGAACTGTAGGTTCTGAGTGGAGCCAGCCGAAAAGGGGCTGCGTGCTCTGCAGGCAGCAGAGTTGCAGGTGAAGCCCAGATGATGGTGTGTGAGTTCCAGATGCAAGACATGAAACTGCAGGATTTGGAGCTTGTCTTAGTGCGTTTTGGACTTGCTTTGATCTGGTCTTTTCCTGTTATACTTCCGTCCTCCTTTTTGAAATGGGAATGTCTACGCTGTGCCTTTGTTATATTGGATATAAATAATGTGGTTTTGCATTTTATAGGGATTTACAGTTAAAAGCTTGCCTTCCATTTCAGAAGATGTTGGATGTCATCATTATGGATGATGTTGAGGTTGTTAAGACTATGGGGACTTCTGAAGTTGTATTGATTGGGTTTTGCACTATGAGATGACCATTAGCCCTTGGGGGCCAGAGGCAGAGCATTTTGGCTTGAGTATATGCTCAATGCTACACACAGATACATTTGTTCAAACACTTATTATCCTGATGATGGCGCTATTTTAGCAGGCCATGGACCCTCCTGATGGGGGTGGATCTCCCTGAAGGAAGTGAGTTGCTGGGGCAGGGAGGGGGGTTAGGCCTTATAAGTTATAGCCTAGTCCTGGTTGCTACCTGAGCTCTTTGACTATGATTAAGTTAAGGACCTCAAGGTGGGGAAGTTATTTTGGATGATCTAGGCAGATTTAATGTGATCCAAAGAATCTTTCTAAGAGGAAGGTGGGCAGGTCAGAACCAGAAAGAGCTGTGACAGTGAGAGTAATACTGTTCAGCAAGGAGCCACTAGCCAAAGAATGCAGACGCTGAGGAGCTAGAGTGATGACAGTCTTCCCTGTGGCCTCCAGGAGAGAGGAGGGGGGATCCTATAAGGTCCATATTGGACTGCTGACCTAAAACTGTAAGATAATGAATGCATATTGTTTTATGCTACTTGGTGGCAATGTAAAGTGTCACTGAAAACTAATGCAGATCAGCAAGGAGCAGAGGCTGGCCCTGAATACATCAGGGCTGTCTCCCTTTGGTATCTCCTCCACCACAGGGTCCAGCATGCTAGGCCTGTCACTGGCCCCTGTAGCTGCTGTTCTAGAAGATGAGAGCATTGTAATTAGATTGTCCAGCTGCAGACACACCTGTACTGCACCAGCAATGGTCTGATGGAGACCCAAGCAAGAGATAAGGCAGATAAATAGCTGGCAGCAGAGAAGGGGTGCTGGCAGAGGAAAATGACAGCGTCAGGGCTTAGTGTTCATCAGGGGTGGCAGGTGAGGGAGAGGAAGGGCGTGGCTATACGCTCAGATCTGGCTTGGATTGGGACATATCACTTGCCTGGAGAGTCCACACCGGAGGAGGATGGAGGTTTGTGGTGAAGATGAGGTTGGGTTCTATCTTGCCGAGTACATTGTTTGTGTGGAACTGACCTATAGTGAAGGGAGAATGGCCCAAGCGAGGGTCAGGCTTTGGGGAGCCTCTGTGGATCTAGCTGAGACAACCTAAGGGACGTGGGAAAGAGTAAGGGAAGGAAGTTGAGGATGAAACCCCAGGGAAGTATACAGGGCCCACCAAAGGAAGAGAATTCAGTGGAGGACACAGATCAATAGGCAGGCAGCAGGCAACCAGCACTCAGCCGCATCATGGAAACCCTGTGGAGGAGAGGGGCAGTGAGCGATGCCAGTGAGCATTAGCCAGAAAGCTGACTGGGGCTTCAGAAAGACTTGCTGTTAGGTTTGGGAATTCAGAATCCATCAGTGACCTCGGGGAGAGCGGTTTCCATGGAGAGGCAGGGGGGAAGCCAGATTGTACTGGCTGAGGAAGGAAAGAGAGGTGAGGATGGCAAGCTACGGGGACATGTGTTTGTTTCACTGGGGGATGCAATACAAAGCACACCAAAGCCATCCAGGAACCTTTCCAAACAACAGCAAGGACAGGAAAACAAGTCTCTAATATAAAAACGGCAAAGCTCCTCAAAGCTTGGTACCCGTCCTTTGTGGTAATCGAAATGAAGGGCAGACAAAAGCCTCCGTGGAGAGTGTCAGTATATGGAACAGGAGTCTGCGGATGGCTGCTGTTGTCCCTGAGCTACCTCGTGTCTGTCCTTAGCGTCACAACCCTTGGATGGCAACTTTCAGGCCAGCTCTCTCTGCAGCTTTGGTAGCCAGCGTGAGCTCCAGGCAACCCTCTGATCTTTTCCTCGGCCAGGTGCAGATTCCTTGATTTCTAACCTTTCTGTATCACCTTGCTGCTCTGATGTCCACACATAGAGAGGGGACCACAAGCTTTACTGGATGGAGGCCCGCCCTCTGCCCCCTGCCATCTCAGCACACAGCCTCACTGCCAGCCTCCAGCACTGGTGAGCGTCTGTATGTGGCTTTCTCTGGCCCCTGGGGCCTGCTGCATCTGTGTGTGAGCAGACGGAGGTGCCGGTGACTTTATCCCACCCCCATTACTGTGGGAACAGCTGTCAGCAAGGACTGAAGTTGTTGGTGTGTCCATACCCAACTGAGAACCCTCAGGCAAGTACTACCCTGTTACCCACAGCTCTGTCTCCAGCAGGATTAAGCGGTGCTTGACCACAGTGATGATGAACGACTTCCTCACACCCTCTAGTGACGTTCTTTCCAGCCTCACCACTTTATCGTCCTGGGTACTTCTCCTGTGTGAGCTTCTTGCACTGGCGTCCTTTATTCAGCATCAGCTTCCGGGACAACTGCAGACTAAGGTAGAGGGCTGTCTGACCCAGTTTGTGGCAAAGCTCCTTATGGTCCTCCAGACCGGCTTCTGGCAGCCGAGGAGGCCTCCTGGAAGTCTTGTCCGCTACCTATCTCTCCCCCTAGCATCCGTAACAGCATCAGCACCTGCCATGCTTCAGACTGGCTGGAGTGTTTTACAGTTTCTCATATAAAGGCATTTATTTAAGACTGGAAAGTAGCTTGAATTACCGTCTCCAAAGATGTCTTCATCTCAGTTTTTCAAATCCATGCAGGTATCTTTTAAGGTAGTTGTATACAGAGACTGTCCTCAGGAAATGAGCATCCCAAGGCAAGGTCCTTAAAAGAGAGAGGCAGGACACTCAGATGAAGAGAGAAGGCCATGGGAGCAGGACTTGGAATGATGTTGAGAATGGGGGAAGGGGCTAGAGCCAAGGAATAGAAGCAGTTTCTGGGACACAGAACAAGCCAAGGGATCAGATTCTCCCATAGAACCTTCAGAAGCAGGGCAGTGCAGCTGACCTCAGGACTTCTAATCCTCAGAATTGCAAGACAACAAATCTATGTTGTGTTAAGTACTAAAGTGTGGTCATTTGTGACAACAGGACACTAGCACAGCCTGCACACAGGTGAAGTAGACAAATCTGTAGATTCCCTGTCAGGCGCACAAGCACAGAACCTGCCCTGTTAGCTAGAGTGGCTGTGTGACCTTGAGTAAGTCCTCAAGGTGACTTGGGGATAGTGCTGACCTCTGTCCCATAGGTTGCTAAGGGCTGAGCGAATGAACATCGTCTAGCTGTTTGATAATGCCTCTAGTTATAATGAGCAGTTTAGTTGCTATTAATAGTTATGATAACTCTGCAGGTGTGTGGTATTTTGTTTGAATTTCCTCAGGCTGAATGAGCAGAAAGACCTGGAGACCTTAGACGACTTGATTCCACAGACTTTTCATCTGCAGACAATCCTGCCAACTCCAGGCTTACTATCACCAGTGATAGCAATTGTCCCCTGGATTCCTGGTGTCTAGTCATGCTTCAGTCATGGTTCCTACCCTTGGCCGTCACTGTACCTACCAGGTTCAGCTACTTTCTGCAGGTGGCAATGAGATCCCCTGAATGCGGCATCTGGAAAACACTCACTGTGACATGTGTTTGCAAAAGGCTACCTCATGTCATTTCTTCAACAACTCTGGAGTGGGCATGGTAGGGTGCACCACCTCTCTTTCGGGGCTGAACCTGCTGAGGCTTGTTGAAGCTGGGAGACTCGCCCTAGGGCCCTGGGCCCTAGAGAGGCAGAGTGGAAGGGAGGGGGCTGGTCTCCAGGCTCCTCATCCCAAGCTTCTCCTGCTGCTTGTGAAACCCTCAAAAAGGCTCCTTCTAATTCCCCGCTGTTTAAATCCCAGCCAGTGAAAACTTGACACTCTGTAGGGGGATGTGATGTAAGCCCCACAGAGGTGGGCAGTGGCAGGTACACATTTCATTTCTTTTACCGTTGCTCTCATCCTGTATCACTTGGGTAGACTCTCTGGTTGACAAAATGTTTCTGCTTCATAGATTTAAAAAGTTTCCCACCCACTAGGAAATACTGTGCGATGTAACTGCTTTGACTCTCCTCATGAAGCCAGTGGAAATCCAGGGTTCCCTGTCAGGGTTCAGCACTGAACCCAGCTGGGGGACTTTGCGTCACTGACATGCTCAGTGATAAAGAACAAATGCAGTCCACTCTGCAGAACCCAGCAACTTCGTCTGGGAAATGTCTGGGGTTGGGCTAGATGATTTCTAAGAGTCTTTGTAGCTCGGGCGCTAGACAACCGCTGGGGAAAGGTTCTTAGCAGCAGAGAGGATCTCTCCTAGTCAGCTATGTGGGTCTCTGCTGAGTCCCAGTGGACAGGGAGGCCGGGGCAGTGTCCAGGGGTCCATTTCTGGCACAGAGCCTGTGTGCTCCAGCTCCAGGCTGGCTACCTTTGTTTCTCTTTGACATCATGAAGATGGCTACCCTGAGCTAGGCTCATGCTCTTCTGGACCAGAATGTTGCCAGGACAGCTGGGTCCTCTCTCGTTAGCAATGTGCAGACCAGAGGGGAGCAGCCACTGTTTCCCAGGTCTCTCATTCTGTCTGTGGAAAGAAGCCCAGCAGAGGCAGCTCTCCACAGAGGGGTGTGGAAGCCTCTGGCCCATCCCTGGGGTAAGCAGCACCCGCTTTGCTTTTCCTAATGCCATGTTGCATAGAATCAGCTTAATAGATGACTGACTTGCCTAGTGACGCTCGTCCCACGGCCTTGCTTCCACATTTATCCCTTCCCCCTTGGTTTTAAGGTTGGGTACCTAAAACTTGTTTTGTCTTTCCAATAATATTAATTCAATGTTTGATATTCTCTGAAGCATGAAACTTTTTAATTTTTTTTTTTTTTTTTTTTATTCTTAAGGGTATCTTGTGGCTCAGATACAAGTCTTACCGGTTTGGATACACAACTCAAGGACCAATGACATTGATACTTAACTCTCATAGGCTTTTTAGCTTGTCTAGACTACCAGACTTGCTCAAGGAACTTTTCCTTTTCTCATCTTTTTAAGCTTCTCCTCATCAGGGACCCCTGTCTATGCCCTAAATCATCTGGGCCTATAGCCCTATCCTCAGTTTTGTCTCAAATTCTCCCTCCACAAATCTTTCCTATTTGTGGCAATTGACCCCCAGGGGAGGCGAGGTGAAGCCTGTGAGCCTCTGGATAGGCTGAGGGAAGGGGCCTACCTGATTCTGACCCTCAGCCCTCATCCTCCCCCCAGGATCTACACTTAGATCCACAGAGGGTCACACCATGTCCTCTTCCACTGATTCTTGTCTTTTTAGGCTTCTAACAGCACTTCTGACTTCAGCCAATAAAAAACTCCCTGCTGTGTAGTAGACCATGGGACTGTCTACTGAGAGCTACCCTCAGCCAGAGACTCTAGTCTTCAAAAGTTTGAAAACCTCTCAACCATTAGGGTTCTAAAATGAATTCCTTACATAAATCTTTATCTACTCATTATTGAAATGAAATGAATCTTTTAATGCAACAAACAGATAGAACACGCAAAACCCAGAATGACACAAAGGGCCAGATCACTGAAACATTAAAACATGTACTTATCTCAAAGCAGCTTAGTGGAAAAGCGCTTAGGAAGATGGCTAATTTTGGTGTCATCTTGACTGCTCCTAGAATCAATTAAAACCCAAGCTCCTGGGCACTCCTGTGAGAGATTTTCCTGACCAGATCACTTGAAGCAGAAAGGCACACCCTACATGGGTAGCACCTTCCAGTAGGAACCCACATAAAAGGTCACAGGAGAAGGAGACTGCCTGTTCACCTTCATGCTTGTTGGTGAATTCATCTACCCTGGCACTGTGGCATTTCTTCACCAATGTTAGAACTGATATCGTTGAGATTCCAATGTGGACTGAACACCAGCAACTCTCCAGGATTTCTCCGGGCCTTCAGTGCCTGACTGGGACTGTCCAGACATTTAGACATGCAGCCTAGTGGCCTGAACACCCTTTGATCCTCAGCCTCTCCAGCATGAGACTGTCATTGTTGGACTACCTGTGAGACAATCTAGTAAATCCCCTTTATGCACTCACTCGAGTGTGCATGTGCTAGGGTTTGTGTGTGTGTGTGTATTCATTCTATCTCTTTTATTCCTTAGAGCGCCCTGGTTAATACACCTAGCATGTGCCAAGCCCCTAGGTTCAATTCCAAGGACTTTGGGAAAACAGAAAGTCCACAGGGACTGAATTTTTAGGTAAACTGGTCATTATTTAAGTTTATCAACAAAAAGGAGGACTTTGGGTGAGCTTCTCCGGCCAGTGGGATCTGTTAGAAGAAAACCTGTTTGCAGTGAAATGTGGGTTCTTGGACCCAGGCCAATAGCTAGGGCAAGAACTCAGTAGATACTCCTTCCCTTCATAAATGGATGCACGAACAAGGTAAAGTCAGTTCTGGTTGAGGTCTTACGACAGCCAAGTAGAGTCTCCAAGAACATCTCTACTTTCACGAACATCCCAAAGTTCTCAGGATATTAGCAAAACTCACTTTCATTTGGGAAACAAACCAGTGCCAGGCACCTCACAGAAAGACAGGCAATAAAAATCAGCAGAGCAGAGAAGGAGCCTCAGTCTGTAGGGTGTTTACTGGTCTGCCTGTTTACTGCAGAGAAGCCCAGGAGCTGAGTAGAACGACAATTCTAGCTGTAGTTTGTACTTTATCACATTTCCCCACAGCCTAGATGAAGGAGAAAGGATGGGTGGCTCCTTGGTTACCTAAAAATTTCCCAGAGTTATGTTAGAGAGTTGAAGTGGCCCTAGATGATTCTACAATTCATCAAATTGTTTAGTGTAGTTCCTAAGCATTTGCTAAATGTTTGGCCCTGGATGATAATGGAAAATAAGGCACAGTTCCATCCTGAAGGAGGTCACAAGATGGAGCCAGGTTAAGAAAACATTAAATTTAGGCTGGAAAAATGACTCAGTGGCGAGGAGTGTCTGGTACTCTTCCAGAGGACCTGAGTGTGATTCCCAACACCCATGTTGGGCAGCTTCCAACCTCCTGTAGCTCTAGCTCCATACCCTTCTTTTGGCCTCCACAGACAGCTAAACACATGCCACACACACTCACACAAATTACACATGTACATAAATAAAAAGAACCCTTTAATTTAAAAAGAGGACACAAACAATTATCCCAGTAATTAAAAGTTCATGGCATATGTGGGCTATGAGATCCTGATCTTTCACAAGCCTGAGCTAAATTCAGGGGGTGAGGAAGGAAAAGATAGTGGGATGAGTGAGTGGCTATGGCTTAGATCAGGGCGTGAAAAAGGGCTCAGGATCAGGGAACTGCGTAAAAATAGGACCAAGGAGGAGGGAACAGCTTGGAATTCAGTTGGCAGCTCTCTCTGGTGTGATGTCATTCTGGAATAGAGGGTAATCACTGGGGGATTTCACTGCTGAGGATGAAGATCCATCCACCAAGTGGGGATATATAAAGCCATGCTGCTCCAGGGGGAGCTCAGAGAACTGGGGGATTCCCCAGTAAGTCATCCCTAGAAGCTCCGGAAAAACCACATAGCCTCCTCTTCTGGTGAACAGGGTACCATCCTTGCCTAGGGAAACAGACAGAGAAGTGAGTAAGCTCTGTGGGTTGAAGGGAGGAAGAGATAGCATCTACTCAAAGAAGCAACAGAGGGGGAAAGCAGGCAGGGTTGGTGGGCAGGGGGGGTGAGATCCTGAAAGGGGATGGGAGACCCAGAAGCTCTAGGAACTCTGAGCAGATCACCAAAAGATCAACATGTGATGGGAATGTGTGCTGTTCGGAACATGGGGTCCCAGTCATCAAAGGACTAGAAAGGATGGCAGTGATGCCGCCGAAGGGAAGAGATGAACACTTGTCTCGTTGTTTGATCTACAGTGGTGACCTGCCTGCAAGATGTGCCAGTTCAATCGTGGCATAAAGCTTGTGGGAATAACCAACCGATATCTGATTAGATTTAATGCCCACTCTATGAGACCAAACCCATCCTCGATATTGCTTTGGTATTCAAGAATCTGAGACCATATAGGCCAGCGATCTGTGAGAAAACCCAAATACTACTGTTCTGCTAAAGGAACATTGCAGTAAGACTTGTAATGACATTCTGCCGTACTCATAGGTCAATGACTTGTTCAGCCATCAGCAGAGAAGATTGCCCCTGAAGTGGATGGGGACAAATACAGAGATCTACACCCCGACATAGCAGAGGGTGGGAGATGTTGGAACACTCAGTCCTAAAAGGGATGTTTCCATCAAATCCCTCCCCTCAGGGCTCAAGGAAACCTGTGGAAGTGGAGGCAAAAAGACTGTAGGAGCCAGAGAGAAGAAATGGGAGACACCAAGGAAACAAGGCCAGCGCTCACATGAACTCACAGACACTATGGCAGCGCACACAGAGTCTGTGCCCTATGGGGCTCGGCGCTGAAAGAGGTAGGCACAAGCCCCCATCCCTAACCCAGGAGCTATATCCAACTGATAGCCACTCACACATGAACAACTAGTTTTATTCCATGGAGTTTCAACAGTACAAACCCCTCTTAAGGGTAGGCCCCGTGCCCAGCCACAGATGAAATAAAATGCCGACACAAAATGAACTCAATGGCATCTTTGTCTTTTATCTCATAATGTTTTCTTGGTGATTGTCTTTTATCTTACAGGTTCTTTGTGTGTTCATTCTGACTCTATTTTTGTGTTTGTGTGTGATTCCTGTGTGTTCAAACACGTAGGCCTCTGCATCTGTGTGTGTTTCTTGTGCTTTCTCTTTGGCGCCTTTTCTTCCTTTTGTTTGTTTGGGCCTATCTCAATTTGTTTGATTTTATTTTATCGTAATTTATCTTATTATTCTCTAAATGACTTTTCTCATGAGCTACAGAAAGAGGGTAGAGTTGGATGGGGGTTAGGAAGGATCCTGGAAGAGCCAGGGCAGAATATAGTGTACATTTTAGTGAAAAATCTATTTTCAATAAAAGAAAAATAGAAAGAAGGAAGAGAAGAGAGAACATGTGGCAGTGAGGGAACCCTGACAAGGCAGATGGCCTGAACTAAGTTCTCCCCGACTGCTGGGTACCCCAGGGATGTCCTTGGAATCCTGGGATGCTTGGGGTCTGATCTCAGTGCTCTTTCAACAAAAGAGGGGGAATCTGTGCACCATCACACCTTCATATCCATGGGTGCAGCTTCATGTCTATCCCCCTACACCTGTTCGGAGTCTTACCCCAGCCCCGTGGTATTGTCCTGGTTGGCGAATAAGAATGGTCAAAAGAGCCACTCAGTTACAGGAGAACCAGGCCTCAAAAATAGCATGCTGAGGGACTGAGGAGCCAGGGCCAAGGGGCTCAGTTTATAAATTACCTGCCAGGGAAGCATGAGGACCTGGGCTCAGATCCCCAGAACCCATGTAAAGGAAGTAGGCACACTTATGCCAGTGCCTGTGGGTGGGTGTGGTTACAAGTAAATTCCTGAGCTCATTGGCCAGCCAGCTTAGCGGGATGGATGAGCTTTGGGTTCCCTGAGAAACCCAGGGACAAACAAACAAACAAACAAACAAACAAACAATTTCCAGTGACTGAGGAATGACATTTGACATTGACCTTTCATGCATATATTTATGCACATACATGCCTTGCGCACGCGCGCACGCGCACGCACACACACACACACACACACACACACACACTTTTTAGAGCATTTTTAATTTTTTATTTTAATTAATTTTTTTTTCTTTTTACAATTTGCCCTCTCCCTCAACTCCTCTCAGTCCTACCCTACCTCTGTCTTCCCTCTTATCACTTTCTCCTAGTCGATTGAAAGGGGAGTTCTCCTCTTCTCCCATCTGCCCACAGCTTATCAATTCTTATCAGGACGTCCTGGATCCTCTTCTTCTGTTTCCTGGAGAGACCACATAGCCAGGGGCAAGTGACCAAAGAGCAGGCAACCTAGTTCATGACACAGGCAGCTCCTGCTCCCCTTATTAAGGAACCCACCTGGAGACTGAGCTGCCAATTGGCTACATCTGAGTAGTGGGTCTAGGTCCTCGCCATGCCTGGTCCTTGACTGGTGCATCAGTCTCTGCAGGACCACCTGGGCTCAGACTTTTTAGCTTTGTTGGTCTCCTTGTGGGGCTTCTGTCTCCTCCTTGCCCCTCTATCTCCCCTTTCTTCTGTAAGACTCCCTGTCCCTCAACAGAGAAGTGGATACCAAAATTGTGGCACATTTACATAATGGAATACCACTCAGTTATTAAAACAAGGAAATTATAAAATTTGCAGGCAAACGGATGGAACTAGAAAAGATCATCCCGAGTGAGGTAACCCAGAAACAGAAAGACACGCTTGGTATACACTCACTTATAAGTGGATAGTAGCCGTATAATATAGAATAGCCATCTACAGACCTAAAGAAGCGAAAGTCATGAGGGCCCTAGGGAGGATGCTTAAGTCTCATTCAGGATAGACACCAGAAGAGAGGAAACAGGATGGGAGCCTACATAGAGGGTACTTTGAAGGGATCCACTCAACAGAGGATGGAAGCAGATGCTGGGATTCATACACACACACACACACACACACACACACACACACACTTTTAAAACACCACGGCTCATCTCACAGTCCTTGCTCCCTCCTATGCATGATTTCCTGTGCACACTCACTCTGCCAATTTCAAAGCCTGTGGGAATTTAGAAACCATTTACTTAAACTGAGACCCCACAGAGAGGCCTTGCTGGCTACTGTTGTGTGAGGAAAACAGATCACAAATAAAAATGCAGTGCACCTTGGGTAAAAGTCACTGTGAACTTCCGAATGAGAAAACACCATGGTACTGGTGGCCTCGTTGACACTGGGTGACAGAATTTCTGGGAACTGTTAAATACAAGAGAACTTGTATCTCTCACCTTTTGATTTGTCTGTCATAAGTAAAAACCCCTTCAGCAAGAAGATAATCAAGGGTGTGTGTGTGTGTGTGTGTGTGTGTGTGTGTGTGTGTGTGTGTGTGTAGGGATTTGGGGGGGGTGAATGGTGGCAAATTCTCAAAAGAAATACTTTGCATAAAACTTCTAGAAAAGAGAATTTGCTCTGAAATTTACCAAGAAGTCCATGTCAACATGCACCAAATGTTCTGGCGAGGTCTGAGAACTTGCCCCTTAAAGGTTGTGGATGGGACAAGTGGACAGACCCAGTGCTCAGGGCTGTCACTCTCCTGTTCACTGCGGCAGCTCAGCTTCCCTCTCTCATTCTAGCTTTTCTCCATCCTCCCATAGACTAAATGCTCTCCTCTCCATTGGCTTGTCCCAGCCTCTCTACCAGCCATAAAAAAAAGCCAACCAACCAACCAAACAACCAACCAAACAAACCATGGCCATCCTTTTAACCCCTTACTTATCACTAGGCCTTGAGATTCTCGAATGTTCTTTAAGAGAACATATTATTCATCTCTCCAGCTTCGACTCTATTTCCCCAACCCCTGCCCAGGCAGCAGTGCTCTGACCACGTCTACTTTTGAGGCTTCTTGGATAGCATGAGCTTTCTCCCAGCCCTGGTGTGTGCTGATATGTGCCAGCTATCTGTCTTAGAATGCTCCTCCCTTACTATGTCTGGAACAGTCCTACTCCTTCAAGAATAGGTTAAAGTGTTATCTCCTTACCTGAAGCCTCCCCTGGTGGTTCATCTCCAATTAGTCCTAGCAGAAACACACATCTCCTGCTAGATCTACTATCATAGCCTGTGTGTGCCTCTGGGGACGTCTTCATACTGACTCATTAGTATTTATGAACATGACCATATCCCCTGACAGGCTATGAGCTCCTGAACGTGGGGCCATGGACCAGAAAAAAAAAATCTTATATAGAGGAATGGTTAAGAGTCAGACATTAAATCCAGGCTCCTAGGTTTGAATCTGAACTCTGCCCTCTTAGTGAATTCTGAGATCCTGGGCACAGTGCTGCAATCCTCTTCAATCCAGCTTGCCCATCTGCACAAGAGGTTCTGCCAGGATCCAGCTAGGGCTGCACATAGATAATAAATGGCAGGTAGCTTTATTACTCGTAATGGTTTGGGGTGGCAGTCAGCCCAGAGTTCTCAGTGTAGGAGCTGGTAGATACTCTGTAAGAGTTTACAGAATGACGTGAATGAATGAGAACCCATGTGATCTTGCTCTTTCTGTCCTAGTCAGAAAGCGGAGGCAGGACCTAGTTTCCAGGTATTCCCTATAGCTTGAAACTTTCCCCCAAGGACTTTAGTGCCATTCCCTGAATCTCAGTCTCCAGGATTTATGAAGTTGAAGGCATCCACAAACCAGCATTTTATGCCCACCTTTGACTGGTTGTCACAAACCAGTGACAGCTGGAGCGGAATCTTAGAGCTATTTTCAAGAGGAGTAAGCCAGCGGAGAATGCCTTTGAGGCAGTTCCTTGGTCACTGTCTTCATGGCTCAGACTCCTACGACACCAACTGAAATTCCCCAGGGGCAGCTGATGTCTTTCTGAGGTCCAAGTGCCTGGGAAACTGGTGGTTCTCTGCCATGGTGTGGAGCAAAGAGCTCAGGCCTGGGGCCAGAAAGCCCTGATTTTCAGGTGTGCAACCCTTGAGCTCAATGGGGCTCAGTTTGCCATTTCTCTATGAGAATGTGACAAAACACAGGAAACCATGAGAGAATGACCTAACATCTCAGGAGATCAACATTCCTGACCCTTGAATTCTAACTCCTTCAAGTCCCAGGGGAGCATTGGGTGTTTCCACAACCCTTAGCACTCCCAAACTACTCTAGACAAGGTGAGCTTAACTGTTGGGGGAGGGGCTTCCTTCACAGAAAGTAAGTTAAGTAGAAGCCCAAAAGTGAGAATCTGTTTACCTGCAACAGATGAATAGACCAATTTCATTTCGGCCCCATTTGCCCCGGTGGTTTAGACAGACCTCTGTTTTCTCTTTCCCTCCCTGTATGCTTGTTCATTTCTTAACTGCCTGTGAGAGGTTAAAGAAATCTGAATTAAGTTAGTTAAATTGACTTTTATTATTGAATTATAATCATTTGTGCAATTATGAAACCAGGTGTTCCTGATTGAGATCAATTATTCCTTCACCTGATGACTACAGAGCTAATAAGGACTTAGAATTGCTGTTCAAGGACCCTTCCAGCCAAGCTGAAGCCTTCTGGAAAGGTATTTATTAAGCAGAAGAGTGGTGGAAAAAAAATCCACCAAGAACAAGGACAGAGATTAAAATCCTTTAGGAAAAGGCCTAGAAGGGCTGATTTGATCATGAAGTAGCCTTGATGGGTGGCTGGCTGGTGATAGGAATCTTGGAGGTGTTCTTGTGAGGAACTTTGAGGATGGGGTGGGGCAGGAAATAAGGACAATGGGATGGGGCATTTATTGCTGTGTTCATTGGCTCCCTTCTCAGGTTTCAGTCTGGACTCCTGGTATTATGGGATGTGGCCTCATATTATGGGATTGATCCTCTGAGTGAGGAATGTGTGAAGTGTGTTTTAGGAGACACGGGTTTGGGATTCCTACATTTCTAGGCTTGTCCATACTTGGGACTCTGCGGTTTGACCAAGAGACTTTGGAACCATCATGGAACTTGTGACCAAAATGTGGCCTGCCTGTAGGCCTTCTGCAGCTAAGTTCACCTAGTGGCCTTTCCCTCACAGCCTGTTGTGAGCTTTTTGTCTAGAGGTAATTTGGGTGGGCTGACCATCTCTGCAATGGTTTTCACATACATTTGAGAGCTTCTACTCTGGGGCTTGCCCCTCAAAACTAGAAGGGAGTCTGGTAGTTCTAAAATAAAGCAGGGCCAAGTCCTTGATTTAATGGGTGGCTAGTTGGCAAAATGAATGCAAGGGTGGCTTTGGAGCTTTCTGGAGCTGAGTAGAGCCTTCTGTGTTACAAATGGCAGATCTTTAATTCAGTTAAATTAGGTTGGTTCTTCTAAGAAAATTTGGTAGAGTCACATTTCAAGGGCAAATCGTATTTGGGGGCAGAAAACCACTTGTTCTCTCCTGCCCATCTCCACAGCCCTCACCCGCCCCCCCTCCACATTTCCCCTGCTCAGCCCTTTTATTCTTTCAAGCCTTTTCCTCATACAGAATAAGACTTATTCACCAATGTCTCCAGACCTCTCCATTGCTAAAAGATTAGACTCATTTCCCCATCCATTCTTAGGCAAACTCCGGCCACATATGACAAAGACTATGGCTGTCTCCATTTCGTTAATACGGTTAGAGTCAGAGGATGGGATTGTTTTATAGGAAGGAGAGGAAGCAGTCTAAGAACAACAAACAGTATCAGTCCTCTGTGAGACAGACATCACCGGTGGCCGTCACCCACAGTGTCCAGAGCTAGCCTGCTGCTAGCAATGCTTCAGTAGCTGTGCTGCTTAAGGAGAGCTGAAATTCTGGAGGTCTGGAATCTCATCAAAGAACAGAGGTTCACTTATTTAAATCGGGGGGGGGGTCTCGGCTCAATCATTTCGTGGATGTAAAGGTGGCTCCTGTGAAATGCAGAGGGGCTGTGTGTGGAGACGGTATGGACATCACCTGTGGGTACCAAGGCCTCAGACCTAGATGGGTTGCAAGTGACAGAAACTCAACTCTAAATAGTTTGCACACGTAAGAGAAGGAACCTGTTAGTTCACAGGGCTATGAAACTGAAGGGGTTCTCTTGTAGGGTGGCTGGATTTTGAGTTCACATAGCATCCAGAACCTCTGCCATCCCCTCTGGCTCTCTCAGTTTCACCCACCTGTGTGTGGGCTCCAATCTTAGGCAAGGTGGCCACTAGCTTCAGCCATCTTTGCAGAAAGACGACATAATTTTATCCCGACAGAATTAACAAAAACTTCAGGTGACAGGATTGCATGGGTCCCCAGATCTGATCCCACATTGAGTTCTGAGCAGGAGAGAACAGGGAGTTGTTGTTTGTGAAATGGCTACCTCCCCAGCCCTTGTTAGGTTTTGCTGAAGTGCAGCATTCCCAAGAAACACTGACATTAGTGGAAAAGGAGCCACTGAGGTGGTAGAAAGGACACAGAACAAAGCCTTGGTTTCCACTTCGAGTCCCAGATCTGTTTCTGACCCACTGTGTCCCCTTGGATGCATCATTTCCAGGGTCTTTCTCTCCTAGTTGTCAGGGCGACTAGGTTGAGTTAAAACACATGAGATCGAATTGCCCACTTATGTGCTGGCAGTGACTGAGAGCTGAGTTCAGAAGCTCGGTCTCCTAACCAACAGTTCAAAAGTGGAAATGCTGTGCAGTGCGGGCCAGCCATACGCATGGAAACAAATCCTAGAGTGGAATCCTTTTACTCTGAAATGTGAACTTTGAAGAAAAGGACAGAGTGGGGCATGTAGAAAAGCAGGCATTCTCTGGGAGTTCAGGGAGCAAAGAGGGCAGCCATGTAGGAGAGGACAGTGCCCTGTCTGACACAGGCCACTGTTGAATCTTTGCCAGGAGGAGACTCTGGGCCTGGTCTTTCCAGGCTCCGGCCATTCTCAGGCCTCTCCTCTTTCGGATTTACAGTGAGGGCCAAGTTGTTGGAAGAACCTCCAGGCAGAAGACAACCAGACACCGCAGCGGCACTCCCTGCTGACACTGAGGGTTGTCTGGCTTTTCTCAGTGTCCTGTTGGGCTCCAGGTCACCCACTTAAGTCACCGCTAGACAGGGAGAAGCTTGCAGCCTGCTTGCCAGAGCCCAGCCACCTCAGCCATTAGTGTGTTTCACAGAGCTGGCCCCATGCTGACTTCTGACACACAGCAATTAATTCCTTTCCACTCAGATCTTGATTCAAAACGTTAATGTTCCGGTAATGTTGAAAAGAAATACTCCAAGAGTTGAGTAGGTGAGCCATTTGTTCTTTTGTGAAAAGCCTCTAGCCTTTCTATGAAAATAAATTTCAGCTGTACTATGGGTTTACATATAACATATAAAGCCACCAAGACTCAGTAAGATGAACATTTAAGTAACATTTATCTATGTTGAGAGCATTAAGGGACTTTCTTTTCTGCTGCCAAAAGCAGAAAAAAGATTAAGGCTCATGAATTTGTTCATATAAAAATGTAGATATGTCTGTGGCTCCAGCCAAGAAAATAAATGTGTTTAAATATAAATAAAATGACAAGTTCGAGCTTAACACAATGTCCAGGGCTTGCTACTTTATGACAATGACAGGGATGATGATAGTAATGACATTAGCTAATCTTTATTTCCATGGGCCAGACAATGTACTATCACAGAAACTCTATTTGATTTATAAAAGAAAAGCAATCAAATGGCAAAGAAACTCAAAAGAAATAGTCTGTTTTACTTACACAAGGGAATGTGCACACTCATGCATTACTATTAGGAACTTTAAAAAAGGGGAAATTATCAAAAATTATAAAAAATCTAAAGCATAAATCCATATCCATGTCTAGGAATGTATCCTGGTGAAATAATTACAAATATGCAGAACTGTAATTAATATAAAAAATAAAAAAGAATATGCAGAAAGATGCTACAAGATGCTGTTTTCACAGTAAAGATGGGAACCCATTTCGATGCCTGCTGATAGAAGGTTTGTCAAATGGGCTGCCATACACACATACGAGAGCTTAACCAAGCAAATACTGAGCATTATGTGCCAACTGTGTGTTTATTAATTTAGAAAGAGGTTCCTGATCTATTGTTAACAAATAGAAGCAAGCTGTAAAACTGTATATTCAACATACAAAGCACCCCCCCTCAAAAAACGTAAAAAAAAAAAAAAAGCCTGGGGAAAACAGAGCAAACATCCACAATGATAAAGTTGTCTGTAGGTGGTCAAACTAGAGTAGGCTAATTTTGCTGTTGTTCAAAATCTTTTCTAGGTTTTCTATGGCGGGTGGCCATTGCGATGAAATGTCGATGACAACATTGCTTATTCACAATCCCTGTGAGGACTGAACCATGCAATGGAATGTGTCTTAGGTACTTTCCAATAATAACTGTTTCACACATCTCCAGTGACAGGGATCTCACTGCCCATAACAGTCACCCACAAATGGGTGAGATCTGTTTGAAGAAGTGAAATTTCTCCTTGGTTATTTATCGAGTCTACTGTTCATTTCTATAGGTTCCTACTCACTTGAATGTCTGTAGATCTCTTTTCATTTTTTTCATGCTTGCACTCATACTTACTGATAAAAGCATCGGTGATTATTTTATAGACTACCCCTGACAATCTCAGACTCCGAACTCTCTGGGCTTATCACTGTTCTCTGTTGTTTTTGCTGACTTTCTCTGAAGGAGCTGTTTACTTTTTGATATTTACTGGAAGTTGATTTAGAAAAGTTTTATTTCCAACAATAAAACCTACAACGAAAGTACATATTCCTCAAGAGGATTTGAGTTTCTCCTGGGCTTTCTAGTTACTTTCTAATGCTGTGATAAAGACACCAGGACAAAAGCAACCTGTGGAGAAAAGGGTGGATTTGGCTTACACATAAAGATCACACTCATGAAGGGAAGCCAAGGCAAGAGTTCAAGCAGGAATCTGGACAGGAACTGAAACAGGGGCCATAGAGGAATGCTGCTCACTGGCTTGTTCCCCATGGCTTGCTGTTGGGTTTCCTTTCTCCAAGTTCATCTGCCCAGGTATGGTAGGCTAGACCTCTGATATCAGTCAGCAATCAAAAAGAAAAAAAAAATGTCCCACAGCCTGGCTTGCAGTCTGATGGAGGCACTTCCTCAGTCATGACACGCTCTTCCCAGATGTGTGTAGGCTGTGTCAAGTTGACAACTAAGCAACACATGGGGTCCTTGGTAGAGTACAGATTCTGATACAAGTGGCCTAGGGTGGAGCCTAAGGACTTGTTTTCTTTACGCTCCCTGAACTGATACCACACTTTGACTAGCAGAAGACTGGGCCGGACTGGGAAGTTTGGAGCCAGGCATTGATGCTGTGGGTACTGGACCACATCTGGCTTACCTCATCCTGATGTTTTCGAGGTTCTAGCTTGGTGGGGGAGGGGTGGCTCTCTGCAGATGCTTCTCAGTGTGTGGCCTTTGACTCTGATTTTATTTCTGTGTGCTTCAGCTCTCCATGTCGTGGAAATAATGCTCCTGATTTTCAAGGTTCAGCTAACAGCAGTTACGACACCTGCTTACTCAAGTTGGTTTTTTTTTTTTTAATCTTCTCTTTATCTTATTTCCTTTTAAAGTAAATTTCTTAAAGTTAGTTTACAAAGTCATGGGATTCCTTATGGCATCTTCATATGTATGTGCCATTATACGTGGTTCTAATTTGTCTTCATTTCTCTTTTCTTTTAATATGATTTTTTTTTTCATTTCTTGTTATCACTTCGGTGCTTTTAAGCAGTTCTTAAAAACTCTGTATTCTCAGTTATTTCTAGAAAGAGAATTGGTCTAAAAACCTACTCCATGATTCCCGAGGAGGTCTATGCTAGGTGTATCACCTCCCGTTCTCCAACTCACTGACCTCTACTACAACAGAAATAATGACAGAAATAACAACAACATAATGAACAATCCAAGGAAACTTCCAACACCACCTCTTTGTTTTAGACCAGTCTTTGCATGCACTTTGCTCACTTACTCAAAACAAAACAATTTTAAAGTTAGGCCCTACCCTAGGCCACTTGTATCCAGTCATTTTTACCTCCCCTTGTGGTAGCGCTCCTCTCCTCCAGTGTCTGCCATTCTAAGAATGGACCTCAAATGCTATTGAACTGTCTGACGTTGGCTCTGCAAACAGCCTCTTGGATTTCAGAACGGGGCAGCTGAACGGAAGCATAAAGGTCCACACAAGGACACTGGAGTGCAGGGAGGAGCAGCAACTGGCCAAGTACCTGAAACCCCAGCACCAGCCCTCCTCACCAAGCCTGCAATGTTTCCATGACCACGCGACAGCCCTTTGTGATGTGGCGCCAAGCTTGCCTCACTGCAACTTTCATGTAGTAATTAATCAAGAAATGGCAAGATGTGTGTCTTCTAAATCTGGGAAAACCAGCAACTGAATGTGGTGCATTTTTTTATATAGTTTGTGTCTGGCTCGTTCTGAGGTCTCCATCTCAAGGTCTCCATCTCAAATAGCTGAAGGGGGAGGAAGTGGTCCACAGACATGTGTGAAGAAAATGACAGTTCACCGGAGCTTTATGTTAACTGTCTTATTTCATTTCTAAGAGACCTCTAAAATCGAAGGAGCCCTGAACTGCCACAGCTCACACCCACTGTCCTTTTGGACGGCTTCCAGTGGAAGCAGCTTCTAATTAAATAAACTCACTCTGCCATGCACGCTCCAGAGAGCCGAACAAGACTTCCAATGACAAGTGTGTTTGATTGGGCTCAGTTTATTACCTGTTAAATAATCATTGATTCTTGCTGTTCCTATCTGTCGGACAACCGTTCATTAGCAGAGCATAGAAGAATTATAACAAACAAAGAAACAAACAAACTCATCATAATAAGGGGGAAATGCCCTGCTTAGGGGAACTTGAAAGTCTATAATGAAGGCCATTAAGAAAGGAAGCAGAATGAGTAATTCCGGAACTGGGTAGTAACTCATTCAATCTAATTTCTTAAAGTCCTGATCTCCTGGTTCCTAAATACTTTCCTGACCATATGTCTCTCTGAGCTGCATCTCCACCCATCCAGACACCTCTCCGTCCTTGTGTGTCATCAGTGCTTCTGAAGTCCTGAACAGTCTCTCTGGACCTCACATCCTGTTTTGTTTTCCTAGAATACAACACCCACCGTGATTTTTCATCTATAAAAATCTTTTTCAGTCTTTAGGGCCTAACATCAGCTTCTTGGAGATTTCTCAGGAAAGACATCCTTATCCCCATCTGTGGAAACCCCCTTCTGAAGGCCATGGAGCCTGTTCTCTCTAAGAGAGACTGTAGCAACTGTACCATGGCGTAAAAACATGGATCCCTTACCTCTTACATACGTTTAATACATCACATACCAATAGTTGAGACAATTGGATACCAAGAAATGACTCGTTGTCTATCTGAAATCTGCAAACAGCTGGTGTCCTGTGTTTCATTTGGCAGCTCCTCTCAGGATGCCTTTGTCACTAGCTGACCTCTGTGGGTATTTGTAGATCCTGCTTGCTGTTCTGGATACTACCACAACAATGTGTGAACCATTAGACAAAGGCTTGCTCTTCACTCTTCACTCTTTAACTGAGGTTTTCCCTGGCTCTGTTGGTCTTGCCTCTTCTCTATCTTTTTTCAGGACCTTTAGTGTTTGGGTCATGACTGAACTCCTGGTCTCTAGAGTCCCTCATCTGTCCTGTTTGCTCTTTCTGAGGGTCCTCGTTTCTTTTGGCTCCGAATCAGCCATGCAACACTCATCTACGTGCCTAATCCCCACCACCTCAGCCCTTCAGCTTGCCAGTTGAGTAAAGAACCTGGAAATCAATCCTAATAGTAAATACCTGTAGGTGGTCCTGTGCCAGCATAAGGAATCTCGGCTCTTAGTGGCTTGCTGCAGCCCTGCTGTGCCCGTGTGCCCCTTTGCTTATAACTAGTCATGTTGTTAGGTCTGAGTCTAAGTTTGACTGAGAACCCAAGAAAAGGCTTTGAGTAGGATCCTTGAGGTCCTGTGTGCCCCGATGATGTTTTCCAACACAAGCTTCAATATCTGCTCCCCAAGCATGTCACTAACTTCAGCCACTCCAGGGAAAGGAATGACCAGGATGCCCATCCTGGAAGGAATCGGCACCTTTTGTTTGGAACAGCAACTTTCATGTCAGCTGATATTATGCAAGATGGAGAAATGGAGGCTTAGGAAAGCAAAGGACGCTGCCAAGTTTCTGGTTTTCCTATTTGGTCTCACATGTGTCTTTCCACATCCACCATCACGGGGTGAATCTCGGAATGAAGAGAAACAGGGCTTAATCTGTTTCCCCAGCTCATCTTCTAGCAAGGCAGCTACATGCTTCACCAGGAGAAAAATTCATTTTGAACGGCTCCTCATAAATGACAGCTTCCCACATAAACTTTTACACAAAATGAGAAAAGTCTCTCTTACAATGCCACCCAAACCAGAGGAAAGCAGCTGTGTGTTTGAAAACAAAATGAAAATTAAATTCTCATGTACAATCCGAAAGCTAAAACTCCAAACAGTTAATGTGCAGTGATTGAGTATGCAAGACCACAGCTCTTCATCTCCGCCATCCTCCGAGGCGTAAACAAATCTGCTGATGTTGATGATATTGCTGAAAACATCACTAATCAAACCTTAAGTACCAAATACATTTAAGCACAAAGAGCTCCGGTTACAGTCAGCTTAGCTCCCGGGGAAGGAAATCCAAATCTGAGACCAGTTTGAAAATGGCCAGAGCCACATGGTAGCTTCGCAATAATTGACCAGCATCCTTGGAGCAGTGCTTTCTCTGAAATACAGAAGGCCTGAAATGCAAAAGGAAGTAAGGAAGAAATCCAGGAGGCGAGTGCTAATGCGATTTCAAACTGGAATTACATCAGCGGCTTTAAACAGATGGTAAAATGGGAAGAAACGTGTTCGTTTCTTTCTCTTACTTGGGTTTTCATTGTTTACATCATTAAAAATAAGAAGTTTAAAATAACGTATATCATCACATAGCGATTTGCAGACCGGCAGGCTAGTTTGAGGAGACTGAATTCGGTGGTTTTGAAAACAACTGGGTGAATTCAATTAAGCAACCAGCTGGTTATTTACAAAAGAAAATTGTAAGGCATGTTGGTTATGACTGATCTGGGTATCCAGAACTGGATGATGCAGAAATTGCTTTCAGAACAGTCCTGTGGTGTGTAGGAAGGCCTGGGAAGGTTAGAGTATCTCCTACTCTACACACGAAGGACCTGACTGATGGCTTAGTCCAAGGCTGGCAAAGAAATGCCACACTACTTTGTGCTGTCAGATCTCAGTGCCACTACTTACATGTTATCATTCCTCCTGTCTGAGACTGAGTCAAAGTCTCCGAAGCTGGAGGCTTTCTCGTGGCACAGTGAGCAAACAGAAACCAGTTTGCCACCTCTGCTCTAGGCCAATTCACTCTTTTTTTTTTTTTTCATTGAAGCACAGAGTGTTAGGAAAAGTGCGAATGTGAAGGTTACACGCGGGTTCACAAATCACGCCACGAGATCGGTTCCACGTGGGAGGTTTATTAAGGGAAGGGGGGAGAAGGGAGCAGAGACAGAGAAAGGAAGAGAGAGAGGAAGAGAGAGGAGAAGAGAGGAGGAGAGAGAGAATCAGGGAGCAGAAGAGGAAGAAGAGAGAGAGAGAGAGAGAGAGAGAATCAGGGAGCGAAAGAGGAAGAAGAGAGAGGGGGGAGGGTTCCAGTTCTCTTATAGGGTGATCATGGGCATGCGCAGGTAATTCCAGGTGGTCAGGGTGTCTTTACAAATGCCTGATAACCGGTCTATCAGGTCCCTTGGAGCTGGCCATAGAAGTGCCTGCTTACTGATCCCAACACAGAGACCCATTAATGACATAGTGGTTTTCATCTGAGAGAAAGACAGACAGAGAAATAGAGACAGACAGACAGACAGAAAGAGGGACAGACACGCAGAGAGATTACGTAGGGCAGGGGCCACCGCCATGTTGCCCGACACTCAAGCAACCCTGTGGCCGTGAAGTCCATGTGTCCAGGAACCGAGGCCTCTGCCAACAACACTGATTTACTCAACTGGGCAAAGCAGAGTTTCCACTGCATGGCTTATGTCCCAGGCTGAGGGAACTCTGAAAACCACTGAGTGATCGTCCATGAGATGACTATAGTCCTCACCCCACTGTTGGCCCACACTCTGGCCCTCCTCCTGGACAGGCACGAGACAAGACAATCAGGCTGGCAGAAACCTTACAGTGTGCTCCAAGATGACACTCCGGAGCCATCCGGCCAGGCTGCTTCTGAGTTCCTGGTATGTAGAGCCAGTGAGTAACTTAATGTTTATTATTGTTTTGAACAACAGTTCTGGGGTAATTTGTTCAGGGCAACAGTGGGTAATTAATGCAAAAGGAAGTGAGGGGATGAGAGTGGAGCGCTCTCTCTTTGGGGCTGTTTTCACATAAAAACCTGCATATTGGGTCATAGCCTTTCTAATTTATTTCTTTAAGTGATTTGCTCTCTTTCCTCAGTTGCTCCTGAAAATGATGAGTCAGAAGCAAACCAGCGCTGAGGTCCCCACCAGCAGAGAAGATGGGAAATCTCAGATCCAGGAAATTCTGTCTCCTGTCCCTGCTTTATGGAAATTAGGATTTGGGATGTGTGCTGTGAGATGACACCCTGGAGGCCTCACCCACATTAACATCAACATGTCAGCAGCTCATTAACATTTCACCCTAAGCCTGCTGAAACCCCTTCATTGTTTTTGCATATGCTAATTGGAGGATTTACTGGAGAAGAGACAATAACAGACATCATGCATGTGTATGTGGTTTTTCTTCTTATAAACTGCTTCCAATGCACCCAAAAGGCATTATAAATCAAAATTCATTAATATTTTACACAAATAATCCTACTGAAGAAAATGGTATAACTTACATTTTTATGAATATATATATATATATATACACAACATGTATATAATTTCTTGTGACTATTAAGAATATATTCATAACATTAGATGCTTTAACAGATATTCAAGGGATATTTTAAGTTGTTTTTTTAAGAGTGGAAAGTTTTCCAAATCCCTTTATCACCCTTGGATCAGAATAAAATGTATTTTGAAAGATTTTATTTTTATGTGTGTGTATGTGTCTGTGTGTCTGTATGACTATATGCTATTAGTCTGTGTGTGCCAGCAGAGGCCAGAGAAGGTGTTGGTTCCTGGACCTGGATTTTCAGGACTTTGTAAGCCTCCTGATGTGGTTGCTGGGAGCCACACTTGGGTCCTCTGGAAGAGCAGCAAGCATTTGTCACTGCTGAGCCACCTTTTCGGGCCCAGAATAGGATTTTTAAAAAGCTTTGTTTGCTTGTGCATGTTTGTATGGGTATCTGTGTGAGTATATTTCGTATGTGTCCAAGTGCATGCCTCGTGCATACACACAGAGAGAGGGCAGAAGTGGGCGCCCCTCCTCCATCACTCTCCACCTGTTCCCTTCAGCAGCACCACTCCCTGAATTTGGCCTTGTATTTTCTGGTCTGGGCTGGAAGCTAGCAAGCTCCAGTGATCTATCTCTGCTCCTCCCAAGGCTGGGATTATAGGTGTTGGATGCTGGGAGCTGAACTCTGGCCCTCATGATTGCACACCAAGTGCTCCCAAAGACTGAGCCATCTCTGCAGCCAAAGAATAAGATTTGAAAAAATAACATTGGAGCCCCAAATATTTGCGAACTTTAAAAACAATAATAATGATCTCATACATTTTGCATAGATACGTTAATTTAAATATTTGAATGCTGAACTGGGTAGATTTATTGGGCCTTTTACTTGAAGGAATTATTTCATGACATGAAATCATTGTCTAGGAATGATATTCCTTAGAAATTGTCCAAAGCTAATGAACCAGTGTGATTACAATTAAATTTTTTTTGTATTTTTATCTTGTTTGAAACAACAAATTGTCATTTTATTTTTCATAATCATTTAAAATTAAAACATTTCAACTTATTTGTCACAAACATATCACTATTGAGATCTACTTTCTTCTGCCGAATTAAACCCTATTATAAAATGTAGGCCCAAATGAGCAATAGCGAGGAATGTCAGAGATCCTCTTGAAGGGAGAGACTGCCTTGGTAGCTTTCTCTGTTTGAGTCAATATTTAAAAACTAATTTCAGTTTCTCACTAAGTACTAATTTTAAAAAGTATAAATGCCAAACATTGGGGGTTGGTCTGGTGTACTGTGTATTCAGAGGCTGATCTGGTTGCAGTCTGGGCATGGGCATTGTCACATATATTGATCAATGTTGTTTAAACATTGCTTCAGTATCTCTGATTGGTTAATAAAAAGCTAGACACCCAGTGACTGGGCAGAGGAGATAGGAAGACCAGAGTTCTGATCCAGTTGGGGGGGGGTGAGGTGGGTATCTCAGGTAGGGACCACAAGGTAGAGGAGAAGCAAGAAGAAGAGGGAGAGAATGGACATAAGCACAAGGAGTTGGCCATGAGGATTGACCTGATGGAGCAGGAGCAGCCCAGGGAGGACCAATATGTCAAGTAATGAGGGACATATGGCTGGAAAGTAGCCAGACCAGCAGAGAGGGTTAGAATAGGTGAATATTTTGCTCAGCTCTAGTGTTTCAAATCTTGTTGAATAAATCTAATAGGTTTCTGTCTCATTATTTGGGAGCTAGAGGGGGTGACTAAAAAAGGCCCCCAAATTATACTTTATCTTTACAGCCAAAGACAATTACTACATGATTACTATATGCCAGATATGAATCCAAAACTTTATGTATATTAAATTATTTAATATTGACTACAGTGTCATGAAATTGCTGTTATTAATCTCCCATTTAGCAAGTAGCAAACCGAGGCCCAGAGGGCTCAAGCGCTTACTTAGCTTGAAGTCACTTAGCTTCCATGCAGCAGAGCTATGAAACCAGAGAGCTTCTGATTCCTCCCTTCCTAAGCAGAAAAGGAAACCTTACAGGAGTAGATGTAAGCAAGCTACATGTTATTTGGTTTCAGGCATCCAAACAGAAACACACCAAAATAATTAAAAAATAGATAATATCTAAGACGGAGAAAAACATGGGGAAAAGACTATTTTTTTCACATGCTGCTGATAGGACTCAAAATTACTACTGTAGCAATTTTTAAAACAAACTTTACTAATGTACTGCATTTTTTTCCTACAGTACTACCCACACCTGAGCACACGTTTGCACAGGTGAGGCTGTAGTTACAGGGAAAAACTGAAGTCATTTTGGAGTAGGGAGGGGAAAAACACCAGGAAATCACCTGGGTTGGGGGTTGAGCTCTGGTTTTATTTCAAAGCTGGCTCCTCACAGGACTCCAGAGCAACACCACAGGACTGGGTCATTGGAAGCCTCTGCATTGATGGAATATGATGCCTTCTACTGTTTTTTTCCTGAGTTAGAACTAGGTATGACTAACTAGGATAGCCAGATGCAGAAAGAGATGAATGGAAAGTTGCAGAATGTGTGTGATGCTGTTTATGTACAAATAAAACAACACAGTGTGTTTCTATGGTATACCTAGACCTACATACCATATATGTGTGTCTTATGGACACATATCAAAATATATTAAAAAAAATGTTATAGTGAGATGCATGCCAGAGGGACATGGGGTTACCTCTGGGTAGTTGACTAGACTTGAGGATGGTGATCAAAGAGGAATTTCATTTTCTTTCTATCGCATTGTATTTATTTACTGGGGGAAGGATACGCCACAGCATGTGTGGAGATCAGAGGATTACTGTGGGGAGCTTGGATCCTCTCCGCCATGTGGGTCCTGGGCATCAAACTCAGTTGTGGGGCCTGGTGACAGGTACCTTTACTTACTGAGCCATCTCACTGGTCTTCAGCAAGATTGTTAATGTCTTGTAAGTAGATTTAAAGTGTTTAAGATAATTTCTGTGTGCTAAAATGCTTCTTAAAGGTATTAAAAAACAAAGGAAATCCCAAAAGTATCACCTAGAAAAGGTTGTTTGCAGATTTGATCTATTTCTTTCCTATCCTTTGTCTATCCTTTCCTATCCTTTGTCTAAACTCAGCGTTTTTGTTTTTGTTTTTGTTTTTTAATCTCCCTTCCTCCCTGTTACACTCACTCTGGTCCATTCTTAAACTCATCTTAAAGTCACCACCCTGTCTGGAGTGAAATCCTGTGTTCATCATGGCTGCTGCCTGAAGAAGCATGCTGTGTTCTAACTCTGGTTCAGGGTTGTGAACCTTAAACACTCCCCTGCTGTTCAGCTGTGGGAGGCAGTGTGAGCTAGGATCCTTCCAAGCTGCTCTTTGTCCCGTGTTTTCTCTGAGGGTCAGATGAGGTACTGGGTGAGAAAGTGGTCCACCATTTTGAACAGCCGCAGGGTGGCCAGCAATTGGATGCATTTCAGTCAGGTTATGGGAAGTTTGTGTTTCATCTTTGGAGACTCTGGCTTCTGTTTCAAATGCATTATCCATCTCCTTTGTTATGATATTAATTTGCTGAATCCAATGTCTTGCTTGAAAGCTTTGTAGCTGACGGTGTTCATATCTAAAAGCCAATCTGAAGACTCTCACACCTGTGAAGTGTCAATGCTTACAACTGTGTATCTTTAAGAGTTGCCTTTGCCTTTATTTTGAAAGCTGGTGGCTATTCTGTTGGTTTTAGTTGTGTGCCCAGTCTGGATACTTCTGGCCTTCTTTATAGGATCTTGATTTACGCCTTTCAAATAACCTGGTAATCCCTGGAGGAATATCACAGTCTATAAGTCTCACTATTTACAGTAAGATGGATTCTTGTACTTTGCTAATTAGAGTATTAATTTCCATTTACAAGTGGATAATTCCTAGCATCAATCCTTGTTCTGTCATTGGGGTGGAGCCATTATTTCTAGAGAAAGCCCCAGGAACACCTTTTCTCTTCCAGTCTGGCTGTATTATACACAACAGGAGAGAGAAATAAAGTATAGAATAATTCTTTGATAGCAGACGACACAGGTGGATAGCACTCTAGTCTCTTAATGCACTCTTTACATGATACCTCGCTCTGGGTTCACCAATGTTCTGGAATCATTTTGATCATCCTCCTTGCCTCATCCTCCTACAACCAAACCAAATCTCAACCCTACACCAGCTATGAAGGCATTTCCAACATTACTGCAATATTTATATTCCCATTCCGCTCTCTCTTGCATATTTCATTCCATCACCAGGTATGAGAAGAAAATCACGCAGTGAAAACATTTCCCCACATGCTCTGCTCCTTCACTTTCAAACCCCAGCCTGCTTGCCAGCAGGGGCACCTCAAGAGCTTTCAGGAATTCAATCAGTTCCCAGAGAAGAGGATAAAAAGATAATAACTTGAACATTGTTTTCCTCTATGAACTTGGGCAGCCTGATAGTTTCCCTTCTAACCAGGACACAGGAGTACTGAGAGTGTTAGGGGTGAAGTTCACCCCACGAAAGACCAGCACTTTCCCCTCGAATCACGGCTGCCAGAATGATGGAGGAAAGTGGTTGGCAAGATCACGATAAGCACCAGGTGCGGTGGCACAATCCTGTAATCCTAGCTACTTAGAAGGTTGAGGCAGGAAGATTGTAAGTTCAAGGCCAGCCTATGCAATTTAGAGAGCTGCTATCTCAGAATAAAAAGTTTTTTTTTTTTTTAAAAAAAAAAAAAAAGGAGGGCGAGTTAAAGACATAGCTCCTTGTGTAGGAACACTTGCTATTCTTAGAAGCTACCTGCCTGCGGTTCCCAGCACCCTTATGGGGGGAGGGTGCATAACCATCCATAACTTCAGTTCCGGGGCATCTGATGCCCTCTTCTGGTACTGCTCAGTACTGCATGCAGGTGGTGCACTCACACACAGACACAGGCAAAGCATTCCTACGCATAAAACAAAAGTAAGTAAATGTTCTTTAAGTTATAAGGGGGATCAATCTCAGTGGTAGAGGATATTCCTTGCATGAATGGCATTCTAGGTTTAGTCCACAGTACAATAGAGAAGTCAATAAGTCAGAATAAAAAAAGAAATGCCCAACTCAAAACAGCTACGATGATCTCTGTGCATAAAGCGGCCTGGAATTTGCCATGCTTCCCAGGCCTTGTGTGTGGCAGGCTGTCTTCTTTTAGGACACTAAGTTTGCATCTGTAATAAACTCTCACAAACTATACAGTGATATTAAATGTTAATATTTTGTAATAATCTACTTAACTCATCTTCTAAGTTTCCTTTGGCCATGGTTTTAAAAAACTAACAAGTCCTAAGTGCTTCTTGTGCTCTAGAAAGCCTTGAAGGACTTTCATGACAATGAAGTGAGTTTTCATGGCGTTTCCCATCATTCACTGATAAGAAAGTGATTATCAAAGCACTGCAAACAGTGCTTAAAGTCATGTGTTCCTGTCGTAAATCATACTCATTGGTTTTATTTTAGCTCCCCAGAGCCCATCCACTTTCCTGGCTTTCAAGTTTCAGGGACTTTTGTCATCTCCAGGTCCTGACCACCACACAGAAACTCACCTTGCAAACAAGAGAAATCTGCCTACACAGAAGGGTTTTAGGACAGATCCTGGCAACCTTGCTCCTGTCTCTTCCATTTGCAAGGAGCAAAATGGAAATTGAGTGGGAAATAAGACATTGCCAAAGCGCCCCCCCCCCCCCCCAGTGAGCAGACAGGATCATCCAGGCTGAGCTCTTCAGTCTTCTAGCACCTTGAAGAACTACGAACTGCACAAGTCCCTTTAAAGCTCCTTGACTCATTTCCCATGTATCATTAGAAAAAGAAATTTCTCTTTCTTATTTTATCTCTACACACTACTCCCAAATTTAGATGTTCCCAACAGCATTTATCGCCCTGTTTCTCAGGATCTGGAATCCAGCAGTGCTTGCTTAGCTGCATGCTTCTGGCTCCGGGTCTCTGATGGCATTGTGGCTAAAGATGAGAACTAGGATTTTAGCTAAGACTTGACTGGTCAGGGAACCTTCAGCAAAGCTCACTCATTCGGCTGGCAGCCTCGGCTTCTCATATAGGAGCTCCTCCACTGGGCTGCACACACATGGCAAATGATCAGAAAGAGCGAGGAGAGAGGATGGAGGGAGAGAATGGAAGAAAGAGCAAGGGAGGGAGAAACAAAGTCTTGAGATTTCAGAGTCAATGTGACAGTTTTGTCTTTGTTCTACATGAAATTCAGACATGACACTAATCTTTCTAGCCTCTCTAGATAGTGTCCACCATCAATGTCAGATTATTGATTTTTCGGGCTGAGAGCCTTCTCCGTTGGCCACTCTGAACTGCTGAAATAATCAAAAACAATAACAGTCCCATGAGCTTCTCCTGGTGGCATAGAAACCCCACTGAAAGCCCCTGGGGAGTAGCTTATTAGTATCTTAATTGATCAATATGCTGGGAGCAGAGAAAAGGTGTTTTTGTTTTTGGTTTGGTTTTTTTTTTTTTTTTTTATTCTTATACAGAATTTAGAGTTACAAATGTGATCTTAGATCGAGAAAGAACTTTGGACTTCTCTAGATCAGTGTCAGCTGGTGACACCAGATCAACATTTCTGGCCTTGGCTGCACCCCTAAGCATTAGATCCATTTGGCTGTGGGATGCATATGTCCACCGTTTGACCCTTGAACACTTCCAGGTCATCATGTCAGAAATTTCATGAATCGTTTTCCCACCGTTTCCTGCTTTGGGCGTTTGTTTAATTAAATTATCGTTTATCTGCCCAGTCATCTAAGCCGGAGCCAGAAGGCCACACTCTGCTGCCTGTGGGAAACTGGGCGCTCTACCTGCTGATGCTGCTTCAAACACCTGCCTTCCTTGCTCTGCAGCCTCTCCTGCATACTCACTGTCGCATCATCTCCTCCCTCCCCTCCTGCTGCATTCCTCTGAGAACTCTCTGCCTTGTGTGGAATGTTGCCCTCTCTTTCCTGACTAGAAAACTCTTTCTCAAGGCCAGATTCATCTTCTGTTGTCACTAATTTCTAGAATGCTTGCTGTTTCTGTGTTCTACTCTTCTACAAGACAAAGAGATTTGTATCTTATGGTTGAAATAAAACAAAAGCTTCACTGCCCAAAGACTAAGTGGTAGTCTTAGGGTTCACTCAGGTTGCTAGCAACAGCCAGGGCAATTTGATATCCGAAACTGGAGGATCTGCCTGAGGACTCTACAGGGTAAAATGCACCCTTACCTGACCACTGAGAGCTCAACAATTGTCTTTGAAGCTGTCCTTAAACCTCTGTAACCACAGATGTGTTTTTGCACTGGAGGAGGCATGGCCTGCCTGCTGATTGCCCTGTCATTAGGGCTGGGGAATCTGTTGTAAGGGGCTGGGGAGGGTTTTCAGGCCTTGTGTGAAAACAGGGCCCGCGAAGAGGAAGTGCCGCTCTGGTCTGTGAGTCACCCATTTGGGCTCTGCAGAGACCTGTCACACAGAAACCTGTCAGCTTTCATCTCCGTCTTCCCTACCCCTGAGGCCAAAAGTCAAAGTCATTTTCTGCTCACTCATTTGATTTTTCTGTGGCTCTTCGGCTCCAGAACCTTTAGCAGGCCACTTCCTCAGCGTACTCCAGGTGGGAGTCTCTGAGCTGAGCCAGTGCTTTTCTTGTAAGTGCACAATCGATGGAGAAGGTCTCAATGGAGGCTCTCCTGTCCCAGGTCTCGCTAAAAGGCACTTGCAGAGATGGGAAAGGCTCTTATAGACCTTTCACAATGGACCAAACTAGCCCGAACTTATCACCTTTACCCTCCCAGGTGACCACTCTCTACCACCACCTCTCTGGCAACCAGAGAAGAACATGACAGACAAAGGAAGCCCCTCCTTACCATATACATACAGGGCCAAGTCTTGGAGCGGGAAGAAAGGCAATCTCTGGAGGAGAAAGCTGGGAAGACTGGGTGGATGCTAGGGATGTGATGGGATGAGTCATTGGGTATTGGTTCTTCTCCACCAGGAATTCTCTGCTTTCAATTCCCATAGTCATTGCCACATTTACCAGATTTCAGGGAGGCCAAACTTTGACTCCTTTCTTGACCATAGTTTAAATTGTCTAATGCATTCCAAGAAGGCTTCGCTGACACTGACGAAAATCGGCATAAATGTTAGTAGTATTGAAGGCTGGGGAGATGGTTTTGTTGATAAAGTACTGGCTTTGCAAGCATGAGGACCTGATTTCAACTCCCAGAGTCCACTGAAGAAGAAGAAGGAGGAGGAGGAGGAGGAGGAGGAGAAGGAGAAGGAGGAGGAAAGAAAGAGAGAAAGAATAAAATGAAAGAGAGAGAGAAAAGAAAGAAAGAAAGAAAGAAAGAAAGAAAGAAAGAAAGAAAGAAAAAGAAAGAGAGAGAAAGCAAGAGAAAAAGAAAGAAAAGGAAAAGGTGAGTATTAAGCCCCAGGGTTGAGTTGGTAGAGATAGATAGATCAGTGATGTTGGCTGGGCAGCCAGCCTAGCCTAGTCACAGGCCAGAACCCTGCCTCAAAAAAGAAAAATTGGTTTCCTTGGGGATATAGGACTATTCAATCTTTTTACCTGATCTTGACTTAAGGCTCTTTGACCCCCCACCCCCACCCCAAGGGAGGAGCAACCTTGCTAGACCACAGAGGAGGACTTTCCAGTCAGTCCTGAAGAGACCTGATAAGCTAGGGTCAGATGGAAGGGGAGGAGGACCTCCCCCTATCAGTGGACTTGGAAAGGGGCAGGGAGGAGATGAGGGAGGGAGGGTAGGATTGGGAGGGAATGAGGGAGGGGGCTACAGCTGGGATACAAAGTTAATAAACTGTAACTAATATTAAAAAAAATAAAAAATTAAAAAAAAAGAGAAAGAAAAATTGGCCAGAACCAGAGGAATGGCACCCAAGGCTGTAGTCTGCCTTCCACATGTACAAGCACGCTATGTACACATACACATACACAGTACACCAACATACACATACATAGGAGCATTCACATATTGTAAGCATAACAATGCCTAAACTTTATTCTAGACCATCACATCTTGACTCCAAGACCCCATAGAGCAAGCATAGGAGACGTTCACCACTCTTTCCTCAGTTCCCCGCCCATTCCCACCCCTCCCTTGTCTTGCTTTTTTCCTCCAAGTCAGTGGCCTTCCTGAAACCTCAAGGCCTCTAGCTACCATTTTGCTCTCTGGCAACTGTAATGGAAGTTGGGGTTTCCTTGTGAACTCATTTATGTCATGTAAATATGTTTTTGTTTTAATCCCAAGTGTGGGATTTTAGTTTGTCTACACCTGTTAATTGTCTCGTGTGGGGTGTGGCTTTTACCAGCTGGTAATGGTTTTCCCTGTGCAGCACGGAGAGGGGTGTGGTCTAGGGCTCTGAGAATATAAATATGAAAGCCAAAAAAGAGAAGGCGTGGTGTGCGGTGCTAGCCTGTGGCCATTTGGAGAGATGGATGGTGTGGTGGTTTGGTGAGACAGACAGACAGACAGAAACACTTTGGGGAGCAATGGTGTGGAGGAGAGACTACTGGCTGCATCTGCTGTTGATGGAGATTGGTATAGAGCTCTGAAAAACCCTCCATAGCCAGGAGAAGTAAAGGGGCCCTCTCTCCCACGAACCTTTTCTCTCCTATGTAGGGTTGGAAGGTTGGAAGGGAAGTTGAGATCTAAACACCACAAATAAAGCAGAGTTTTGAAAACAAATGCTGCAGGCAACTGGAAGACGGTAGGGGTAGAGCTAGTCAGCTGTGTAAAGACGCAAAAGCTACTCAGGAGCTGAGGCAGTTAGAATGTGGGCAGCTTTGGGTACAGGACAGGATGGCTGGACTCCATGGAACTTACTCTACTATTCTCTATGCTATGTGTCTGCTGGAACTGCTATTGCCAAGAAACAAAGAGTCGTCGGACCAGATTGGGTGCACTCAGGGAAGACCAAACTAGCATCAGAAATGAAGTAGGACACACAGGATGGGGCAGGACTTTTGCTAGCAATGAGCATGTGTGAGGGGCTGTCCACTTAGTAAAATCTAATGTATCGAGACTAGATGGTAAAACAATAAAGTGTCCACATTTGGAATGTAAAGTTTGTGAGTTTTGACAGCCATGTATCAATATGAGTGTCACTCCAGTCAAAAATTCGGATCCTTCCTAACACCTCAAAACTCTCCCTCACATGCCTCAGTCCAAAACGTTATCCCCAGGCCCAGGCAACCATGGATGGGAATCTCTGTTACGGAAAACTAATCCACGACTCATGTCCAGAAAACAGTGCAGTAGGGGATTGTTGCATCTGGCTTGCTTTATTCAGCATTGAGTATTTGGGGTTCATTCTTATGTGTCAATAGTTGATCACACTTTGTTGCTGATCAGTACTCCATTGTTTAGAAATAGTTAAGCGTGTCTTCTATTCTCCTCATGGGTGTTTCCAGTTTTTGAGTATTCTCCCCCTAAAGCTGTTCTGGACACTCATGTGCAAATCTTGGGGTGGTCTTGTATCTGCGCTTTCTCAGGAAAACATCTAGGAGTGAAATGTACTAGGCTATCAGGCAAGTGGGTGTTTAGCCTTGTGAGAAATGGACGGTTTATTTTTCTTTTGCCGCCAGAACCCTTCTTATTATTCATGATAATTCAGGGATGAGGGGAAAAAAGTTTAGCTCAATCCAACTTGAATTAAATTAGTGAGATCTGAATTAACAAGATTAAGCCATTGTGAAATGCTCATCCCAAATTGGGTTAGATTTCTAATGCATATAAAAGAGTAATTCTAAAACGGTATGATGTGCCCAGAGGAGGGGGTGCAATTTTGTGAACTCTAGATATTTTTCTCAGAAAAGAACACCACGGTGCTATTTTAACGACGGGACCCAGTTACATAATGTAAAACTGTAAACCACTTCACGAACATACATCAAGTATTATCGTTTTATGAGACGGAAGCTTCTAAGGAACTTGGAACACTGTTTTGCTTATAAAATCATGTTGAACCAGCATGTGCCATGATAACATCTTAGTTGGTTCAGCCAGAAAGCTAGGACCAGCGTGTTGCTAGGTAAGCCAGCAACCTTGAAATGATAGCTGGGCTGTTCTTGGCATTCTCTTGTGCTTGGGAGCCTTTGCATGGCCCCAAGAGGCCTCGGATCTCCAGGAACGGCCTAATCATTGGCTCAGAAGCTTCTTTAGAAATTGATTGACATCAGCTGCCAATCTAGATTATCGCCAGAGAGCCCAATTAAAACCCTGCCCATCGATCCCACCGCCAGGACTTGGAACTTTAATACCAATCCACAAGTGGAAGAAAAAAAAAATTAAATTACCCCCTGAGAAAAAGCGACATTTTTATAGTGCACCTCTATTCTACAGCCTTAGTATACATTATTTATAATTCATAGGCACATCTGTAACCCATCCTCCTAAATGTGTGGTTAGTCTAATAATGTTGATATTCAGAATCTCCCTTTTCCAATTCTTCACTCTGGACAGGGGCATTAGTCTGAAAGAAAATATAAATGAAAGAGTATTTTTAGCCCTGACAAAAATAGGAACTATTTTAAAGTAATCTGTACAATTGTCATTGCTAGGGCCTTCATTAGCCACCTAAAGAGGAGGTGCATAATGCTTTTTACTAATCCCCTAGAGAGGGCCAAGTTTAACACACACAGTATCTATGGGGATGATGTGAAGATGTTAAAAGAAAAGAAAAGAAAAAAGGTTGGCCAGAAGAGGTGACAAGGTACCTTGATAATTGAGACAGTCCTGGAAGTCGGCTGGTCTGTCCAACTGCTGTGAACTAATAGTGGGCAATCAAACACAGCAGGTCTGCACAGACACTGGCAAATGCCAACCAGCTTCCTGGATGCATGGAATTCAGCCTTAATTAGTCACAGAGGAGGAATAGGCACATTTAAACTAATCCAAGGGATCATTATCGTCCGAGTTGCTTACACACAAACACGAAAATTGCCACCCCGGAAAAAGGCAGATCCTACCTGCACAGGTTGGGCATACGAGAGTCCACTGACCTTTACAGAAAAATGTCCAAGGAGGAATTCTGTCCATCATTTTTCTTTTTCATTTCATCCCTGGCTTCTTTCTCAGCAGCTCCATTTCGCCCGGTAGATAATAAATGGGTAGTGGGTGTTAGCTCAAGAATGGCCAGTGACAGGAAATATAAATGGACTTTTAAACTGTTTGGATATTTTATGGATGAGCACTGCAGGTGGTGCTTGGCAGTGGACAAGATAGACCTGACCGTTAAGGTAGGGCTGCTCACAGCTTTCCCTGGGAGGTCTTCATTGGCAACCATAACAGGATTGGAAACTGTAGTCTGCCTGCTGCCCCAGCCCTGTAGCTAAGACTGAATGCAGAACAAAAGCTTTTGGTACCCTGTTCACATCTCTCTAAGCACCTTGAGCGGTTGGGCTCAGACAAACAATACAAGCTTATTGACAGTGCTGGTTCTAGAATCACCCACACTCCTCACCTCTGGGACACGAAAGCCCAGCGTTTGAGAGTGGATCTGCTCTGTGGGTGGGCCTAAAGCTGGGTGGGAGGGACTGACCCCTTTGGGTAAGGTTAAGCCTTCTCTTAGGCTTTCGGGAAGCCATGTACTTTCTCTCTCTGATCATCACAATGAAAGGCAGTACCCACGGAAAGAGGAGCTGGCTTTTCAACTCTTTATCGAATCTCGGGCAGTACGACCTCGGTGGGTAGGGAGAGATGCTCTCCAGTGTTCTAATAGGTGCAGGTGCAAATGGAATCTATAAGCCTGATGTCCACACACAGAGGACAAAGAAGCATCTACATTAGGCGGATGGTAGGAAGTCCACTTGTTGGACTCCAGTTGAATTGTTGAATCATTCCAGTCAACTTCAACGTCCATTTAGCCTCTCCAACAGGAACCCTTTATATAAAAAAAAAAAAAAAATGTACACACTGGAATCACCACTGAACCAAATAGCAGGTAGGGAAGGTCCCAGCAGCAACAGTCTTGATCCTATAGGAAAGACAAGAAGGCAGTGTCTGAAACAACCTCCTGCCTCCCCTGACCCCTTCCCAAGTTAGGCCAGAGGTACTTGCTGGTGTGAGGGCTTATTCTTTGTTTGTCCCTAGATAAAAGTTTAAGAAAGTCCCTTAGCCTTTCACAGAACGCTAATGGTAAACATTCCTAATGTCCCCAATCACAATGACATTCTTTTTTCAGGGACTAAAATGACCATAGGATTGGAACTTGGCAACACCTGGATGCATCCAGAATTAAGGCTCCTGTCTTCCCCAGCTCTGGCCTGCCTCAAGGTTGCCATAGACAATCACCTTCTTCCCTACTCTTCTCTGCCACCTTCCTGGACTGTAACTGGGTGCTAAGGAGATGGATACGAGGTCGGGGAAAGTGGAGAGAGATAATGCCAGGAAGAAGGGACAGGACAGACATTTCCCTACTCCCACACGCACTTAGGCTGCCTCACTGAAGAAAGACAGAGTCCTCAAGCCGGTCCTGTTCCCGAGGGATGCTTTCAGGGTGACCCAGAGACATCCTTATCTGCAGCCTCTGTTACCTGAGTGACAGTTGATGTACTAGAGGCTTCCCCCCCACCCCCAGCCTTCGAGAGTCTAGAGGGCTTCCTATTATCCTTACAGGCCGTTTTCATTGCAATAATCCAAGTTGATTCTAAACGTCTTTCCTCTACACAGCCGTATCTGGTTCTTGAAATACTCGAACCCACCTTGGATAATTTTTTCAATGCACACGCAATATGGTCCCAGCACGGTTTTACTTGTAACCACTGACCCTTCCATCAGGATCTTGTTGTGGCTGTATTCTTGTTTGAATATTTATTTATTGGACTCTGTGTGGGATATTTGTAAATACGTTCATGTGCATGTACAAGTGTGGAATAATGTGCATGCCCAGAAATCGACTGCAGTGTGTTTTGCAACAACTCTCCACCTCACTTTTGAGACCAGCTCTTCTCCTGAACCTGGAGCTCACTGCCTACGCTAGACTAGCTGGCCCGGTTAGCCCCACAGAGCCTCCTGTCTCTACCTCCCCAGCCTGGGGAGCAGCCCATTGCACCTGACTCTTCACATGAGTGCTGAGAATCTGAACTCAGGTTCTCATGATTGTGGGCCAAGCACTCTGCTGACTGAGCCATCCTGCCAGGATAGATTTCCTTCTTGAGGCATAGATCTGACCTGGAATTTAATGCCCAAGAACTTTAGGCATCAAAGTTCTGGATGGTTCCCTCCAGGTTCTGCCTCTCAGTGGGTGGGAAAAGGAGCCCCATTTGGAGGGGGAGAGAGAAATGCCCCACACATAACCAATTCCCCCCAGAGTGACCTCATACCAGCCTAATTTCACCCCTGGTGCCTCCAGTGTGGGTGACAGGCAAATAATTAGTAAACTAGATTTTCACCATCTATCTGCACAGTCTATTCAGCTTTGGGATGTGGAGATATTTGAGACCATTTTTTTGTTTCTTAGATAGTCATTGTGGTCTCAAACAAAACGGACACAGAAGAGTCCTGTTTGGACATCCCATCATGCATTGTTGGGGTTTGAACGTTGCCCTCACTCACCCTGCTTTAGAAAGGGTTGCACTGGGCAGTGAGTAAAAGGAGGTGGGGGTGAGAATACATCTCAATCAGGAAGAAATCAGAGCTGGATCACACGCCACCCAGAAGCGGCAGACACCATAGGGAGGAGAGGACACTGAACTTCCCATAGGCGGTAGGCAAAGGCGCAAACCAGCATTAACATCTGGGAGTGGTTACTGCTATTATCTGCGGACATGGAGGAGGAAACGAGCCAAGTGAGTTTTGGTGGCAGGTTCTAGTGGAGCTTTGGAACAAACAGTAACCTAGTGTGTGACAGGCTCCGCAGCCCAGAATGCCCCAGTACTCCTGGGTCACTTGAGTTGCTTATCGCATTTCTCCCAGGCCTGTACTTCCATCTCTTTTACAGCCCTTTGCCCCAGTTTATTCATTTCAAATCACTGGGATGCCCACTGCAACTGTAGCAAGTGTTTTAAGGACACAAGTACTGTAAATACATCTTCATTGCAAAAGATTCCAAAAGAGAAGTTAACATGAAGTTGAGTTTTCAGGGGAATACAACAAAAATAACTGGAGATTCTTAGAGAACTGTTTTGAAGTTTATAATTACGCAAATGAGATGAGTCGGCATTCTTATAGTGTGGATTGGGCTTAAATTTCTTCTTACTGGGTTACCTTACAATGCTGTATTGCAGACAGACCAACTTGTAGATTTTTTTTCCCTGATGGAACAATGCCCCTGATGAATTACAGCTATAGTCGGCTTGGATGAGCTTTTCACATAAACAAGCCCACTTATCCTAACATTTCCCACAAAGACTTAGCCTCTCAAAGGCTCTTTGGAATGACTTGAACACCTTCCTGATTTCCCCATTAGTTAATGAGTTGAATAAAATCTCTGACGTCTGTTCACTTCATACTTGAGAGATCATAATGTCACCTTCTTCCCAGCACCAATGAATGGCAGCTCAGGCCCTTGCTTCAGAGCTCTGCGCTCTTCTGACTTCTGCAGACACACGTCACATTCACACACATGCACGCACGCGCGCGCGCGCACACACACACACACACACACACACACACACACAAATATAACATAATAAAACAAACTTTTAATAAATGTGCTCAGGCTTACTGTGGTAGTATAGTCTTTCTTCCCAGCACTCAAGAGGCGGAGGCAGGAAGATCTTTGTGAGTTCAAGGCCAGCCTGGTCTACACAGCGGTTTCCAGAACAGTGAAAGCTACCTAGTGAGACTGTCAGTTCTACTATTTGATTCCCTTCTGCGGTGGTAAACCCTGGAGGTTGGGGCCTATGGCTGCCCTGTGCATCAATCACTGCACTTCATCTGGCATAGTCCGAATCTCTTTCCAGTCCTCCCGCCAGTACCCACTACACTCCATTATTCTCTCATCTTTGAATTGTCTCAAACATCTCCTGGCTGACCCTCAGGCACCTGTTCTCCAGCTCCTGTCACGCCAGCACTGGGGATAAAGTGGTTCTTAGAGCACGAGCCTGATCTTGTTTCACTCCTGCTCGAAGGCTCTCAGATAGGTCTAACTCCTTCACCCCGGCTGCTGTCCCCTTGTGATCCCGCCTTGCCTGACTCCAGTCACTGCCACCTCTGCTCACGATGGATTCTGTCTCTCATCTCAGGACCTGTACATACACCCATCCTTTCGGCTAGAAGGCTCTACCTTCGCCCTCACCTGAGCAACCTCTTGCTCTGCCATTGTGACATTTGATGTCACTTCCTCAGAGAAGGATTCTGTGGCTCCTGAAGAGCCTCTATCACATCGGCGATTCCATTTCTATCGCCTGTGTTTCCCCTGGACCATCTACATCCTGGGTTAGACACACCACGTGTACCTCACCATTTCAAACATGCACATATTTTCACTGTATATCAGGAGGCACCTTTTAACTATTAGGTTGCCACAGTTAGGATTTTCCTTTCCGACTGAAGGTGAGAGAACTGTGTATTATAATCAACAGTATTTTCCACTTGTGTGCCACACAAGGGCCTATCTACAGCAGAAAGCCTGCAGAAAGCCTGCAGCTTCTTAGCGTTCACCAGCATGCAGAAGCACGGTTGCTTATGCCTGGTGTCAGAAAGACAGTTTGCAGGTCGTAGGCAAGAGACCCAACCTCTGGTTTCTTCCCTGGGTGGTGGGTAGCATCAGTATGCTGCCCCAGCCCCCAGCCCTGATACCAGCTCGACATTGTGCATGCTGGAAGTTCACAAGGAGAGAGATGTATCTGGAACAATTTGTGCAAGCTCCTGCCTGCTGCTCTGGTGTCTGCTGATTCAACTTCTGTCAACACAGTTTCACGTCCCAACCACTGCTGTCAGCACCTCTCCTGCCAAAGCTGATGTCATGTCAGCTGCTCCAGCCCGGATCAGCATCAGGGTCCGCATACTCTGAAGAGCTGCCGGCCTGGAGTAGTTACTCCTCTGTTGCTGCGCTAAAACACCATTACCGAAAGCAACTCTGAGAGGAGTTTATTTGGGGTCACAGTTTCAGAGGAAGGGTCGGTGATGATGAAGTGCTTGGCTAGAGCAGGAGACTGGGAGACCATAGGGAGGAAGCAGAGAGAATGAAATGGAAGTAGAGCCAGGCTATACACTCTCAAAGCCCACCCCAGTGGTGAACCTCCTCCAGCGAGGCTGCACCTCCTCAAGGTTCAGTAACCTCCACAAATAGAGCCTCCAAGAGGGGACCACATGTGTAAATATGTAAGCCCAAGGTGGATAGTTGTCATTCAAGCCACCCTACATTCCCGTCTGGCTGAAGAGAGTTGCCTCTGGTACTCAGCAGATGCCGGGCTGTCACGGTTCCAGAGCTCTCTGTTGGGATCGCAGCCACAGCCCTGGCAGAGGGCAGGGAGCTGTAGAGCCCTTGAATATTTACCGTGTTCCTGCCTTGACTGTTGGTCCAAAGTTCCAGAATGGGTGAATTACTTTTGGAAGGCAAGCATCACTCTGGACCAATTGTAGCTGAGATGGCACGATATATAAGTCCTCATTTTCTTGTTTTGTTTTCGTCTTAAATGCTAGCCTGACTTATTTCCTTCTTAGGAGTCAGTTTGCCATCTGGTGAAGGTCGTCACACCCTGACCTCATCCTGAGAAAATTCTGGGGGCGTGTCTTGACCTCAGCGGAAGCAGACATTGGGAGAACAGGTTTGCTCATGGACTGTGTCCTTGATAAGTTGCACCGTGATTGATGAGGCTTCTATTTCTGGGAGTGCTCCCTCCACCATTATCATAACTAGGGCTTTACAAAATAGTTGAGTTGAATCACACTGACAGGATCTCTCAGTCACTTTTCAATTCTGCCAAGGAAATGTGGGCATGGGCTTTCACTTTCTAAGTTAACTTTGATTTCCATCAGAACCCGGTCCCTTTTAGCTTACAAAACACCTTAAAAATAAGTTAAAACTTTTCTTTTTTTTTCTTATTTTTATTAAGAATGTTTTTATTGGGGCTGGTGAGATGGCTTAGTGGTTAAGAGCACTTGCTGTTCTTGCACAGGACCTGGGTTCAGTTCCCAGCAACACATGATGACTCACAACTGTGTATAACTCCAGTTCCAGGGATCTAACACATTCTTCTGATTTCTGCAGGCACCAGGCACACATTGTACACACACATACATTCACAAGCAAAACACTCATACCATATAGGATAATAATATAAACTGTTTTAAAAGACTACTAGTTGGTGCCCTCAACATAAAACCAGACACACTAAATTGGTTAGAAAGAAAAGTGGGGAAGAATAGGCGACAACTTCCTGAACAGAACACCAATAGCACAGGCTCTAAGAACAACAATCAATAAATGGAACTTCATGAAACTGAAAAGTCTCTGTAAAGCAAAGGACACTGTCAGAAAAAAACGACAGCCTACAGACTGGGAAAGGATCTTCACCAACCCTATATCTGACAGAGGGCTGATATCCAGAATACATGAAGAGCTAAAGAAATTAAAAAGCAACGAATCAAGTAATTCAACTGAAAAATGGAGTACAGAATTAAACAGAGAATTCTCTGTAGAGAAATATGGAATGACAGAGAAATACTTAAAGAAATACTCCACCTCCTTAGTCATCAGGGAAATGCAAATCAAAACAACCCTGAGATTTCACCTTACACCCGTCAGAATGACTAAGATAAAAAACTCAATTGACAATGAATGCTGGAGAGGATGTGGACAATGGGGAACCCTCCTCCATTGCTGGTGGGAATGTAAACTTGTACAATCACTTTGGAAATCAATCTGGCGCTTTCTCAGACAATTAGGAATAGTGCTTCCTCAAGATCCAGCTATACCACTCCTAGGCATATATCCAAAAGATGCTCAAGTACACAACAAGGACGTTTGCCCAACCATGTTAATAGCAGCTTTATTCGTAATAGCTAAAACCTAGAAACAACCCAGATGTCCCTGAATGGAGGAATGGATACAGAAATTGTGGTACATTTACACAAAGGAATACTACTTAGCAATTAAAAACAAGGAAATCGTGAAATTTGCAGGCAGATGGTGGGATCTAGAAAAAATCATCCTGAGTGAGGTATCCTAGAAGCAGAAAGACACACACAGTATATACTCACTTCTAAGTAGATATTAGACATATAATATAGGATAAACATACTAAAATCTGTACACCTAAAGAAGCTAATCAAGAAGGAGGACCCTGGGTAAGATGATCAATCCTCATTCTGAAAGACAAACGGGGTGGACATTAGAAGAAGGAGAAAACAAGAAACAGGACAGGAGCCTACCACAGAGGGCCTCTGAAATACTCTACCCTGCAGTGTATCAAACCAGATGCTGAGACTCATAAGTAAACTTTGGGCAGAGTGCAGGGAATCTAATGAAAGAAGGGGGAGATAGTAAGACCTGGAGAGGACAGGAGTTCCACAAGTTGAGCAACAGAACCAAAAAATCTGGACACAGGGGTCTTTTCTGAGACTGATACTCCAACCAAGGACCATTCATGGAGATAACTTAGAACCCCTGCTTGGATGGAGCCCATGGCAGTTCAGTATCCAAGTGGGTTTCCTAGTAAGGGGAACAGGGACTGTCTCTGACATGAACTCAGTGGCTGGCTCTTTGATCACCTCCCTCTGAGTGGGGAGCAGCCATGTCAGACTACAGAGGAAGACAATGCAGCCAGTCCTGATAAGGCTAGGGTCATAAGGGGAGGAGGACCTCCCCTATCAGTGAACTTGGAGAGGGGCATGGGAGGAAATGAGAGAGGGAGGGTGGGATTGGGAAGGAATAAAGGAGGGGGCTACAGCTGGGATACAAAATGAATAAACTGTAATTAATATAAAAATACAAATTTAATTTAAAAATAAATAAAAGACTACTAGTTATTCTTTGATAATTTCTTAATGAATGAAATTAGAATAGAGCATATTCGTCTAAAGCACCCACTTCCTGTCCTCTCAGACTCCATCTGACACATTCTCTTCCTACCTCCAGGACATACTCCTCCCCCTCCTCCATCCTCTTCATTGATTACTTTTTTGGGAATTGTAACCAATGTATTTTGATGATATTTGTCTCCCTCCCCCAACTCCATCTACATCTATCCCCTCTCCCCTGCTAACCCAACTTAGTGTACTCTTTGTTTTTTTATTTTTTAAGCCCACAAAATCCAACTTGTGCTGCCCATATGTTATTGGGTATATGGCCTTGCACTGGACCTCAGTTGACCTACCAAAAAACACTTTTTATAATGCTGACTCCCCATCCCCTGGCAGCTACTAAGTACCAAGCGGTTATGGGAAGATCCCACATCCACCTCCCCGTTTCATGAGGGGCTCTTGTCTGGCTTGAGCTCACACAGGTCTTGGGCATGCTGTCACGACAGTGAGTTCACGTGTGCAACTGCCCTGCTGTACAGGGCAGAAAGCACTCCTTCCCTATAGTCATCCACAGCCTTTGGCACTTAGAGTCTGTTTCCCCCTCTTCCATAATGATTCCTGAACTGTGGGATGAGGGTGTGCCATTTAAAGAAGGACTATCATGAGGCAGGGATGATGGAGAGATGGATTAATGGTTAAGGGCACTTGCCACTCTTGCAGAGAGGACCAGAGTTCAAGCCACACAGCCCACAAGCACCTATAACTACAGCTCCAGGCAATCTGACACCCTTTTTAGGCCTTTGCCGATATTGTACTCACATGCCCACATTCCCACACAGGTACACATGCAGCACACGATTTTTAAAATAACATTTTCATTAAAAAGAAAAGGAATGGGGCCTGCAGAGACAGATATGCCAACCAAGTACCATGCATGGAGAGGATCTAGACCCCTGTTCAAAGAAAGCCCATTGGCTGCTCAGTGTCCAAGTGGGTACCCTAGTAAGGGGAGCAAGGGCTGTCTCTGACATGAACTCAGAGACTCAGAGGCTGGCTCTCTGATCACCTCCCCCTCAGAAATGCAGTCTTGCCAGGCCACAGAGGAAGATGATGCAGCCAGCCTTGCTGAGACCTGATAGACTAGGGTCATATAGAAGGGGAGGAGGTCCTCCTCTATCAGAGGACTAGGGAAAAGGCATAGGGGAAGAAGAAGGAGGGTGGGTGGGACTGGGAGGAGATGAGGGAAGGGGCTGCAGAGGGGATACAAAGTGAATATATTGTAATAAATAAATAAAATTAATTAAAAATTTTTAAAAAAGAAAAGGAACAGATGAAAGAGATATCGTTGAAACAGTAAATATGGAGAATTAAGATCTACATCAAATAAAGATCTAATTAAAAATAATAAAAATTAAGATTACCATAAGTAATCAAGATAGAGCAAGCCAAAGTCCAGCTCCGAATGGAAACCAGGATAGAAACACCCAGTTAAAATAAGTTACTGAATGCTGGTTGACTGTGGGCTCCTTCCTCAAGGACACCATTCACTGGCATCAGGCGGCTGGACTCAGAGAAGCCACGTGTGACTCTGAATCCACTAACTCAGAAACAGCTGACCAGGTTGCTGTCACAAAGGAACTGGACCAGAGGCAGATATCAAAAGCCCAAGTATTGCAGGGGGAGTTGAAGAGAGAGACCCTTAAGCACATAGAAACTTTGGGCTTCCCTGAGTTACCATCTGAAATTAACAGAGATTTTGTTTTGTTTTGTTTTGTTTTGTTTTGTTTTGTTTTGTTTTGTTTTCCAAGACAGGTTTCTCTGTGAAGCCTTGGCTGTCCTGGACTCACTTTGTGAACTAGGCTGGCCTCAAACTCATAGAGATCCATCCGCCTCTGCCTCCCCAAGTGCTGGAATTACAGACGTGTGTCACCATGCCTGGCTGAGATGTTTATGATAGAGACAGTTAGCATCACTTAACTTACCAGGGAAGGAGTCATTGTGACTTTTTGGTAGTTCCTCACCTTCAAAGGAAAGAAGTGGATACCCAGCTAAAGAAGCTCTCTCGGAGGCAGGGGACACTCCCAACTCATGAAGGTGCGGCTGGAGGCCAGATGGGGCCATGAGAGCACAAGATGCTTCTGTTGGAAATACACTTGAATCTCTGGGAATTATCTGTGCTGCTAGCCCAGGGGGACCTGCCTCACACAGCAGAGACCCGGATAAACTGGTTCTTTTTAGTAGCTCTGCCATTTTCTGACAGGGTTGTTTTTCCCTGCTGTAGAATAGGATTTGTGAGGGTTGACACAAGGGCATTATGTCTTTGTGGGGTATTGACCAAACTTCAAACACCTTGGTTGAGAACATTTAGCTTAAAGCTCACCTGGTGTAAGTTCTCACCTATACGAGTTCATGCCCACAGCATCTTTGAACTGACACTTACATTCTTCCTCTTGTAGACTGAAAGATGCCAAGTTCATCTAGGCAACACCTTCATTCTGAACAAATACAGGCCAAACACTCACTCAAGTGTGTGAGCTCTTACACACACAGAGAGAGAAAGAGGGGAGAGAGAGAGAGAGAGAGAGAGAGAGAGAGAGAGAGAGAGAGAATGGGATAGATGGAGGGAGAGAGAGAGAATGAATGTGTGTGGAGGGCAAGCATAATGTAACCTCTTAGAACACAGAAGACAAAGACACGGAGAGATTGAAGAGACAAAGAATGGAGGCTAAAGCTCAAGGAAGCTGCCTCTCACCACTCAGTGAGTCTTCTTCCGAGCTGTGGATGTTTTTCCAGCCATAGGAAGAGTTGACGATGTACCGCTACAGAGCACTGTGAGGTCAGAGTGTGACAGCAGCTGGAATGTACCGAGAATTCAGCCAGCATCCAATGAATGGTAGTTGTTACCGCGATGACAGCTGTGATTCCTGTAATATTCCTGTTATGCAAAATGAGCGTGTGTGTGCACGAAGAACAAACAGTCCCTTAGCTATGGTCAGCATCCCAAGGGCTAACATAGGTGGATCTGTCTATCGACCAATTGTCTACAGATGGATGGTACTTTTTCCTAAGAAGGACTCAGTGGCGGTGATAGTCTTTACGTCCCCTCCCTCTCTAACCCCACTTTCTCCTCCCCGACTTCTGAATGACAGCTTATTGCCTTAAATTAAATTATAATATAATATAATTATATATATAATTATATATAATATATTATATATAATATATATAATTATAAATTATAATAGGATGACTTATAATAGGATGAAGTAAAATTTCACCTAAGAACTTTCTCCAAGAGCTCCGTTTGTCTTCTGATGATGAGTGTTGCAAGAGAGAAACCAAAGAGGAGCTTGGTTTATACATATATGAACATATACATACACATATATATATCCATATATGCCTATATATATATACAGGGTGTACTTACATAGAACAAAGAGAAAGAGCTCAGCAGCAACCCTGTGTTCTCGGAGCTCAGCACCCCCAGTGTTCTCTGCCTCACGCCTTGCCTTTCCCTATTTCTCTGAGTCATTGCTTGCTGCAGCCTGCTTTCTGTGGTAGTTATTCAACTTCCTTCCAAAGTCTCCCCCAGCCATCTTACCATCTCCTTCTCGAGCCGTTTATCCTTCTGTTGGCCCTTCTCTTTAGAAGACCATTTGAGGATTAAAGAAAACTCCCTAAAAAGCTCATCAAATAGCCCAGAATTTGTCTGAAGTTTTCTTTCTATGCTCTGAGGTAATTTTCCTCCTCCTTTGAAATAATTCCGTGAAAGTGGATCCCTCATGTAGATTTTGCTTTTTAATCCTCTTCATTTTCCTTCTCTTGGTTCTGAGAGCAGGTGCTTTAGTGTATCTCTCTGAGTTCCCACCTTTCTTGAGAACAGAACACTCTTCTTGAGTCTGTATTTGGTCCAGAATGGTAATGAAAGACTGTGGCAGAGGCTTGCTCAGGAGCTGCTGACGGCTCTGGATTGGAGTCATTGGTTCTGAATACACAAAGAGAAAGACTTTTCCTAATTTCTGTCATTTGTCCATTTCAGAATACTGTGTTCACATCATTTGGAGAGAGGTTGTGTCTCACTCACAGGCATCTTCGGCTCATGAGATCTGTGTTAATCACCTTCTCCACACTGTAATTTGATGCTCGACAGGATCATCTTATAAAGAGAAAAGGTTTCTTTTGTCTCATGTTTTCTGAGGCTCTAATCCATGATCAGTTGACTTGGTTGCTTTGGGTCAATGCTAAGGCAACATGTCACGGCAAGAACGCTTAGTAAAGAAAAACTGGTGGCTTCAGGACTGGGATGTAGATGGCCAGAGTCCACAGTCCCCAAATGATATGTCCCCAAAGATCTACCTAAAGCTTCCCAGCAGCCCCAACTTAAGAGTTTTTCTCCTCCTCGTTCTTCTTCGTCTTCTTTTGATTTTTTTCCTACATAATAACCTTGTGGGACACTCAAGCTCTACACTGGAAGACCTTAGGCGTGAGCTCTGCCTAAGGTCTGGGGGGTTGCCAGTCATGTCTAAGTGTCCCTTTCAAACTGATCGCAACTCTGTGATTTAACAGTCATTTGCCATCATGTGGGAGTTATACTTCTAATTATTATTATTATTATTATTATTATTATTATTATTATTATTATTTGCTGACATGGTTTTCTTCTCTATTTTGTGTTCTTTGGATTATTTTACAGGTTACAAAGTGAAGACTACAATAAATAGGGTTTTTTAAAAACCTGAAATACATTGTAATATTTTTAGAATCAAAACTGGATGACAGTTCCCTCTCATTCTGCTGCCCCGTAATCTGTCTACAAACACCCCAGTATCCTCAGCACTCTTTCCTCCTCCAGTTTTCTCTTTCTCGTGACATAGTTCAGTTGGTCTCCCTCCCAAACCTCCACCCACTCTCATGTCCCTTGGCCTCTCTTCCAAGGTGCTCTTTCACCCCCTGGGTTGGCCAGTTCTGCTTGGACTCCATACTCAGCGTAAGCACTGCCCATCAGAGAATGTTTTCCCTGAACACTCTGTATCCTTTCCTCCTCTTGGCTTTGTCAAATGTCACTTCATATCTGGACAGTTGGTCCCGTGATGATATCTTTATTTCTCTAGCCGTTGTTATAGTGTTCTTCAGACAATGACTTGTGGATTAAAATTTTAATTTTCAGTTTTAAAGTAAAGTTTTCCCCTCTCTCGACTGTGTGTATCATTAGCAACATACAAACATATTGCAAGTTGATTTTGCAGCATGGCATAAACACACCTGTTGCAGGGTCACACTAGAGCAGGCAGGGCTTCCTGAAGGTCGTTAAGAAGAATGTGTGTTTATTCATCATCAGTATCATCAGGTTTATCAGCACCATCTTTGCATATAGAAGATGCTTAATGAAAACTGGTTAAGCAAAAGAATGGTTGTCACATCCAGGTTTATGCCCCTGCCAGCACGGTCAACCTTCATCGGAATAGACACTAACCGGGAGATAGGAAGAGAGAAGAGTCCCTCAGGCTAAGTCCGGCTACTGATTAGAGTTTTGTCAAAACCGGGCTAACAAATTTGCCTTGTCTCCAACACGAGAGGCCCATATTGCTCTGGGACCCCAAAGTCCAGGCCAGACAGATGTGGGTGCGCAATCATGAATCCCAGATCCAGGAACTGGATAACTTGCCCTCTTCTATAAATAACTCAGGCCGCAGTGTTCAGTTTCAGCAACAGAAAACAGCCCAAGATAGTCCAGTTGCTTCACTTTCTGTTCTCAGTTCCTGTTCGCAGGTAGCCACTTTGTAACCCGAGATGCAGCCTGGAAGGCTGGTGGGTTCCAAGCTCACAAGCTGAGGCGGCATTGCTTGAATTTTTCCAGGCTGCCAGAGGATTTAGATCAAGTGTTCTCACACATCGCCTAAGCTCTTCTCAGCGATTTTAGCTTGAGGCTTTAATCAACCGCCAGGAAATAAGTAGCGGTGAGTCCACAGCCAACAGGGCTGAGCACTGTCTGTCTGCCTGTCCAGTTCTAATGGCCCAGAAAAGGCCATGCTGGGATGGGGTCAAGTACAGCTGATGTCTCTCCCCTTTGACCCGTAGTTCGGGTAAGCTCCGGCGCCAGCTAAATTGGAAGTGTTCTGTGTTCTTCCCAGGGACAAGGGGTGAGCAGCGCCCAGCCCCCCGGGAGAACACTAAGCGCCTGTGTTACTTGAGATGGCGTGTTTAGTACCAGCGAATCTCGCCTGCCTGCAGAACTCAGGACACACTGGGTCATGCTTGATGCCTGTGGCTATTCTAAACATGCCTTGCTGGGATGTTGAGTTTGGTTTGTGTGGCTTTAAAAAAAACTAATCATTTAAATAATTCCTTTCTCCAGCCTTTTATAGTGGTACTCAAAGTTAACAAGTTTATGTTAGAGAAATTTTTTTTTTATTGTTTTAATACTCTTCAGGTATAATGAAGCTTAGTGTGAACATGTAATGCCTTTTCCCAACTCATTACTATTCAAATGCACTAAGACTTCCTTTTGGCTTTACTGTGCCTGAGAGTGGTATTACCTTTTTTTGCCTTTTAAAAATTTATTAAATTTTACTTGGGTATTGTTGAGAGTTATACAGTAGAATTATGGGGCTTTCAGAGATGGAAAGAGCCCTGAGATAGTCTTTAAATCTCTTTGATTTTTTTTTTTACTTTTGAGGTGACAAAGCTAAGGACAATGTGCTAAAAGGTTTGCTTTTGTTCTCAGTTTATGGCAGTGTTGAGATTAGGAAAAGTGGGTTCCTTCACCCTCATGCCAAAGCTGCTTTATGTGTACCCAGAGGACTCCCGTGCTCCCCGAAAAACACCACCACCTTTGGTGAAACTTCTTCTGCCAGCATGGGTGAAAAAGAAGGTAGTGCTATCCCTCTGTGCACAGTCAGTGTGATTTTGCCAACAGTCAGTCAAACAATGGTTCTTTTATTTGTCAACACAAAAATGGCCCCAAATAGACACCATGCTTCTCATGACGGGATCTCAGGACATCGCACAGAGGGTGAGAAACACATTGATAACATTGGTAAAATAGCTTTGCGGTGGCTATCAGAGGGGAGGCGTCTGCTCGAAAGACAGATGCTGAGCCTTTACATCTCTGCTATGATAATCACTTGATACCATTTGCACGGCCTCTCCATTTGCAAAGTCCTTTCACATTTACAATCTCATTTAATTGTCACAATAAATATTTTAGATGAACATCTTCCTTCTCCAGAGTTGACACGGAGACTCTCAATCTTTTTGCCTATAACGGAGAGAAATTGGATTGCAAGCCTGCTCCTTTCTATTCAAAACGTCACGAGCCTTCCATTGCCATTCCTCTCTGTCTCCCTCCTTCGATACACTTTCACGAAGCACTGTTTATAAGACAGTGACTGTGGTAAGGCGTGAGTCCATCAAAAGTGCACCATTACTCCTGCACGAGGACACTTACTAGCTTAATTTATCATGTTAACAGCCAGTGCAGCAAAACATGGGTTCTGTGGCTGCACCAGGGCAGTGGGAAATAGCTCCCCTTGGATCAGCTCATCCAAACTGCTCTAGAGGCGGGAAAGCTTCAGCCTCTTGTACAACGAAAGCAGCTGGAACTGGACACTTGAGTTTTTTAGGAGACCATGGTACCTTCAAGCCATGAGATAATTATGCATTCCTGAAGACTCAGAATAGATACACACAAACACACACCATGAAAGGAAGGAGGGGAGAGAGACAGACAGAGAGAGAAAGAGAAAGAGGGAATATACAAGTGCATGCCCCTTGAAGCAACTGGATATCGTGCTTCTTAATACAGATCAGAGATTCACTCTGGCTGACGATGCTCATGAACATGAGGATATACAATGTATGAGAATATACAAACAAAAAGAAAAAGTGTTACCCTCTGAAAAATCTATGAGAGTCACTCCGGAACCCATGAAGGTAATCAAAGGGGCAGAATGTAAAGTAGATGCAAGGTTAAAAAAAAAAAAAGAAAAGAAAAAAGAAAGAAAAGAAATATTCCCAAGAACCTGAGATAAGTAGGCAGAAAGCAAGCAAGAAAGACAAGTATTAAAAAGCAAGTTGGTTACAGGAATGCGGCTCAGTTGATAGAGCACTTGCCTAGCTAGCCTGAAGCCCTTTGTTTATTCTCTAGTATTGCATAAACCTGAAATTCCATTATCTGAGAGGTAAAAGCAAAAGGATCAGAAGTTCTAGCCCATCCTCTGCTACATGAGTTCCTAGTCACCTTGGGCTACATGAGACCTTGTTTCAATAAACAAACAAACAGATAAAAAAAAAAAAAGAGAAAGGTGAATTACAATAGCAACATGTTAAACATTTTAATTTTTAATTCAACAAATGTTTATGAAGTGAATGCCCATTCCAGGCCATGTTGTCAGCAGTGGGATGACAGCAGAGAACAATTTAGGCAATGCTCTTTGAAGAAGCAGGACAAGGGGAGTCTGAGTTTGTTGACTATCCTTCAACCATGGTGCCTGGGAACACTACCAGCAAGGGACACAGGTTAGGCCTCAGGCACTGACACTCTCCGAAACATGGTGTACATGCTGAGAAAAGCCTGAAGGAGGGAGGATAGATTAGCCAAGTGGCTACTTGAGAGAAGCATGTTCAAGTGACATTGTTACCACAAAGCTTTAAGGAGCCTTCCTATTGGGTGAGAGACATCCCCACAGCAGAGTTGCTAGGGAGACACTGGGTTTGGAGACACTGGTGGATAGCCTGGGATACCTTGCACACCCTTGGAAAAACCTTGGCTTTGCTCTGAGTGAGGGATGAAGGATGAAGTGGAGGAGTGCTGTGATCACAGAAGAGGCTGTGTGCAGACAAATGTCTTCTGTCACTCAGCCTTCTCTTCTACTCTGGCCCAACCAAACTACCATCATCCTTTAGCTGAATTATTCAGGCATGTCTGCCTGTGATCTGTGGGCTGTGTGCATCCTAGGACAACTACAAATGTGATTCGACATATTTGTGAATGACAACGTCATGTGACAATGTAAAACTATGACCCATACCTATACTATGGTGGTGAGAAGATATCAAATTCTTGTTATTTGCTGAAGGTGAAGTCAACAAGACTTCCAAAGGGAGAGTGTGGAAGTGAAAGACCATAATGCTCAGGTTCTCTGCCTTGAGTGGGTGCCTAGAGGGACCATGGGAAAGAAAAACCAGAAGTTTCTTGTCACAGTGATAGAACAAGAGCTCTGTTGGCTGTCCTCTCTCATGTAGCAAAGAATGGTCTCTATAGGCCATCAGCAAATACTTGCCAAAACACTGATGAGCAAATGAATGGTGACTATTAATTTCTTCTCACCGAGCTGTAGTTTAAAACAGTCTAATATTAAGTGTTACTGAATACTAGCAGAATGCCAGGCTTCACCCCAGAGTTTCTGATTTAGTAAGTCTGGGATGGACTCGCGGCTTTGTGTCTATGACAGACTCATGGGGGATTCTGATGTCCTAGTGCAGTTCTGGAGATCTCAGTCACTTGGAGACCCATGTCCAGATGCTCCCAAGGACCCTGACTGTGAAAAGAAGCAGGAGAATGAAAAAAGAAGAGGCCAGGGCCTGGAGAGATGGCTCAGAGGCTAAGAGCACTGGCTGCTCTTTCAGAGGTCCTGAGTTCAATTCCCAGCAACCACATGGTGGCTCACAACCATCAATAAAGAGATCTGGTGCCTTCTTCTGACGTTCAGGTGTACATGCAGGGAGAACATTGTATACATAATAAAATAAATAAATATTAAAGAAGGAGAAGAAGAAGAAGAAGAAGAAGAAGAAGAAGAAGAAGAAGAAGAAG
>NW_026589732.1:3959149-4092969 GCF_907164565.1 Psammomys obesus
AGAAGAAGAAGAAGAAGAAGAAGAAGAAGAAGAAGAAGAAGAAGAAGAAGGAGAAGAAGAAGAGGCCAAACTCCCTTGTGCACAGACGACCTCATTCTTGTAACTGGGAGTCTCCAGGCAACCAGGAAGTACAGGAGAATCTCAGTATTTGGGAGGCTGAGGTGAGAGGATTGTAAGTTTGGGGCCAGCCTGGGCTGTGTAGCAAACACCTGCCATCTCAAAACTCAGAACAGTGAAGAGAACAGTGTGCAAAAGTAGCATGTAAAAATCAACAAACATGTGCCCCTCTACCATCTGTTTCTAGAAAGTCTGAACCGGGAAAGGAGGGGCTTCTGCCTCACAGAGGAGCATCAACCCTGTCACCATCATGGAACCCTTCAGTAGCTTACACACAGCTTGTAGATATTATTTCTAATTTGATAAGCATACAGTGTTATGAAACAAAACATCCTTATTCTTAAGACACTCATACTGAATTATTTACAGTAAAAGAACAGGAAATGGGTGTGATGCAATAAGATTTTAATCCAAGTACTCCAGAGAGAGAAGTAGGCCAACCTGATCACCACAGCAATTTCCAGGTTCATCTAGGGCTGCACAATAACACCATGTTAGAAGGAAGAGGAGGAGAAGGAGGAAGAGGAGGAGGAGGAGATCATGAGCTCTTCAGCATGCTCTTAAATAGTTTGGGAGAAAACACATGCTTATACATTCATATATTATATACACTTATATATTTCTCACTGTGTTTTTATGTAGATGCAACTACATATCAATAAACCGAGAGAGAGGCTGATAAAGGAAATGGATCAAAATATTTAAAAGTGACTGTGAGCAAATGGATACATGTACAAAATAGCTCCATATACAAATCTCTGGAGATTTCTGTAAGTCTAAAATTATATATAACTGAAAGTTTTCTAAATGACTTATACCTTCAGGTTTGCAAGCATAAACTGCTAGAAGGTACCGTGGAGAATTAGCCTTATAGGTGAGAGCAAGCAAATACCTAACACAAACCGAAAAGGAAAAGTTTAAAACCCTGTGAAAGGGGAAACAGCCCAAAGGCACATGTACCAGTTAGATTTTTGCTGATATAAAAAAATAGCAGAGATAACCAACATAGAAAGAAGAAAAGTGTTCTTTGCCTCATAGTTTTGGAGCTGTCACTCCATAGCTGGTTGGCTCAGTTGCTTTGGGCCTGGGTGAGATTAGGGTGCAGAGATTTAACTTTTAACTCATGAATGTTTGAAAGACACATGATTTTGAAGAAAAAAAGGGGGGGTGCTTTTATAAACAAAGATGTTCTTGTTTGGGAAGATTCTAATTCAGAAAGATGCTGATGCACCCTAAGCTAAACCATGAATGTATTGTTATCGTAATGAAATATCATCAGATTTCTCCCTTGACAGGATGGCTCTAAAGTTCATCTTAAGACAGTGACATAGTAGTCAGGACATGTAAGAAAGGAGGCAGTGTTAGACAGGGCCGGCAAAGGCATGTACTGAGCGTGTTCTGGGATCCTGTGATCAAACGGGTGGTTCTGACATAGAGAAAAACAGAATAGAAACTCTAGAAACAAATCAATAAACAAAGAAAATTTAATTCAGGATGTGACAAATCAGTAGGGGAAAGATGACTCTGAGTGGCTGAATGGCCAGATGGAAAAGATAAAACCTCATCCATTCCTCATGCCATGAAGTAGAATAAATTCTAACATCAGACATTTAAAGAAGGGAAAGAGGAGGGGAGAGGGATTGGAGGACAATGGGAGAGTTGGGCAAAGAGGAAACATTTTGAACTATGTTTCAAATCCCAGAAACTCTGAAAACAAACACACAAAAAATCGACAGTTTATGTAAATTAAAGGACACACCCAAGGGAGGTGTGCTGATTTGAATCTGAACGCCCTCTATAGACTCATATTTGAATGCTTGGAGGTGTATTTATGTTAAAGTAGGTGTGGCTTGGTTGGAGGAAGTGTGTCACAGAGAGTGGGCTTTGAAGTTTCAGAAGATAAAGCCAGGCCCCTGGCTCACTCTCTCTTTCTGTTCTCTGTGGATCCAGATGTAGAATTCTCAGCTCCCTCTCCAGCACCATGTCTGCCTTCACGCTACCATGCTTCCTGCCATGATGATAATGGAATAAGCCTCTAAACCATAAATGTTTTCCTCTGGAAGAGTTGCTGTGGTCATGATGTTTCTTCAGAGTGACAGAAACCCTAACTAAGACAGACAGTAAAATACAATTGAGACACTGAAAAACCTACGAGCACCATGGACAACAGGCTAATATTCCTAATACATAAATAACTAAGATAGATGATTAAAAAAAAAAGAGCAGCAACCTATAGAGAAATGAACAAGAGTGATGTGCAGACTGGCGTGGAAAGGGAAATGCAAATAGACCTTAGTCATATGAGAAGATGCTCAGTGACTCACAGGGAGGAAACACCAGCGAGGAGAGAGCTGAGCTGCCATTCTGGAAGTTTGACTATTGGTGAGATCAGGGAAGGCCGCTGTAGGATCTGAGTTACGTGATGTGTGTGGAAGGGAGTGACAGAATCTATAAGCATCATGCACCTCTGACTCAAGTGTCCTCCTTCTAGGAATGCATTGTAAAGGCATGCTGGGAAAAAGACAAGTGTATATTCAAGGCCACTCATTGCGGTATGATCTGCTGTCCCTTAATGACTGAACAACCCATAATACATTACATAATTTAGACCCAAAGAGAAGTGAACAAATGCTTATACGTGTGTGTTGGGAGTCATGTACATGTGTGTCCTCTAACATATACATGCTCTTTGTCGTGGCAATTCTATTTCTAGAAATGTACATTATACAAATTACTTAAAGTACGTTAAAATTTGAGTGTGTGGATGCTGATTCTAGCATCACTAATTATATTGAACATTAGTAATGACAAAATTGTCCAGAAACTGCCGCTTGATCAAAATGAGCATAATAAGTATAAAATAATTGGACAGATTATCTCCAAAAAGTATTCCCCTGTGTCCTGTGTTCACCCGAGTCCTTGTGAGCACCTCTCCATGGCACTTACCATGTTGTAGCTGGATTTTGAAGGGTTTGTTATTTACCTTACTGTGAGTGCACATGTCCATGAAGAGGTTGACACTGAGCGTCTCCTCCAATTCCACCTTACTTTTTGAGGCGGGTGTGTCACCACAGCTGGAGCGCAGCAATCCTGAGAGGCTGGCTGACTCAGCACTGAAATCACAGATGTGCCCCTGCGTCTGGCTCTTTACACGGGTACTGGGGATCTGAACTCCGGTCCTCTCGCTTGCACAGTATCCACTCTCCATGAGACACAGCTCGGAGCCGTCTGAGAGTCTCAGTTAAGAGAGCGCCCAGATCGTACAGGGCTGTAGCTATGTACTTGTGAGGAGTTGTCTTGACTTTTACCACTGCGGAAGGTCTCAGCCCACCGTGGGCAGGACCATCCACAGGCGGGTGGTCCTGCGTGGTCGAGAAGCCGGCTGAACAGAGATCCACAGCACAAACTTGTAAGTAGCATTCCTCCGTGGTTTCTCCCCCAAATCTCTGCCTTGGTTCTCTTTCCTGATTTCCTTGGTGATGGACTGTAGTGTGTAAGATAATATAGATTTTTTTTTTCTCCTCAAGTTAGTTACTTTTGGTTACAGACACAGAAAGCAAACTGCGACGTGTGGCAAACATTTTGCCAACTGAGCCATGTCTCCCACCCATTGTGAAGGAAGGAAAGAAGGAAAAATGTGTGCATGTGAGCGTGTATGCATGTGAGCGAGTGAAAGAGAGCTTATGTGTGCCTGTGAGTGTGAGAGAGTTTGTGTGTGTGTGTGTGAGTGAGTGAGAGAGAGAGATTATGTGTGTGTGTGTGTGAGAGAGAGAGAGTTTGTGTGTGTATATGAGTGAGAGAGCAAGAGAGAGAGAACTTGTGTGTGTGTGTGTGTGTGTGTGAGAGAGAGAGAGTGAATGAGAGAGTTTGTGTGTGTGTGCAAGTGCGTACGTGCGTGAGTTGCTTCTCTAGACCACAGGTTCCTCAGTGCATGCGTGCCTGCTTATCTCTGTATTTCTCTCACTTTGACTCTTATCTCCATCCTAACCTGGCCCTGTCTCTTGCAGAATCAGTAGCCCAAAGCAGCAAGTAGGTTTTTTTCATTTTCTGCATTAGTTCGGGTCACATAGAGAGTAATGGCTTCACAGAACACCCTGAGGAGAGGAATTCTAAGGCTATGGGTAAGCGTGGTCTGCGAGGGTGTTGCTGTCAGTTCTATCTGCACACACATGCACAGGAGAAGGGAAGGAAGCCATGCAGATCCCATTTTTTTTCATAGGAAGCTACCTGGAGTACCAGGCATTCTACCAAACACCTTCACTCACCTTATGATCCGTATCCGGGTTGTAAAAACAGATGCACAAGTAACTACAACATACTGTGTTAAAGGCATTTAGAAAAAAAAAACCCACCAAAGTTTTCAGGGGAAAAGACATTACTATGGGCTGGGGAGGCCAGGGTCAGCTTCGTGGACATTATAGTCTGAGTCCAAGCATAAAGACACACTGGAAATTCAAAATATGAGTAACAATGATTTAAAGAAGGTCATTCTGGGTAGGAGAAACAGTGAAAAGACAGGAGCAGTTGAATGATGTTATCTGTTTGAAGTGGCCATCCAGAGTTCCTCCCTTTTAGCTGAACCCCAGATTTCTCTAGGGATCTGCCTCTTTCCTAGGCAGTCACATACGTCTGAGGTATCTGACTCCACTCTCATGTGTAAGCAAGGCTTGTTCCTCTGCTTTGGCAGTGGTCAGTTTGGAATTGGTGTGTGTCTTGATTCTGGTCCATGGGATGTAAGGAGGAGTTTTGTAGGAGAATTTCTTGGAACTTTTCTTAACCCAAGTGAAAACCACTGGAAAGGCAGTGCGTCCCTTTGCCATATTTGGATATAATTCTTAAAATTGTTTTAGCCGGTGTGATACCACTAATGGCAGAGCAGAGGTAGGGGGGTCCCTGATGCCATCACAAAACTGCTAAATCAATGATCTCCTTGGCCCATTTTATCAGACAGTTTTCCATAACTGTAACAAAATACACGGAGCTGGGTGCTTAAGAGAAAAGAGGTCTATCTAGTTCGCAGTTTAGCTGAACATCTAAGATCAGGCAGCGACAGCTATTCAGTTGCCTCTGTGAGGGCACCCTTGGCTGGGTCACATCACAGCAGATGGCATCATGGCGGCAGCATGTGTGAGAGAGATTGCATTGCAAGACTGGAAGCCAGCGAGTGTGGAGTGTGGCTTGGTCTTGCAGCCTCCATTAGACCCTGGCTCTTAAAGGTCCCACTACCTCTTAACATTGCCATGGAGGGAACCAAGCTTCCAACTCAGGAAACCAAGAGACAACTCAGCCAGCCCATGGCACCCAGCTGATCTCTGGAGTCCCTGGAGTGTGAGAATATGCTCCCTTCCTGTTGAAGTTAGTTAGGTTTCTGATCATGGCAGAAAAACGTATCCCAACTGAGTCATTAGCAAACGGCTTGCAATCCAGGTTGGCTGCAGCAGAAGCTCTCGGAAAGAAACCCCGGGGAGACACAAGCCAGGGACAAACCTCACGAGCCTCTGCGCACCGTGCCAAAGAATTCGTAAATAATGGGGAGCCATTGACAGTTTTGGTAAGCAACGGGGAGCAGACTCTTAGACCAGATGGCATAAAAGTTGGTGCAAATGCACTGTGCCGTTAGCAACGGACCCAGCTCAACGGAGAGACTTCGCTCTCCTGAAGAAAATCTGCGTCTTGGGAGCAGCATCTTCAGCAGACTGGGAGCAGGATGGAAAGGAGTGGGCGTGCTTGACAACCACGTTCCCGGGCACTGGTCTCAGTGGTCACACTCACGCGCGATGCTGCCCTTGGCTGAGGCCGTACCGGCACCATGTGTGAAGGCAAGCAGTTGGTGCCTCTGCTTTCCTTGGCAGTGGCAGAGCCCCAGTTGGAGTCCCATGTTTGTGCTAAACTCCAGGCGGCACAGTTCTGATTTATAACTTTTTAAATTATTATAAATGTGATTTCTTTCCATTGTAGAAAAATTGGAAAATACGTATAACAAAAGAAAATTGAAACACTTTTAAATCTGTCTCCCAAAGATAAACCAGAGATAACACTTGCTTGTAGCCGTTCCAGACTCTGCCTCTCTCTGTGTGTGTGCGTGTGTGTGTGTGTGTGTGTGTGTGTGTGTAGCTGTAGTAAGCAAAAGATATCATAATGTATATATTGTTTTGTGATCTCTTTTTTTTCACTCAACAATATATTATGAATTACTTCTCATGACAATAAATTTTCCCCTGTGACATTATTCTTAAAGATTGCATGGGTTTCATTGGAAGGAAATATGATTTATTCAACTAGCATAATACCCATGGCTGAATATATTATTTCCAGGGTTTCTATCAAGTACGTAAGGAATACCGCAGTAAATATTCATATATGTGTGTGTGTGTATCAGAATCCCCAAAGTAAATTGCTACACAAAGATAAAATTACACAAGAAAAGTTTAAAACTTCAAATTTTAGGTATTTTTAATGAATTATATGTGAATGTTTCTCTCCATTTGAGTCACATTTATATTTTTTCCATATATAAATATCTAAATATAGTTATATATTTAGTTCAGTCAAGACGGGCTAATGCATATATCTATCATGCACATGTGTGAGTGTGTTTAGAGAACTATGCTCATACTTTGCACACTTTATTTACTTTATTAATATTATTGGCTTTATACAAGAAAATACAACAATGTGGTCAACTTGTAGTTTGGGATACATGTATACCCTGAAGACCCGCCCCGGTCTCCATTTTTGAATACCTACCCACCAACATGCCCCATGTCAGGATGCCTGACCCACCAACAATTTCCTCTTTCTCTTGAAACGGACTGGCTGCCAATTTTCAAAACAAATGAGATGCTCCCTCTGGGAACCCATGACCCACCTCTGGCTTGATCAAGCTTTAGAGAAACACACCAAGTGTTCCAATTCCAGTCCCAGGGCTTGTGCAAGCCTTTTCCCTGGCAGGAAGAAGTCAGCACGGAGGCAAAGCAAGTCCTGAGTGGTGTGCTGGCCTTGGGAGGGCTGGAGAAGGCCTCCTCTGGTTTTAAGGGAACTCCTTCCCAAGGGCCAGAAGAGTCTTTTGGAACCAACTCATGGCCTGGATGTGAGGTTTCCCTGTGGTGCCATACCACAGGATGCTGGAGATAGGGGAGGACTTTCTCTGTCAGTAGTGGTGGTCTCAGGCCTAAATGGTCCCCTTTGATTTTCCTCAGCACAGTGATGTCCCAGCCTGAGATTCTGTAGGCTCACCATCAGCATCTGCAAGAAGGAAACAGACACTAGCAAATAGACCATGGGAATGTTCTGGGGGCCCTGTTATGCCCACTGATCCTGCTGAGAGTCTTGGGATGTGGGCTCATGGAGCATCTTTATCCCCAACTTACAGAGGAAGAGAATGTAGCTCCATGAGGTGAAGTGACTCATCCAGAATCATCAAGCTGATCAGACACAGAGTTAGACTTGCCTTCCCAGGTTCAGGTTAGGATCTGGCCACTTCTGTCTTCCAGTCATGCGTTCAGCCCAACTAGGTGTTCAGCTCAACATTCTCTAAGCAACACCTCTTGTGTCCCTTCCGTGTTGGTCTCAGGGAAATCAAGGAGGTTTGTGCACCCAGACTCATGCCCATGGAACACTTCTAATTCATGGAACATCTGCTTCTCTTGGATGTAAGGGGTTTTTGTTGTTGTTGTTGTTGTTTTTGTTTTGTTGTTGTTGTTGTTTTTACCACAGTCATGAGCTCTATTCCTGCATCCATCAGTGTCTGTTTCCCCTATATACAAGATATTAATAATAATAATAATAATAATAATAATATCAACAGCTAATGCCTATCAAGTACTTAGTCCTGGCCAAGATCTACCCTAAGCTCTAGTACCCCAATACTCATCTCAACCCTATGAACAGCTGTCCTTGGTCTTAGGACAACTGGAACCTCTGCTGAGGAGCTCATACTTCCATAGAGCACACTCTGGCCCTGTTCTATGTTACTTCTTGTTGGGTGAGACAAGCCAATAAGATGTGTCCGCCAGAAACATGTGATCCACCTTCCTTTAGATCAACTCCAAATACACTGAAATCCCCAAACAAGCAGTCCTAGGCTCAGGCTTTTCATCTTCTCACTTACCCCACTCCTAAGATCATGCCCAACGTGTCCAAGAGGCACCACCATGCTGATGTGAACATCCTTAGGTTCTGAACAATGAGGTTGCTTGCAGGCAAAAGAGTGTGTGTGTGTGTGTGTGTGTGCGTGTGTGTGTACTTGAAGCTATGTGTTAGGCCTTTCAGAGAACAAGAATTCATTGGGGTGGCATAAAAAGGCAGATAGGCCACGAGTAGAGTGCCTTTATCTGGCCCTTTGCTCCGGTCTGTAGAAGGCTGGGGCAAGTCATTTTTTCAGACAGGGCTCTGAGCCACAAAGACTTTAAGGAGGTCTAGGGTCACAACAGCAGCAAGAGGGTCCAAAGTCTGAACTCTTAAGTGCTGCACTTGCTTTCTCTCAGCCCTTATCAGCTGATCTGTGTTATAATTATTGCTGAAGGACCAACACCTGGCTGTCCCCCCCCTCCCCAGTTGTCATGACTCCCAGGAACACTCTCGAAGCAGAGAAAGACAGAGTCTGGGGAGCTCAGAAATCTTGTTGATACTAGGGTACAGGCAAGGAAGATCTGGCACTGCCCCAAGGTTATATATATGTCAGCAGAGTTCACTGATTGTAGACGTTTCCTCTTGTTGTAGTTTATTCCCTGCTTCCAATCACCGACATTCCTTCCTTCAGATACTCATTGGGTCATCACCCTGAGATAACAGGGAAGCTGCCTTTGCCCCTTTGGGTGTATTTGTCTTTAGAAATTCAGTAAGCTCAGCTGGGCACTCTGTGACAGAGACCACTTGTTGTGTACGTGAGACTGGTGACAGTTTAAGCTCTTGATAGTCCCAGGAGCTTCTATAATCTCAAGCCAAAAGATATCTTTTGACCCAAGGCATTTCTTCCTCACTGTTTGTCTTCAGTGAGCTGAGCAGCACCGTTTGAAAAGCCGTTAGCTATTAAAAAAGGAAAGGCAAAGACACTCCCATTCATGAATTAAAAGGGCATGAATTAGTAACAGAACGGGGAAGCATATAGGCCAGTAACATTATTGCCAAAGGCCATGACTTCAAATCCGCTGTGAATTTCCCTTTAAAACATTTTAGGTCAAACTGCTAAGGTGCCCTCACCATCGCCCTGGCCATTGCTATGGTAGGAGAGGTAAGCACGGTGCCCAAGGTGTGGCCGTATTGCTGACGTCCTGGGTCCGTGATCCAGCCTCTCTGCCAGCTCATTAGGCAGCCTGTGAGGTGGAACTGCAAAGCGGAGTACAGTGTGGCTGGAATTTGGCTTTTCGGTTCCAGGACAACAGCGGACAAAGCATTCTAAGAGACAAGGACAGGGAGGCAGAATTAAGCCAGGGCTGTTTTCTAGAATCAGGACAGACAACCGCTAGCAGCAGAGTCAAACAAAAACCAGCCAATGTCAAGGCCATAATGAAGCAGGGAATGGGTCCTGGAGGATCTGCCCACTGGCTAGGATTCCCTGGCATGGGGCTGCTGTGTGGAGCCAAGCACATGATGTCTTCCTGATTATTCTTCGTACTGTCTTAAAGGCGCCCTCCACCACTTGCTAAGACTTAAGCCAGCCAACTGTTTGTGAGCCAAACCATGACACCAGGGTTGTTTTGTACAACAGTAAGGTCTAGACCTCAAGTCCCTGGATACCCAAACCTATGTATTCATTTGTTTCTTCATTTAAATTCTCACCACAGATTTATGGTGAGAGTTTGACATACTGCTGGTCATGACAACTGGGGCCAGATAAATTATTCTAAATATTGAATATTATTCGATAGCATGTGGAAGATGTCCCGGTAGAAGTGACAGTCAAGCAAAGCTATCAAAACATCCAGAAATGAACCACAGGAGGATTCAGTGGCACCAGAGTGGGAAGGGGACAGCTTGTGCTTAGAATCCTTAGTGGTGAAAGCAAAGGGACAGAAGGAACCTCAGGCAGCCTGAGGGATGTGGGTCCCAAGTCAGAGGGCAGGGGAGACACTGAGGTATTTTAAGCACAATAAAGATAAGGCTAACACTTTGAAGAGATGGCCAAAGAGCTGATTGAAGGGAGTGTCGCAGAGAAATAGACCATACTCCTAAAGCTGGCTGCAGGACAAACAGAACTAATCTTTCTATTCCACACACGTTTGTGTTCTGTGTGCATGTGCATGCATGTGAGCATGCGTCTATGGAAGCTGGTAGGTCAACTGTGGGCGTCATGCAAGGGCCGTCTCATAGTCGTTTTAAGACAGAGTCTTTCACAGGCGTGGAACTAGCCAATTCAGGTAGGCTTACTGGCCAGTGAGCACCAGGGATCCACCTATCTCTGCCTTTCCAAACACTGGGAGTGTAAGCTCTCTCTGCTGGATTTGGCTTTTTTTTTTTTTCATAATGGGATGTGGGAATGAAACCCAGATTCCCAGTCCATGACGAGCACTTAAATGATTGAGCTATCTCCTTAGCTCCCTGCCCCTCAGCTGTTACCTATCCACTAACATTGACGGACAAAAAGTCATACCCTGAATTAGGCACCTGGAGGTGGAGAGTTATCCCCTAGCTGTGGAATGGCTGCTTTGGGGATGGATGAGTCAGAACCTTAGCATCTTGTATCTCCCCAAAGGCACCACCAAAAAAAACCTGCCTGGTTTACTCTGGATTCTATAATGCAGCCCTCCCACCCCTTTAATCCAATTACAGATATCTCTGAGGCTGTGAATGTCAGGTTAGCCATGGAGAACTGCCCTGGCCGGCTAGCGTGTCCCACTCCTGGAGCTCTGCTGCCTTGGGGGTTGGGTGCTTGCTCCACTCAAGCCGTTACCATGGGCTGCTGGCCATACTCTGAAAAATGCACAGGTTGCCAAACTGTCAGAAAAAGCTTTAATGAATGGTTCTAATTACATTCAAGTAGCAGAGCCCACTGCCATTTTAATCAAATCTGGGCCTGGCAAGCTCTTTGGCAGGAAGACAAGAGAAAGCCTCATGAAAATCCTGCCAAAACACTAATCACCTTTTTATCCGAAATTTGCCTGATGGAGGCCTGGATGTAAAATGCTTAGGGGGAAGGAAAAAAAAAATCCATCAACAACAACAACAACAACAACATTGTTTGGATATTTTAAGGAGCTTATTTTGGGGCTTGTCGTAAATTATTCCGCACGGGGAGGTGAAAAAATTCCACACCAGGAGCTGCCCGGTGACTTCCCCTCAGGAGAGCAATCCTCACAGAAGGACGAACCCCCACAGAGTCTGAGACCCAGCTTGGGGCTGTGTTTGTACTGCAAGAGAGATAGCTGCTTGGCCTATCCCAGACTTTCCTTGTCAGCAACCTGCTCTGGGCTGCAAAAGACACCCAGTCCTGCTCTGTGTCACCTCTCTCTTTCAGACCCTGTCACTTACTGGAGAGTTCCCAGCCTGGACCTGGGGGGTAACTGACAGTTCTGTGTTCAGGAGGGCTTCTCTCAAAGTCTCCAGGATAAGACACAGGCAATATGGAGACCGAGCCTCAGACTGGCAGCCGCCGTCAAGCCGGGAGACAGAGAAAGGAAGGGTTTAGTGGCAAAGTAGATTTATCTCCTCCTGGGCAGAACGAGAGGACTCATGTTAATTCTCAAATCAAGGCAGAGCTTCCTGATGGGGCTGTGGGGGTAGGAGCTGGCGACTGGAAAGGGAGACAAGCCAAAAGCCGCAGCTCTACCCTGTGATGTTGAAATGGCATCACCATGCCCAGCCATCTCTGAAAGCTACCTGGCCACAGTGTAGGCGACAAAACTTGATTCCTGCAGACACTTCAGCCAATCCTTTACCAAAGCTTTTGGCCAGTTTTCTCAAGTTGTTTGTTTTTAGCATATATTAATTTTATATAATAGTTTTTATTATGATATCACACACACACACACACACACACACACACACACACATATATATAATGGCTTTTAATTCTTTCCCTATATTACCTTGTCTTGTCTTTCTAATGATCACCATTCACTTTCCCAATGAGCTAGTCCCCCTGCTTTTCCTTCCTTCTTTCTTTTCTTTTTCTTTCTTTCTTTCTTTCTTTCTTTCTTTCTTTCTTTCTTTCTTTCTTTCTTTCTTTCTTTCACTCAACCAGTGGCTTTCATTGGTGTTGCTTACAGGAGCATGGGTAAGGAATCATTTATAGTCTCATGGGCACTTTGCCAGTGGCCACAGCCATAAAGAAAATCTCTCTGTCTCTGTTTCTCTCTCCTGGTGTTGGCTACAGTTTTAAACCTTGATTTCTTTTTCCTGTGTATTTTATACTTTTCCCCACAGTGAGCCTCCCTCCCCTAAAAGTCAGGGATACACGAGTCCTGTACCCTGAATGTGTCTAACATGAAACATTGGGAAGTTCTGGTCTTTAAATCCAATCACAATTGGTGACCATATGACCCAAGTTCCAGTTTCCATTCTTACAGAGCAGCACCAAGTTTATTTTTAAATAGGATTGTAACACTGACTGTAACGGCCAAGCACACTGTTATTCACCTGAAGTTCCTGTACATGAGAGGAAGAAGCAGGAGGATCAAATGTTCAAAGTCAGCTTCAGCCACTGCAGCCAACCAAACCAAACCAAACAAAATCAAAAGCCAAAATCGGTCCTGCCTGCCCGAGAATATAGAATGCTTTCAAGAATTAAATGCTGTCAGACATATAAAGGTGTCCTGCTCAACTTCTGTTTCCTTGTCTCCTCCCACACATGTCCTCAGATAGTTTCTCTTTTCAAAAATTTCAACCAATATAACTATAAAAGATCCTGAAAGTCTAATTTGAGTTTTGCACGTCCTTATTCATTGGCTTGTTTTCTTACCTAAAAAAATGAGCACAACACTGTCTCATAAGTTCAAGAGAACTACCTAAGATGAGAAGTCCGTGTGGAAAAAGACAGCAGTAAGGGAAGAACAGCACAGGTCCTTTGGAGTGGAAATGATACTTGTTGGACCCTGGAGATGTGCCAAGTGTTGACAGGTTGGTCAGAGACTGCGGTTTCGTTCAAGAACAAATGTTCCACTGTGCACAGGTTCTCATCCTAGGAGCCCACCCTGCAGCAGGTCCCTGCTCCTGTACAGGCGTTAGAGTTCAGATGAGGCTGGCACATTCCTGGGCGCCAGGCTGGATAGCCAGGTCTCTAGGACCAGCCTGCTTAGACATGGAAGCACTTTGTCAATCATGAGACGGGATTCCTTTGGACCTTATGCGCAAGGACACTGGACATGTAAGCCATCCTTTATTATTATTATTATTATTATTATTATTATTATTATTATTATTATTGCTATCTTTTAACCACCACTAAAACAAAAGCCCAAGTTCTCACTGTGTAACATAGGCAGGTTTCAAATTCTCCATATTCTTGCCTCACTCCCAAGTACTGGATTATAGGCACAAGTTTCCATGATGGGAAAGTTTTCTTTTCATATTCATGTGACATTTCAGTATTTAAAAAAAAATACTAAATTTTCTAAAAGATAGGAAAAAGATCACATAATAAAAGGTAAGTACAAAAGCATGGTGGAGATAATTAATAACAATGTCATAGAAAAGCCAGAGGCCAGAGAGGTACAGCATGGGCATTCTTCTGCAAGGACTCATGAGGACGGACAGGAGAGCGGAGGGGAATAGACTCTTGTAAAAACACATTATGCAAGCTAGGGACCCAGGCAAGCTCAAAGACACAATGTAAAGAAAAGGAAAAAGAGCATGCGAAAGGAAGGGAAAGAAGGAGGAGAGAGAGGAGAAAAACCAAGAAGCTTAGAGGAAGAACGATGAATTGGTAGAACAGCATTCCAAAAGAAGCTCTTTGAACACTGATTCTTTGGAATGTTATAATAATAATAATAAAAAAAAATAACAACAACTTTGGCTGGGTAAATTTGTCGGATTTCATAACTAGTTTCTTTATTGTGAAATTTCTGAAGTTACACTAAAGGCCTCTAACAGCAAGCTAGAGTTAATATTCTTCTCAGGCTAGTTTTGATCAGAGAACCCCTTCAACATAAGTTATCGTTCAGAAATGAAAGTATACAAGCCACAGTGACTTAGAGAATGTTGATTTGGAAGATCCAAATGAGAATATGATTCTAGACCAAGCTTGCTTCTGGAACCTTAGATATTTTGGCCATTTCATGAGCTCATTTATTTGTTCACCCAGTAAATATTTATCAGCACTGTCTTAATTTGTTTTCTGTTGTTATGATAAATATTATAGCTTGGAGGGGAGTGGATTTATTTCCTCTTACACTTCCAGGTATTTGAGAGAAGTCAAACAGGAACTCAAGGAAGGAACCCAGGGGCCAGAACCTTGGAGCAACGTGGCTTATGTTAATCAGCTTTTCTATGCAGCCCAGGACTCTCTGCCTAAGGATGGTGCCTCCCACAGTGGGCTGGGTTCTTCCCTATCAATCATTAATCAAGACCTGGCCACAGATCAGTCTGATCACAGAAAGTCCTCAGTTGAGTTTCCCTCTTCCAAGGTGACTCCAGGTTGTGTCAGGTTGAGAATTAAGACTCACCAGCACAGGCACCTACTACATGCTAGTTCCACCACCACTCCTGTCCCAGGGAGGAACAAAAGACACAGATGAGGCTCTTGCTTCCGTATAAGGGAGCTCTGTTTTGTGAGTAATGAAGGTGGGAAAGGCACATAAGCAAGTAACTTAATATGCAAAGTAGGCTGAATAAGAGTCCCCATGGCTGCCTATGTCTTAGTCTCTAGAATTTATGAATGTGGCCTTATATGGCAAAGAAGTCCATGAATCTATAGATGGGGAACCATCTTGCATTATGCAGGTGGGCTTCTAATGTGATTGTGAGGTCCCTTATAAGAGTCAGGATGACCAGCCACAGAAGGACAAAACAGAATGAGAAGATGTGTTGTGATATGAGACCGCAGACACAGACTGGGGAAGGATCCACCTTCTGGGAGAGATAAGGAACATGTTCTCTAGGAACCCCAAAGAACTGGCCCTGAAAGAATTTTGACTGTAGCCCCATGGGACTCTTTCAGATTTCTGAACTCCAGAACTGTAAAAGAGCCTATATCTGGGAGTCTGAAGTCAGTAGGTTTGTGATCACATGATGGTAGTTACAGGAAACTAATGCAAGTGCCACAGCAGATGGTGAGTTCTGTGAAGATAATGCAGTGCCTTATGACCCCATGATTGACTGTGGTAGGCACAGGCAAAGGGGTTCAACCAGGAGTCAGGAAGGCCGCTCTGAAGAGGTGACAGTGGTCATCCAGACAGTCCTGCTCAACTTCTGTGTCCTTGTCCCCTCTCACAGGGAAAGAGGCTCACTGGGAGTCGACAGACATTGTCGGTACAAAAATAACTCCTTCAAGTTCTTTTAGGGGTAAGTACTTGATTGAAATATAAAACCAAGATTGTCACTTTAGTCAAGTCCCAGGGAAATGGAGGAGAGAATGCCACCCAACCAGATTTCTAGCTAGAAAAGCAGCTGCTTCTCAAAGCCATCCTCCTTAAGAAATAGAAGGGTACCCGGGATCCAAAGTGGATCTGGCACTGACAGATATAGAAATGGAGTGAGCATTCTTAACCCAAGTCTCTGTTACCCAGACTCCTATCTCTACGTCTTTCATTGTATTTTTCTATTTTTATTCCAAATACCAATGGCTGATAAGAGAGAAGTTACCATGACACACTGAACACATGAAGAATGTCAAGACCTCCATCATTTTAGGGACCTCCAGTATGAAGGTATTTCAGAGTTTATTTCTTAATTCCTTTTTTTTTTTTTGGTGGGGGGTGTTCCAAGACAGAGTTTCTCTATGTAGCATTGGCTGTCCTCAACTCACTTTGTAGACCAGGCTGGCCTCAAACTCAGAGATCCACCTGCCTCTGGTTCCTTGAGTGCTAGGATTAAAGGTGCGTGCCATCAACCCCCCCATGTCTTAATTCTTGACTAGTCCTGAGTGACAAGGATATTTTGATGAATTTATTTTGTTGATGAGAAAAGAGAAGGTCACAGAGGTGAGAGTCCATGAAAGCAGAGATTCCTGCCATCTCTGGAAAGTGTCGTGGCTCAGTACAGAGAGATGCTGCTTTTGATCCTTTCCTTCACACTATGCACAGCTGTGGCAGAAGACCACCATGGTCTTGCAGGAAACAGCAGAAAAGAGGAAAGAGGTGAAGAGCTGCCTGAGACAGATGGTCTCCAGACACAACTTGGGACAAAGGGGCCAGAAGTGAAAGCTCACCTTTTAGTGGGTGCTCATCTGCTTCAAGCCTCTCTCTATGCATCTCTGCAAGGTACCCTCCCCACGCCATGATGTTCCAGAGCCACGGGAAGTATAACACAAGACCACAGCAAACAATAAAGCTATCTTGGAAGGCTACTGTAGTTGCAGAAAGGTTACTTGGCCAGACCAATCTCTCTGTTCAGGAAGCCAAGTTCTTTCATTCACTGTCTCCTCCCTTGGCTGTTCAAGATAACTCTCTTCTCTGTCACCCCCAATTCTAGCCCAGTGAGAAGGTTGGGCTGTATGTGCACTCAGTGAAGCCCATGCTGCATTTATGTACTGTATCTATTTGCATTATAGCCCATTTTCTTTGTTCCTTGCAAAATACTCAGCATTTATTACAGCCCTCTTAGGAAGGCACTAGCATGGGCCAGGTGCTTTTCCAAGCATCTTCATTGTGTATCATTTCATGTAAACATCAGAACAACTGAGGCAGGCATACTATTAGCATTTCCTTTTCCGGATAGGGATGTCAAGAACAGAGTTATCACAGAACTTACCCAAATTTGCACAGTACATATCTGATAGAATCTGGAAACTCTCCCTACGGGGTAGCCTCCAAGGGTCATGCCCTTCACAACATGCTAGACCGGCCATCTTTGACTCCCTTGTAACATCACTTTCACTTTGTTTTTTATCTCTTAGATATGCCATCCTACCAAACTATCACAATAGTCCTTCAAGGCAAGAAATTATTCCACCCTGCTGAAAAGAAGCTGCAAAAGAACAATTTTCAGAGATCCTCAGAGTAGCTGGGCAGGATTCAGACCCAGGTCATCTGAGTGGGAGGTTCTTCCAATCACACCCGACTGACTCTCTGACAGGTATAAACAAGCTCTTCCCGAGATGCTTTGCAGATAATTGAGATAACAAAGGGCAAGTGGGTTGATTTTCTCTGGAAGAAAGGTTCTTGAGAAACTTAACATTTGATTATTGTTCCTGCGTCTGCAGCGAGGAGCAGCCGTGAGGTTGTGCTGCCAAATATCAATCAGCCATCTTCTGGGGAAGTGCTCGCATCAAATTAGCATCTTCAGGAGTGAAGCTGGGAAGACGATTTCTAATAAGACTCTGAAAGGTGCCCTCAGAGACTCGCGGCCGCAGCAGGTTTTCACCGAGAGTTGGTAACCCTAGTCCTCTCCCGGGTAGTCAGCTCACAGCTCAGAAAAGGAAATGGTGGAAAAGCTGAAGGTGGAAGTGATGTCTACTTTCGTATTTCCGGTTCTACACACCTCCCAGGGGTCATGTGTGGGGCACTGTTCGTTTCTGTAGAAAAGTTTACCATTTTCGCCCGGGTTTTATTTTTCTTTTTGAGATAGTCTTCCTACACCATCGGTGCAGGCCTGAGACTTGCAGTGTGCTCCTGCCCCAGCCGTCCAGCGCTCCAATTAAAAGCTTGCGCCACTGCAATTTGTGGAATTTGTGCAAGGTCACAGCTTATAAAAGACTACCGTTTTGTCATGTCAACAAGCCACCACTCACCATAGGAATTTAAACAAGATGTGATCTTTCTCAGGGGGACACACATTCCCCAGAGATGGTGTTGGAACATGGTCAGCCTTGATGTGTGTTTGCTCTATAGTTTTAACCATTGTGCCTCCATCACTTTAACTGCAAAATGGAAGAGAGTAACAGCAACAGGATCTCAGTAAGCAACTACCATACACTGTGGGTTACATGGCTGGAATTACAGCAGGTGACCAAAGAGCCGAGGCTCTTGTGTTTCTTGAGTTTCTGTCACAGAGGCACTTGGTATAGAGTTTGTAGGGATGGCATATTGCTGTTGTTTGGAATTCAGTCTTTTTTTTTTCCTGGTATCTTTTTCTATTACAGAAGAAATGCTATTGTATAGGAATTGTTTATATCCTCAGTGTGTGTGTGTATGTGTGTGTACATACACACCTATGTATATTGCTAAAGGTAAATGTTTAAGGCTTGTCTTTGAGGCCACTATAACTATACTTATTTCATAAATGAGTAAAATGAAATTTGTGTAATTGGTGAGTATGGCTTGAATGAGTCCTTCAGGCTTTGTCGGCCTATCTGCCAAGTTGGTGGCATGTGGAGGTGAGGCCTTGGGAGGTAATTAGGACTCAGTGAGATCATGAGGATAGGGCTCCACTGTGCCCCCGTTGACTCTACAAGAACTGGGAGAGAGACTCAAGCCGGCGCACTTGCTCTATGACACTTCTACAGCAAGACAGTCCTCACCAGATGCCAAGCTGACATGAGCATCATGCCCTCACGCTTCTCAGCATCCAGAGCTATGAGCCAAACAACCTTCTGTTCTTTATAAACACTTCAGGTATCATGATGAAAAACAGACTAACACAGAAGCTTAACCTGGAAGCTTCTTGAGAGATCAAAGAATCCTGAAAAGAGAGAAAAAAGAAAAACAGACAATATCCCAAACTTTCCCAAGAAAACTCTAACAACATACTCCTGTGTACGCAGGGGATGGATTCCTAGAGTGGGGAGGGCCTGAAAGCATTGTAGGTGTGGGAGTCCTCCAGGAAGAAGCGCCATAGCTGTGGCCTCCAGAGAGACTTGGGCGTGCTCAAGAGGGCCCAGACAGAGGTGCTTTTGGGCATGGGCAGCCAAGGAGACCCGCCTGGAATGTGAAGTGCACATGTGCTAATGCATTCAGAGCGTGTGACCCTGCAGGGGCCTCACAGAGGACTGGTGTGCAGGATGCGGAGTGACCTCAGCTCACAGGCTGAGACACGAGCAAGCTTCTGTGCTTCCAAGAATTGGGACAACTTTGTCTGGAGCTTGTGACATGTCTCTGGGGTCTCGTGCGGTAAGTCAGTGAGTCTTTCCCACTGAAGGCCAAGCCCAGAGGAGAAAACAAGGGTGAGGGTGAAGAGTCGACTCCCAACCCTTCCTTACACACATTCATCACTAAAGGTACTGCTAGTAAATCTTTGATAAATGGGTAAATGTTCTCATAGTGCACAAAGTTAGAAAAACAAAACAAAACAGGAAACGTTTTCTGGAACCTTGAAACTGTACAATGTCAGGGGTGAAGGGACATTCCTGCTGATTAACTCTACTTCTTTTTTTTTTTCAGAGCTGAGGGAATGTGGGGTTAGAAAAGGGACTGTCCCAAGGTCTCCTTGTGGGTATCTGGGAAATCTGGAAACAGAAGCCAGGTCTCCTGACTCCAAACCTAGAGCTCTTCCACCTCTTGATCAATTTACAACCTGAAGCAGGAAATTTGACTATCCTCTAATCTCCTCCCAACTTGTGGAGCTACAAAAATAGATGCAATCTGGAAGCCCAGCCATGCCAAACATTGTGGCAGGCGGCCCAGCTCTGTCGCCTCCTCCCCCAGCTGATGCTGATGGGAAGTCAGCTCCACAACACTCTTGCTAGAAATGTGACAATTATTTCTCTTTCATCCTTTCCCATATCTGAGCCTCACTGTTCAACCAAGTTCAAAGCCACTTAGGATCCCCTGTCCAGAAAGGACAGACCAGATAGGTCATCAGCTAAAATGTAGCCGACTTGAGGACCTGAATTTTAAAATATCAAGACATTTGTGATCGTTTGTATTTAACCAAAGTCTCAGACCACTGGAGAAGAAAAGCATAAAGGCATCAAGGGAAACATAGGTAGCTTGATGTCTGTCTACCAAGATGGGATGTAAGGAAGGCTAGAAACAAATGAAGAAAGGCCAGTCTTATTAAAAGGTCTTATAAAAAGCCTCCGACGGAGCCTGGACCCTCTGAGAGTCATCACAGGAACAAAAGGCAAGATTATTTGAGCATAGAAACTGGATTCAAGAAACACTTTTTCTTCTTGCTGATACTTGGCAGAGGACTTGAAGGCATACATGGAGACATATGTGCAAGGATGCTCATTGCAGCATTATTTGTAATAGAAATGGAAATAACCTAAACCTCCTTCCATGGGAGATGAGAGAGAATAAATTACAGTGCATGCAAATCACGGAATGTCATGGACGTGTCTAGAAGGACAGGTTAAGCTATGTATTCTGACGTAGAATGGCGTGCAATATACATCAGTGATAAAAACGTCAACCCACCAGACAACATTGCTATGTGATGCGTTATGATCCCATGTATAAAAGAAATATCATGTTTGTACATGTGCAAGAAACTTCCAGAATATGCAAGAAAATAAATATCTGGAAAACGTTGATTAAAAGGGAGGTTTTGGTTGACCATCAGATTATATCTCTAATGTTAACAAAAATTACAATACATCCAGAATTTATCTTTCTGTATATTTTTATATATATTCCAAAGTATGAAAATAATAAATACTGAGGCTATGGGAGGTAGTTTGATGGGTAAAGTGATTGTTACACAAGCCTAAGGCCCGGAGCTTAGATCCCCAATAGATATGAGAAAAGCAGGCCTGGCAACACAGGTCTCCAAGTCCACTGCTCATGGATCCTGGGCCCCCACTGGGCAAGCAGTTTTATCTAAAGGTTGAACTTCACTGAATACACACACACACACACACACACGCACAAACATACAAACATATACATACACACATACATACATACACATACAAACATACACACATATACATACACACATACACACATACATACATACATACATACACATACAAACATACACATACAAACATACACACATATACATATACACATACATACACATATACATACACACACATACAAACATAAACACATATATACGCACACATATACAAACATACACACACACATACAAACATACACACATATACATACATACATACATACATACATACATACATACATACATACAATCTGGCCTCCATACACACCCACAGGGATAAGTGTACCCACACATGTGTGTTTATACATACACATCACAAAATAAATAGATAAATAAACCAGAAAATTACCCATGTGTAAGTAAACTAATCCACGCGTTAGTTCTTGACCGAATCTGTTGTCTTCCTCTGTATAGATTTCGTTCCTGGATGTTATTAGTCCCCAGAATCTTGTCATCACCCACTAGAACTCTGAGGGTGTACACTGCAGGGTCTGTGATGCTTAATAAAGAGCACTGTGAGGTGTTATGACCCCATATATACCAAGACATACATATACGCTTGTACACATGCAAGAAACTTCTAGAATCTGCAAGAAAATGAATTGCTAGAAAATGTTGATAAAAAGGAAGGCTTTGATCACAGTGAGCTTATATCTCTAATGTTAATCATTTAGAGTCATGGGCTGTCATGGCCTTCTGGATTCAGAGCCCAGATTCGCTTTGCATGGGCCACCTGCTTTTTGTTCACTTGTTAGACCTCCGGATGATGCCCAGAGCTGGAACTGGGAGCTTAAACAAGTTTGTGCTCACAGCTCAGAAAGCTATGCTTGTAACAAACTAGCACAGAGGCCCCAGCAGCTCCAACCACTTATCGCTGGAGAAAGCAGAGGTCAAGGAGTTTCACCAGGTGTTTCTGGATGAAGCAGGCATGAATCTGTCCAAGGCACTGTGATGTGTTTGTGGAGCTGCAGGGGCTAGGGTACTTTGTGGGGCACCACAACAGGCAAATTACTAATAATGACGGTACCCTTGACAGAGACGGGCACAGTATGGAGGGGAGTACAGATACTGGGCCTTTTCTTGACTACGCTGTGTGTCAATGATTAAGGAGAAGGTTGAGAGCCATGTTTGCCATAGTCAAGAACTTTTCACCTTTCTCACTAATTTTTGCTCCCCCTTCTGTTTATTAAGATTTACAGTCTCTGAACTTAAAGCTACAAAGACACAAACTGAACCATTTCTCTTCAGTGTTAAAGTCATGCCTTGTGTACATGTTGAATGGCCCTATTCTTAGGACAATTTGGAAAAAGAAAATGAGACAGATAACAAATAGGGGCTGGAATAGTAGCATGGGTTGGTTAACTACGGGGGGGGACACAAATGCTTTTATTTTACAATATGAAATTGTCATGATATGGAGGGTGGGTATATGACTATGTGTTTTATACATATATACATACATACATATATACATACATGCATACATACATACATATACACATATATGTATATACCATAAAGTGTGAATTTTGTTGAGTGTATATTTAAAAATAATTTGGAATAAAGGGCCTTGCCATTTTGAAACCCTAATGGCTATAATAAGAGCAACACACACATCACGTATCTGCCCTTCAGTTCAGTAGCTTCCACCTGGGGTGTCTTTAATGCCTACTGAACACACTCCCGTCATCACCTAGCTGCTGTTCATTATCCATGGGCTACACCCTCTCTCCACAGTCTCAGCCCTCCAGGCACCAGGCCACCCTTGCTTCTGAGCGTTATACAACATGATAAGTTTGACTCACATCCTCTTCCACACCAACTAGGAAATGCCACCTCAGCCAACTTCTTCAGGAAGCCTTTTGACTACCTGTTAGAGCCATCTATGTGTTCTTCCCAAGGCTGTCCTTGTGACTCTGGACTACGGAAGATGTTTCTTTTACCCACTGAGGTGAGTCTTAGGGGTGGGGGTGAGGCGGGAACTTCTTAATTGTATCTATCTTTCCAACTCAGCACAGTTTCAGACACAGAGCAGTACTCACTAAATACTGTAGTCTCTCTCCCCGTCTCCCTCTCTGTGTATGTGTGTGTGTGTGAGAGAGAGAGACAGAGAGAGAGAGAAAGAGAGAGAGAGAATGACAAGTTATCCTGTAGCCCAAGCTGACCTGGAACTTGCTATGTACCTAGAGTGATCCTGAACTTCTGACCTCCTGAATCCACCTCCCACTACTGACACAGCATTTGTGCACCCTGACAGCCAGCTAATGCAGTGCTGGGGATGGAACTTAGGACTTCATAGATGCTAAGCAAACACTCTACCAACTGAGCTACATCCCTGGCTCAATAAATACTTGAAGACTTAAAACAATATGAAACAATGCAGCCAGTCCTGATGAGACCTGATAGACTAGGATCAGAAGGAAGCGAAGGAGAACCTCCCCTGTCAGTGGACTGGGGGAGGGGCATGGGTAGAGAAGAGGGAAGGAGAATGGGATTGTGAAGGGAAGAGGGAGGGAGGTACAGGTGGGATACAAAGTGAATAAACTGTAATTAATAAAAATATAAATAAAAATATAAAAAAACAAAACAAACAAAAAATGGTATTAAGTGACTACTTTTTTTCTGATTAAGTAAAATAGTCATGAATTATGTGTTTAAAGAGAGGGGTATTTCTCATTAAAAAATATTTGCTAGCAATAGAATCACTTTTTCCTTTCCAGCATTCTGTTAGTACTTGGGAGCAAGCTGGTGGATTAAGAGGGTAAGCCAACAGTGATCTATTTTATAGTATGCTTACAAGTTATGTTTCCTATCTCATTTAAGTCATGTTTTATTTTAGTTTTCAGTTTTTAGGTACAGGTGTAAGAAAGCTTGAAATGCCCTGGTGCTGTGTGTAAGTCCTAATTCCTCCTGCAACCCCTCAGGCTTTAGATAAGAGGCCTGAAGAACATTTGATTTCAGCTGGGGCTTAACCCAACATACCCAAGAGCAAAGAGAGAAATCTTGGCAGACCATCCAGACCCTTTAAAGGCTCTGGATGCGTTGGTGTAAGGACCTGTGCCTATTTCTTAAGGTGAAATCTATGTCCCTCACTCAAATACAAAATACTCAAATACCAGGGCATCCCGAGAAGGAACTTTATATCTATATTCTGGATTTACCGAAACCAGTCTCATTCTCTGATTCCCAGGATGAGATAGATTGATGGCATCTGGCTTTCTCGGGCTAGGATCCTGGCAGTGGCTAGGAGTGACCCTTTGTGAAACTGTCTGAGCGCTGTTGTCAGGGGCCATTATCCATGCTCCCAACTAGCCTTGGCCCCACCATTAGCCACACCCTATCCAGAACTCTTCTGGATTGTCGGAGCCCCAGATTTAGCTAGACTCACCTTGATTAAAGAAAATATGACATGAAGGTTACATACAAACGAGCCTGCTGCCTCAGGCTCATCAAACTGAGGGTCACTCCTAGCCACTGCCAGGATCCTAGCCCGAGAAAGCCAGATGTCATATTTTCTTTAATCAAGGTGAGTCTAGCTAAATCTGGGGCTCCGACAATCCAGAAGAGTTCTGGATAGGGTGTGGCTAATGGTGGGGCCAAGGCTAGTTGGGAGCATGGATAATGGCCCCTGACAACAGCGCTCAGACAGTTTCACAGAGATAGAGCGGGGAACCTGTGCTGTCATAGCTCTGATCCTCAACATCCCTGTCTGTCAAGATGTAAAGACTTTAGCTCTGGTGATTTCTAAGACTGAACTTGGAGTGAGTGTTATGACAGGAAATAAGGATGGTCAGCAGAGGAAGACAGGGCATTTAACAGTCACACTGAACTAAAGACACCAGGTGAGGACAGTCACTGGGGATGCCATTGTGCGTGCCCTGTATGGCTGCTTCTCCAGTAAGACACCAGGAAAGCTACGCTCTAGCCTGGCAAAATTCCCCATGCCAAACAGCAAACTTAGAGAGCATCACCCAGAAGAAAACTCTGCACTGAGGCATTCAGAGGTCCATGAAACAGTACTGAGCAATCCACAAAGACCCCCAAACCCCAGAAACGGATCCTAGGGGCAACAGTAAACACTTCTCAGCCCAGGTGTCCCCTTTGTCATGCTGGCCACAGACTTGTTGTAATCCCTCCACTTCTTTTGAGACCATTCCCTCTTCTCACCTTCCATGCTCTCTTCACCAGAAAGCAGCATGGGGGACGAGCCTACTGTTCATTGCTGCTTTTCCCTCAGTGTTCTCCATCTGTACAATGGAAACTACACCATCCATCTCCAGAGGCATTTCCATGATTCAAATCCCATCACTAAATCCCCAAGCTCTGTAAACTGAAACACTAGACAAACCTAAGCCATTAGCTAACGTCAAATTATTTTGGGAAGTCATTGGGGTCTGAATGATGCATAAATAAAACCAGAGCTGGAGAGAGAGAGAGCTTCTCTCCTCCCTGTGCAGACTCACTGTCTCCTTTCTGTCATCTGGCGATGCCCCCAGCCCTCCCCTCCAGTCTTCCGGGCTGGGCTGCGGGGCCAGCCAGCCATGAGCAGGCCGTCTCAATGCTCGGACCAGACAGTCCCTGGGGCTGGAGGCATGTGCCTGTGAGCCTATCAGCTGGCATGCTGACAGATGAAGAATCTGGCCAGTAGATGTCTAATCAGGATGGTACCAGTTCTGAAATATGGCAGTTCAGTGTAGAGAGGCTGAAGGGGTGCCAAGAAGTACTAAAGGCCAGAGGTATAGCAGGCTGCAGAGCTTGGAGCATTGAGACAATGAAGACATTTGAAAAGGTGGAGGATATGGGGAAAACAAACAAACAAACAAACAAACCAACAAACAAACCACTGTCTTCACATGCTTTGTGCAAGAGATTGTGCCTGGGAGTACAAAAGATCCCAGACACAAGTACAGCTCTGTTATTCACTAACTATACAACTTTAGGCAAGGTCTAAGACTTGGTTTTCTCATCATGCAGTGGGTATCGGGTCAACAAAATATCCAAATAACCAGAATTTTCCTAAGATGACTCAGTATCAGACACTCAGCAAGACTAGATATCCTCTTAGTTTTGCTCTCATAAAACCCAGTTGCCCCAGTTCAGAACTTCATGAATCCTAGCTACAGTGCTTAGGCAAGAGATTTGACCTCTCTGAACTCACCTTTTCTTCAGGTAAAATAATGAGTAGCGACTGGGCGTGAATCAAATGTGATAAATATGATGTACTTAATGCAATTGCTAGGGCTGCCATACCGAAATTTCTCAGTTTTAGTTGTTTTAATTATTATTAACAGCCCTTGTTTGTGTTGACTTTTTCACGTTGTGTACCACTTTCTCATTTGTTAGTCCGTTGGATTTATACTCTAAGGAAGAACAGAATAGAATTGTTATTCTTTGACAAAAAAAGACACGAGGCTTAGGATGGAAGAGTCACTTGATCAAGGTCACATTGTGAGTAGGAAGTGGAGGTGGCACACACAGAGATCTTCATCCTTCAAGCTCAATAATGTGCTTTTTAAATTTTCTTTAACACCCCCCCACCCATTTCTGACATGTATATATGTATGAGTTCTATGCATGTCGGGTATGTGTGTGCGTATGCATAGATCTCACACACATACACACACAAGACACTTGTGGGTGCATATTCCCATGCATAGATGCAGTCTAGGGGCCAGTGAGTGTCCTTCACATCTCCATCTTATTTTTTGAGGCAGGATCTTCCTTTGCATCTGGAGCTCATCATTGCCGCTAGACTGGCTGGCCAGGGAGTTACTAGAATCCCAATGTCTCTGTCCCCCAAATTGAGATGCCACTATAAAAACAAGGCACTATGACCCTTGTGTTTGTTTGTTTTGTTTTGCTTTGCTTTAACATGGGTGTTGGGAATCCTAACTAGGTCTCATATTAGCACTGTATCCATCCCCCCAGCTCATTTTTTTTTTTCTTCCAAGAAGGTACTGAAGGTCACTTCCAAGTTCCATTCAACCCTCTGAGCTGTGCTGATGGCCTGGAGCAGAATTCAACTGGTGAAGCCAGGGACAGATGACATTGAATGAGAGTCAGTATCCTTGTTGAACCGGGAGTCTCCCTGGCTGCTCTGAAAGTGTAGGGACAGTCTTGAGCAGGTAGAGGCCCTGGGGCATAGTTTGCAGCATTTAGAGGAGTCGATAAGCAGTGAAGAGAGGTACTGAATAAAAAGTTTCCTAATAAGCTTGCCAGTACCCCAACTTCAAGGTACCCCAGAAATCTAACACAAAGTTCTGTGCATCCATGCTGTGGGTATAATTTTCTGGAGAGGAAGGTCATGCTAACACCAAGTTCCCAGAAGAGGTCTTGCCCCCAAAAGTGAAAGAACAACCCTTTGAATAGTGCTACCTGACTTCTTCCCTAGACCTCCCCTGGGTCTTCAACCCAGTCATCTGGATGTGACTTTTGAGACCATGACTAAAAACGTCAGCCAGAGCCATGTTCTGCTTTGTGTGGTATCATCTTCAGTTTCTCCTTTATTCTTGTCTCTATCTGTCAAATTTTCTTTAGCGCATAAAGAGTACAATCGCAAGCTGTCAGAACAGTTTTCCCCGAAGTTTTATGTTCATTTTTTACCCCAAGAAACAAGAATTACCATAATCAGGGTCTCTCACTATGTCTCCACAAACACAATTTGGATGTGCTGTTTCTAATGAAAGCCAAAACAGAACAAATAATTAGATTAAAAACAACAGCATCAATTTAGTGATTTACCAATTAGCAATTCACTTCAGTGTGTATTGAATAAATGCTGAGCTCACAGACACTGTGCCTAGTGTTTCCAGATTAATTGGCTTCTGCAACCTAGGGCATGGTTGGTGACTGTCTTAAGCTAGATTATTCCCTATTTTTGGTGCTAGTGACACACACGTCTCTGCTTCTTTGTCTCTCCATTTCCCATTCTCCTATTCCTGTACTCCTCCTTTCCCCAGATATTGACTCTGTTAAAAGATCCTTTTTTTCTGACACTCTTCTTTGGTTCACGATGGGTAACCACCATTTTCTTTATGATGCTGATTCTTAAATCTGTAACTCTAGCCCCAAACATTGTTTGCTAAATATGAATCTTACTTAAAAAGTGATCCAGGCCAATCACTCCTGTTCCCATTCTAGCTAACAGTGAAAGACCAAAAGAACATGAGAATGATTTAGGAGAGGTAAAAAAGTATATTATTTCCAACCAAATCCTGCTGGACACAGTTAGGTGCCTTGTACACATTTGGCTCTGGAATGGCTGTGAAGTGTTCAGCTGGGCAGCCATGCGATGACTCAGCTTACCTCAATACAGCTTTTTAACTGCCGAGAACGTTCTCTTGCTACAAGAAAAGGTACACCCCCTTACACAGTATTTACTACACTAGATTTTAATTGCCCGACTCCTTATCTATTTTCCCATGTCAGCTACAAAATTCTCTAGGGCTGGCACTGCTTCTTGTACATCTTTGCTTCCCAATAACCTATTATAATGCCCAAGTATAACAGGTTATCAATAATATTTGTTGGCTGCGTTAATGTCAAAAATTATCCTGAAGGTGGAACCCAAAATTGCACACACAACACAAACTTAATTATTAAAAAAAAAAAACTACATGAAAAAAAACAACATAAACAGAATTCTGGATAAAAGAACATCAAATTGTTTGTAACAGGCAATACGACTTCTTGCTTCAGGCAGTAACACTTTAATTCGGAGTGAAATATCAATAAAAGTGAGAAAAGAAATTTTACTCCTTTTAATTCATGTATCTTCTAAAGTTTTATTTAGTTTACAATGATGTGAAATTAATATATAGACTTGGAAATCAGCAAATCTAGATGGGTTAATTCATACCTGAGAAAATAAAAGTACAGAAAGAACAGGCCTTTACCATCTGGTCCTTATTATTCTTATGCTAATAGCACATGTCTAACACACAGTCTTCTTTCTCAACACTGGGACTGAACCTGGAGCATCACACATGCTAGACAAACGCTCTGTCAGTGAGCTACTTCCTCAGCCCTGACAGCTCCCCTCTAACCAAACTACAGTATGCATGGCTGACTGTAGGCACACAGTGTACAGCAGCTCTCTAAACTTACTCAGCTTGTAAAACCACAACCAGATCCACAGAAAAACAATTTCCTATTTCCTTTGCTTCCTAGTCCCTGGCAGCTAGCAATATACTCAGCTTCCGTAATTTGAGTCTTATAGACACTCCAGCCCTGTGGAGTTTTTTAGTTTTTATTCTCAGCGGCTTTCTAACCTCACTGTGGTGTCCTCGATGTCCACCCACTGCTGTTCTATGTGGCAGGGTTTCCTTCTTTAAGAAATGTTCGCTGTAAGTGTGTGTGTGTGTGTGTGTGTGTGTGTGTGTGTGTGTGTGTTAGTCTTTATCTGCCAATGTACATTTATGTTCAAATATTGGGGTCCATATCGCAACGATCTTGGGGATGCTAATATTGCTTTACAATCCTAATTTCAATTCTTTTGGATATATACTTAGAAATGAAATTTTTGGATCACGTGTTAGTTGTATTTCTATTTCTTAAAGGAGCCTCCAAAAAGTATACAAGGCACCAGTTTCTCCATACTCTTGCCAAAACTGTTATTCTTTGGTTTTCAGCAAAAGCCATCCTAACAGTGGGAAAGCATGTATCATTGTGCTTTTGATATCTTTTTTTCTGAGAACTGGTTGAACACTTCAAACATATCCAAGTTCTTTCCCAATTTTTACCTAGAGTGATGCATTCTCTACCACTGAGTTGTAGGAGTTCCTACATATTTAGGACATTAAACCTCATCAGATATGTGGCTTACAAATATTTTCTCTCACTCTTAAAGTAGAATTTTCACTCTGGTTTCTTTGGCATGTAGATGCCTTTTAGAGTGATGCGGGTCAGCCTGTCTAACTTTAGAAGCTGCTTATGCTTGTGGTACAAGGGATCACTGCTTGTGCGTCTATCATGTAACTTTGCTCCAATGTTTTCTTCTAGTGGTTTTAGAGATTTGGGTTTTATATTTAATTCTTCAATTTATCTTGAACTGATTATTGCACAAACTAAAGACCTAATTTCTATTTTGTGTTTTTTTTTTTTCTTGCGAATGCTAGTTTTTAACACTATTTGTTAAACAGATTACGATTTCTCCATTTTGTATTATTGGCACTATCATCAGAGATGAGTTAATTATATCTAAATAGGTTTATTTCTGGATTCTCTGTTCTGTTTATTTTTATATAAGTCTGATTGCATACCAGTAACACACTGCTCTATTTGTGGCAGCCTTGTACTGTAATGTATTTTGAAATCAGGAATTATGAAGCCTCTATCTTTGTTCAACCTTAGCAAGGTTGCTTTGGCTATTTTCAGTGTTTCTGTGGCTCCATGGGCATTTTAGAATTGTCTTCTTTATTTCTATGAAAATGCACCTGGGAATATGTTGTGAATTTTGCCGAATCTATAGGTAGATCATCTTGAGTAATATAGACATTTTGAATTATTTTAAAGCCTTTTGATCCATGAATACCAGCTAACTTTCTGTTTGTTTGTTTGTTTGTTTGTTTCTTTGATTTTTCTTGCCAAGGTTGCATACTTTTCAGTGTATAAATATTTAATCTCCTTATTAAGTATATTCTTACACTTTCAGTTTTTGGTGTTTTTTATGTGAGAACATTTTCTTAATTTCTACATTAGATTTTTCTCCACTATGAGACATACCTGTGAGAAGTAATCCAGAGACCATTTATTTTGGTTCACAGTTTCAGAGTCTCAGGACCATTGCTTGTAAGCATGGGATGAATCAGGAATGTCTTGAAGAAAGGGCATGGAAGAGGAAGCTGTTCTCCCCACAGCAGCCAAGAAACAGGGAAGAGTTGGGAAGAGAAGAGAGATAATTTATATCTTTCCTGGGCATGTCTCCACTGTTGCACATTCTCCAACGAGGCCAAATCTCCCAACAAGGTCAGTCATCCATAAAGGGATTAATCAGTTAATTATTTAAAGCCCCCAGGAGTAAATCACTTCCTAAAAGTTTATCAGCTGGCAACAAGGCTCCTTTTGAGATGCTTGCCACTTGTGTGGAGAAATGTAACTGTTTTCTGCATGTTGCCTTATGTGGCCTGAGTTCCACTGAGTTCATTCACTAGTTTACACAGATGAGCTGTGACTACCAATGCACCAGGCTTGGCTTTTTTCTTTGAGGAATGCCTTTGATTGATAGTCTTTAATTTCAATTGTTCCCATTTTCTGTCATGATGGATCATCTACCATCACACTGTGAGCATGGCTCAGTTTGGTATGTTGGCTAGCATAGTGGAAGCAAATGAAGTCCTAGTGCCCTACAGCCGATGCCACCACATCACAGCATCCCGAAACAAAGCCATTTGTCTGCAACCTTTCCAGGAAAAGGCCTCTGACAGAGCCCATAAAAAAATCAAAAATAAAAAGGGTAAAGCTGCCAAATGTATTTCTTTTTCCTGCCATGATTTGGGGAAGACAATTTGTTTTTTAATTTGAGCTTGATCCTCTTTCCACTTCACTCTTCGCCTTTTGGGTATGCCATCATACAAAGAGAATCAAGACTCTACTTTTATTATAATCTTTATTCAATTTGGGTGGGTTTTTTTAGACAATTTCATACATCTATATAAAGTGCAGAATTGGGAATTTTCATTCTCAACCCCCCCCACACCCTTTCTCACCCCTGTCAGCCTTCTCCTCTTCCCTACAAGCCTCTTTTTCACATTCATGTCCTTTTGTTTTGCTGCAAAAATCTTTTCTGATTAAAGTTGAGAGTGGCATTTGTCTTTTGGTACATTGGGGCCATGTTGATTTAGCAACATTACAATAGCAAGCTTCCTCTTAGAGCTTAGGATTTCTTCAGTGATTTTGCTGTTTTGTTTTGTTCTCTCTCTCTCTCTCTCTCTCTCTCTCTCTCTCTCTCTCTCTTGGCCTGGGTTTACAGTGTCAGGGATGAATTTCCTCCAAAGGAGAGGACCTCTGGTCTAATCAGAGACTGACTGGTTACCTCCATAACAGTTGTGCCACTTTTGCACCAATGGCTATATTTTGTCTGGCAGGCTGATGTTGCGATGCATAGGGTTCTTAGCTGGCTATGTTAAGTAATATCTTCTTTCCCCTAGCAGCTTATACAGCACTTTCAGAACTAATTATTAAACAGTAGCTATTTCAGCAGCTGCTAAACAGAGATGAACTTTCTGACTCCATTCCAGCTTAAATTCTTTATCTTTCAATAAAAATGTACAGCATCTTCAACAATATTAACTTGTTCTGGTGAGCAACTGAAAGAAACAACAAGAGGTAATGTCACCTTGGGGGCCTTAGAGCTTCTGTGACTAACAGCTCATAAGGAGGTCTATCTTACCTGGCACTAAAATCTTCAAAAATTCTGGAGTTTTCAGAACAAAATTATCCAAACATTGTAAACTAAATAAAACTTTAGAAGAGAACCTCCCTTCTAATTTTCTCTTTTTTAATAAATTTTTTTTGGGGGGGGTTCAAGACAGGGTTTCTCTGTGTAGCCCTGGCTGTCCTGGAACTCTCTCTGCAGACCAGCTGGCCTTGAACTCACAGTGATCCTTCTGCTTCTGTCTTCCTGAGTGCTGGGATTAAAGGCATACACCACCACCACCTGGCTTAAAGCACCTGGTCTATAAAGTAAGATACTGTCTTAAAGCAAAAAAAAAAAAAAAAGGGAAAATGAAATAAACTTCCTCGAGTCATTTCTCTTGATTACAATTGACAGCTAGAAGGATGTGTCTCAGAAATGCAAGGTACAATCTTGAGGGATTTGAATTTAGCACTCCCCACTTTGTGTGTGCATTATTACTACAAACTGAAGCTATCCTAAGACAGAATATGAAATACAAGATGTATAACTGGTTTGAAGAATGGTAAATATTATTATAGACCTACAAAAATGCCATCTATATAATTCCTGACGTGCCTGCATTCAAGAATGTTCAATATGAATATCAACTTAAGCAGAATTAGATAAGCCTCTTTCTCTATTTTTCTCTAAAATTTATCTGGAGAAATATCAGAGAGCATATCAAAGAGACAACTAAAGATTTCTAATTGTAAGCTTTATAATAGTATTCTGTACAATTATTTCAAGCACTTTACTTTTAAATACCTTCATAAACAACATTGTGAATCTCTGTTCACAGAGCCACTGGCCTTTAGGATAGGACATGGACTTAGAAAAAGCATAGCACATTTAGTTATTAATCTCATGAACCCAAAAACATAGTTTGCACATATTTCATGAAGACTACATTTTACTTATACATGCTCATAAATAAATGCTACAAAGGGATTTTTGTGGTGTGCATAAGATAGTACAATATAGAAAAATACAGTTCAGATAGTATCAGAAAAAAGTGAAGATAATCATATATGCATAGCTATTTTAAAAAATTAAATTGAAAATAAAATGTATTCCTAATTACTTTTTATTATAATTTGTTTTATATAATTTGTTTTATTATAATTTATTTTAATTATATTAAAAGCAATTGTGATAATTTATCCATTTTATTCATGCACAGATCTGAAATGAAACCTTTTGACTTCTTGAATGGTACTGTTGCAAACATTAAAAATCATAGCAACGAAGACTGACAACTATACTTCCAAAGTCATCTTACAAAGTATGAAGACAGATGACTTGATTCTCTCCTATGCAGTTAAAAACGTATATGGAAAAACACCAAGAGAATGAAAGGAACCTTTTCTATAAGAATGAGGGGAAGAAAGTTACAAATAGTTCAGGAGAAAAAGATTTGAGAAATAATTTTATAGATTAAGAATACTATCTGTCTTTGTTCAATTAAGACTCACCGAAATCTGAACATTTAAGCAATAACATGCATTTATTTGTGACATTTTTTTTGTTCTTTTTGGATACTTCTGAGAGAAATAAATACATTGCTTTTAAGGAAAAAAAATGTTTATCTTAGTACAACATGTTCTTGCCTATAGCAAATAGACTCCAGAGTTTAAATTTTCTAACTATGGAAATCAGTCAAGGGTATCAAGCTCAGAACCACAGGTGGAGTGCACATTGACAGTCTGGAAACAGTAATAAAAAGTAAATGCTCTATAATACAGTTCCCATTAGGGAAGCACCTCAAACTCACTAAGCAGAGGAGGCTAGTCTTGAACTCAACAATCCTCATGCCTCAGTTTCCTAAGTATTGGGAGTACAGGCAAGGGATACCACACTTGGCTCACTTTCTAAAATCCTAGTGTAAAAGTTGCTTCTAGGGCCAAGGATTTTCTTGTTCTTGTGTATATGAGTATAGTGTTGTGTGTGTGTGTGTGTGTGTGTGTGTCTACAGAAATGCAACATACATGTGTGTTGTGTTTTGCATATTTGATTTTGAAATATTGATTGACTAGCGATAAAATAAAAACAAATGCTCTTGTTACTAACATAGACAGTCACGTGTCAGGAATGTGTAGGTGGTGACAATAGGTCATGCACAGATAGAATTAATGTGAATCGACCACATAACAATCTGATGTTTGCATGCAGACGTGTGTACATATACACAAACATGTGAGTCCACACAAGGAGAAAGCACATGTGACTAGAAGCTTCTCATTCCTACCTCCACAGCTAAAGCCACTCTTTCCACCATTCCTTCTTCTCTGTTTTACCTTCAAATTGTAAGTCAAAGTAAGCCCCATCTCTTTCTTTATGCCTTTTTATCTCTGTCTCTCTCATTCACTCTATCTTCTATCTATCTATCTATCTATCTATCTATCTATCTATCTATCTATCTATCTCAACCTCTATTCCTATACCATCCCTAGCTATCTCTACCTTTATCTCTAGCTCTATCTTTATTTCTACCATCTTTATCCCTACCCTCCCTGTTTCTTTTTTCCTCTTCCCACCTCTCTCTGTCTCTTTGTCTCTCTGTCTCTCTCTTTCTTGTTCTTGTCAGGCATTTTGCCACAGCAACATGACAAGTAATACAATTATCATCGGCAGTGCGACCAATCGTGTTCTAAAACCGAAACCAAAGACCAGAAAATAGAAAGTTAATTTGAGCTCAAATGTTAAGCATGCCCTTTGTGACAGCTATAGCTGGCTGTCAGTAGAAGAGACTGCCTTTGAGCCCCTAGACAGAAACCCTCAAATGGAGGTCAGATAATAAACTATTAAGAATTTGACCTAAGAGATTCCAACTCCTAGTATTCAAACCCAGTGACTTCTGATGACCTTATCAATTGCACAACACTTTGGCAACAAAAGAAAGTCCAGAGTCTAATTCCAAACAGCAGCCTTGTCCCAGCCTGCCTCTGTACTCCCAGCACACTCATTTTCTCTCCTTCCTTGCTGGTAGGAAGCAGGGCTTCCTGAGAGCTGGTAAGTGAGACAAGGCTCAGCCCAGCCCTCTCAGCATGATTGGCAATTAGCTGGACTGCAGCCTTCCAGGACTCACAAGCTCTCAGCAGGTCTCGCCACTCCACCTGTGCTTATTCAGAACCCAGGGAAGGAGGCAGCCACAGGTAGCAGCGGCTTAATTCTGAACTCATGCTAACCAAACATTAACATTTGCATTTAAAAACAGGAGAAAGAGAAAGAGCAATGGAAACCCCATTCAATTAAAGCTGTTTGCAGATGCAAATATGCCTGACACCAAAGAGAAAGGGACTCCACAGCCGACACCCCTCTCTGCTGACCTTTGTGACCAGACAGCAGAGGAGAGAGCATACAGAGCACTGGGAGAAGGAAGTGGGGTGGGGCGGCCATGGAGGATGGAGAGGGACAGAAAGGAAATGTTGCTCTATGCCGTGAAACCTGTAATTTCACTCTGACATGAAAATTAGCTCTGTAGCTAATTAGCTTCCTAATATCATTGACTGCCAAAGAAAAGATAAAAGTTTGTGAATTTATAAACCCACCCGAAAGGGGAAAAAGCCCTACAAGTTTGCATGAGGTGAGCTGATTGAAATTGCTGAGGCTGTTCCAGGAATTAGGCTCCAGCTAGCTGCCTTTGTGCCCTCAGAGTCCCTCAGACAGGGGCGGGGCATAGCCCCTCCTCCTTTCCACCCACCCTGTCCCTGTCCTGGCTTCTTTGTGGAGCCCTCCTGTCTTTGACAGCCCTTCTGAAGAGTGTCACCTTATGCTGTGTAGCCTCTAGCCTCTATACTCCCTACCACTGCTGCTAGCTGTGGCCTCTTGAGTCATCAGACTTGTTTTCCTCTCCCTGACCCAGGAGAGCCTCTGTGACTTGGAGCAGTTATGAGGCAGGCTGGGAGTCCACTTGGCAGCTAGCCTGTTACCATCTGATGTCTCTTCCTCTCAGAGTCCTCCTTTGCTCTTCTAACCAATCTCACTGGGATCTACGCACATGTTAGAGCCTTCTGGAAACTTCCAGCACTCGTTCTGGCCTTGAGTGAGCTCTCCTTTGTTTTTAATTTCTTTAAAAGATAGTCATGCTTACTCATGGTGTCACATTGCCAAGTATATTGTACGTGTTTTCATTTTGTTCTCCCATGAACCTCTAGTAGATGTCCCATTAGTATTCTTGTTCCATAGACGAGAAAACTCAGGACAACTTATGACAGTGGACCGGAAGAAGGTTGCAGGCCTACTAAGTCACACAGCCAGGATTTTGAGCCCAGACCTGTCATTAGTTATCACAGCACTCTCTCATGTGCCCTGAGTCTTTTGCAGGAAGCTCTTGCTTTTATTGGATCTCTGACTCTCCCAGTACCCAGAGCAAGGGTGGTTAAGGAACATGAGCCCGTCAGAGGCGAGTGGCACTTGAAAATCAAGAATCCTATAGTTCATTTATCTGTGAAAGTCTACAGTACATAAGCTGAGCCTCTCAGTGAGGTCAGCCAAAAACATCAGAGTCAGCTTCCCAGTCTTTCCAAAGGTTGCCATGGGCTAGAGATCCTAACTCATTATGTTCACTGGTTGCAATTATTTATTTAGAGGTGGTTTTTAAAAAGTGCATCTTGACTGGAGCTATAGACCACGGATGCACCACTTGCTAAGCATGCGTGAGGCCATGGGTTTAATCCTCAACACCATAGAGAATGAAGGAATGAAGCTCTGTTTCACAACGCTGAAGTTGCTAAACTTCTTATGGAATGCAGAATCCAAATTACTCTTCCAACACTCTCTTCCAGGTTAGGGGACTGATTGCAACTGTTCCTGGGCTACTTCTATAAAAAGGTCTGTGATGCGCCAATAATAGTACTTTAAGAAATAATTAGCATCTTCAGAATAGGATTCATGTGTATTGCTCATCCAGGCTTATGGAATCCAACCAAAAGCAAAGCCAAGGGACTGGTGCAGGTTGATTCTCTGGAACTGGCCAGACCCGGCGGTCTGGGCAGCAGTGAAGGGTCTTACCATGGGATGTAATGGAAACCCCCTGGGGGGGGGAGCAGGAGGAATTGCTGCCCGACTGTAGCCTGAAGGTGGCCATCCACTCAAATGACTGCAGTTCACTTTCTTCCCTGCAGTACCATTTAAAAATGTCATCATTACCTACTGTAACACGGGCATGCCCAGTTTGGGTGGTCTTAGATAAAGACTGAGATAAAATATAAATAGGTGGGTTTCTGTCATATTTCCCTAGTGACTCCTGTCTTTCAAAATTATGCTGAACTATTGTTTTCCTCATAAAGTGTCCCTGCTCTCCAGGCATCTTCTACCCGCATCTTCCTGCCATTCTCTTGCCTTTTTAAAGGGATCTACCCCCATGGTAGACTTGCTTCCTCTTTTCATGGTGAGTCCTCCTTTTGTTTCTCTGTGTATTTCCCATGTGGCCTCTTATTTCCCCTGGACTTCAGAGTCTGCTGATGTGTCCGGGTCTTTTCTAACGACAGACTCCTTGGGGGCTGGGGAAATGGCTTGGGTAATTAAGAGTGTTTGCTGCTCTTCCTGGAAACCCTAGTTCAGTTCCTAGTACCCTACCAGGTGGCTCTCAACCACCTGCATCTCCAGCTCTATGGGGTCCACACCCTCTTCTGGCTTCCACAGGCACACCCCCACGCACATGGCATATGCACACACAGATACACATACATACACCCTTTCTTTTTTTAAAGAAAGGGTGCCTTTGCCCCACTCTTTCAGGAAACAGAATGGAAAGGAGCTAGGATATTTAGGATGGCTTTAGAGAACTAAAAGCAGATGGCATTCTAACAAGCTGTATATCTCAGGGAAAATCTCATAGCCCTTCTGGATCTCCAATGATGGTCTGAAATGGGAAGGTTATCACTCCAGTTTCTGGACTATGAGCTTCCTGATACAGGAAGGGGAAGATAAACCAAAAGGAACTGTCCTTAACTGAGTTGGTTTGGGTCTCCCAGCATGCCCCTGCTTTTCTGTTGGCAGCTCTTAGCAGCTGTACTAACCTCTGCCCACCCAACTAGACCAACCTTCCCTGATCTTATCCAGTTCCAGGAAGACATGCTCTACACCCCCAGCTTCTGAGTCACAGAAGTTAAGCCGCATCTCTCCTTTCTCTGACGAAACCCGTAGCTTGCCCATAAACAGCCTCCAAGGTGGTTTCTTAAGATCCCTCCAGGGCATGTCCGACTTTCCCTCAGCTCCTCAGAAAAAAAATATTGGCTAGTAGCTAACTAAGGCTTAAGTCTTGAGGTACTGTGGTTGCCAATTTGGGTCCTGACGTGAAGCCTGCATGACCTCAGGCAAGTCTTGTAACTTCTGTCAGCCTCAGCTTTCTAATGTATAGGATAGAGCCAGCACACACATGGGGAACCCAATAGCTGATCACTGTTTGATACTGATTATACTATGGAAAAGCAGGGCGCTTCTTTTTGCAGCCTGCAATCCATTGCTACTTTCATTGGGCTTGTTACTTCTTCCCAGTAGCTCTACAAACAAGTTCAAGGTTTCCTGGGGCCAGAGGGCCACTCATAGGTTGTAGGTCTAAAGGAGAGACCCTGCAGAGTTCCCCCAGATGACCTACTTTTCTCCTAGGGAGTCATTCAAGATAAACCCCATTTCTTATAGCATGCTCCATCTCTCCAGAAAATTGAACTAATACAAAAAAAAAAAAAATTCTTGGACTAAGTCCAAGTGGAACCACTCACTCTTCTCCCAAGTAAACTCCCCCATATTCTTGTCTCTGAGTATGTGTTCATACAAGTCCTGCCATCCTGTTCCCTGCCTGCTATTCTGGCTGGTGTTTGCCTCTCCCCTACCATCCTCAGAGTCACCCTCTCTGCCTGTAACCTCCGGAGGCAGACCACCCACTCCTACCATCTCATGACCCTTCAAACAGAGTTTCAGGCGGAACCATTGACTGAGCTGGGAAGGAGGAAGAACCAGGAAGGGGCAAGAGAAATCACCCAAACTTGGCTGCACAGGCATTGAAGGATCACTCCAAGTTCAGGCGGGATTTCCATGAAGGAATGATCCAAAGGAGTGAAAAGCACTGGAGAGAGTTTACCCAGGAAAGACACAAACTTGGCTCATGGGGGTTTTGATGTGCAGTGTTCTCAAGGTCATGATTAAAGTCCGTAAGTAATAAGATGCTCGATGTGAATGTGGAGTAAACAGTAGCATTCAATCATCAGAAAAACGGAACAAAACAACCCAAAATACCCCTGCATCATTTGGGCCAACTGTTGAGTCCCAGTCAACAGCAGAGACATTCAGGCCGTGCCAGGGCTCACCTCCAGTCAGTTGCCCCGTGGGTAACATTCCTGTATCCCTGTGGTGTCCCACCTGAGGTAACTGTACTCCTTCATGGGGCTCCTGGAGGACAGAGGCTATCTCCTGACTGTCTCCCCATTTGATGCAGCTTCAGCCACAGAGCCCCTCTGCTCGCCTATGTGTTAGACCATGCCACTGGCTTCGTTTCTTCATATCCGAGGCCAGAATCAAGTGTGAGTCACTGGGCAATGACTCTGAGGCCAGACTCTTTCTAAAGCAACTTGGCTATCATGTAAGCTGGGAGGTCCTCACAGGTGAAGGTTTGCTGACAGAGGCCTTGTCCACTCCCTGATCCTTTCTCATTTTACGGGTCTATCCCTAACAGGAAAACATTTGCAACCTACTTGTGAACTCTATCTTGCCCCGAGACCTGAGGGGGAGGCCTAAGACTTTTGGAAGATATAAACTGCCCCAACCCACCTTCCAGGAGGCCAGATCTCCCAAGTTTCATATTCAGTCAGTGACACTACCAGAGAAGCTACAGAAAATTATTCTAAGAAAGCAACTTTGAGCTGGTGAGATCCTCCCCAAGGACCAAGCCTGGCATTTGTGGCACACCATTGCAATCTCAATGGTAGGGAGATGGTGACAGGAATATCTCTGCGGTGCATTGATAGCCAAATTGGGGAGCTGCAGGACAGTGAGAAACGTTACCTCAGAAATAAAATGCGGCGACACCTGAGCAACAATACCCAAGCTTGTCCTCTGACCTCCATACACACTCCCACAGGAGCACACCCTCACCAATGCATGAGCACATGCACACACAAATGCACACACAAAAGAAAACGCTTTCACTTCTCCTTGTTTCGATTAAGACCCAATAGAAAGTTATAATTTTTTTATATATTTTTTTGTGTGTGTCATTATAAGTCCCCTTCTTCCACGTTATTATTAACCCCTTATAGTGTGCAGGATGGCCTTCTGGGGTTCCTAGCACAAGTTATTTAGCCTGTTCTCTGTCTTGGGGGGAAACGGCTTATTTCCATATTGATGTGAAAACCACCTAACTTGATGGTTGTTATCTTTCTGACTCTAGAATTATTTTCTAAGGATAGAATTTTTAGGAATAGAATCAGTGTGGCTAGTAAGATGGCTCAGTTGTCTCCAACCTAAGGGAACCTATATGGTAGAAGAGAGAGAGAGAAAAAAAAAACTCCATAAATTTTTCCAGACTTCTATGTGTGTGACATGTGCAGCACACAAATTGAATTAATAGATTAAAGAACAAGAACATGTTAAGGGTTCTTAACATATAAAACTCAGTTGAAGTTGTGGGGGTATTTTAAATAATTTATGTGGCCATGAGCAATCCAGAACTATTCCAGTTCTATTGCAACACCTTCTCTATGTATGTCTTAGTTAGGGTTTCTATTGCTGCAATGAAATACAGTAGCCAGAAAGCAAGTTTGGGGAGGAAAGGGTTTATTCTGTTTACATTTCCACATCACTGTTCATCATTGAAGGAAGTCAGGACAAGAGCTCAAACAGGGCAGGGAGCTGGAGGCAGGAACTGATGCAGAGGCCATGGAGGAGTACTGCTTCCTTGCTTGCTCACCAGGGCTTGCTTAGTGTGCTTTCTTATAGAACCCAGGGCCATCAGCCATCAATCACTACCTAAGAAAAGGCCCTACAGCTGGATCTCATGAAGGCATTTTCTGCTTTCTCAAAGATTCCCTCCTTCGAGATAACTCTAGCTCCTGTCAAGTTGATGTAAGACCAGCCAGCACAACTGATTATCACAGTTATGTAACATTTTGCTAAGTTAGAATATAGAAAAGCTCTCCTGCTTTAACAATTCTTTTCTTGTTTACTACTAATTGTATCTCCTCTTGTGTGTGTGTGTGTGTGTGTGTGTGTGTGTGTGTGTGTGTGTGTAGTCTGTTGCTGTTTTTATCTTATATGTTATCTGCTCAGTGGTTTTTGAGCAACTCTCAAATATCGCAGACCCACCTTGAAGTTAATGTGGAACAGAAGAGAATCTTGAACTTCGGCTGCCAACTCTCCACTGCTAAGAGTGCATACACACACCTTTCCACATGGTTGATGTGGTGCTGGGATCCAACAGGGCTCCCCGTGTACCAAGCAAACACGCCACCAGCTGAGGCATATCCCAGACTACTCTTTACTCAGTTTGGCAATTATAGAATTCCAGCTCTGCGGGTCTAGTGGTATTTGCGTTCTTTCATTTATAACTTGACTCCCAAGTTCCAGTTTTATAACCTATTTGCCAATATCTCCAACATCGTTAGGCGCTATATTTATTTACCACTTTTACCAAGAGATGAAACATGCTGGAGAGGTTGTGGAGAAAGGGGAACCCTCCTCCTTTGCTGGCGGGAATTTAACCTTATACAACCACTTTGGAAATCAATCTGGCACTTTCTCGAAAAATTAGGAATAGTGCTACTTCAAGATCCAGCTATACCACTCCTAGGCATATATCTAAAAGATGCTCAACCATAAAACAAGAACATTTGCTCAACTATGTTATTAGCAGCTTTATTCATAATAGCCAGAAACTGGAAACAATCTAGATGTCTCTCAACTGAAAAATGGATACAGAAGTCATGGTACATTTACACAAAGGAATACTAATCAGCAATTAAAAACAAGGAAATCATGAAACTTGCAGGCAAATGGATGGAACTAGAAAAGATCACCCTGAGTGAGGTATCCCAGAAGCAGAAAGACACACATGGTATACACTCACTTGTAAGTGGATACTAGACATATAATATAGAATAAACATATTCCTTAAGAAGCTAAACAACAATGAGAACTCTAGAGAAGAGGCTTAATCCTCATTTAGAAGGGCAAACAGGATAGACATTGGTAGTAGGAAAAGACAGGGAATATGACAGGAGCCTTCCACAAAGGGCCTACGAAAGACTCTACCCAGCAGTGTATCAAAGCAGATGCTGAGACTCGTAGCCAAACTTCAGGCAGAGTGCAGGGAATCTTATGGAAGAGGGGGAGATAGAAAGACCTGGAGGTGACAGGAGCTCTGCAAGGAGATGAACAGAGCCAAAAACCTGGGCCCAGGAGTGTTGTGCAGAGACCAGTTCTCCAACCAAGGACCATGCGTGGAGAGGACCTAGAACCGCTGCTCAGATGAAGCCCATAGGGGACTCAATTTCCAAGTGGGTAAGGGGAGCAGGGACTGTCTCTGAAATGAACTCAATGGTCAGCTCTTTAATCACCTCCCCCTGGGGGAGGAGTGCAGCCTTGCCAGGCCACAGAGGAAGACAATGCAACCAGTCTTGATGAGACCTGATAAGCTAGGGTCAGATAGAAGGGGAGGAGGTCTTCCCCTATCAGTGGACTAGGGGAAGGGCATAGGGGAAAAAGAGGGAGGGTGGGTGAGACTAGGAGGAGATGAGGGAGGACATACAGCCAAGATATAAAGTGAATAAATTGTAATAGTTAATTAATTAAAAAGAGAATATATGTGAAAGTATATTTGAACTTGAAATGGCTTAGCTCTTGCTTCTTCCCAACATTTTGAAAATAGGGAACAATGCTAGTTATCTATTGCTGAGAAGTAAACCACCCCAATTTCAGCAACTGATAAGAATGAATGTGGATCCAGTGTGCAGCTGCAGAGTCAGGAGGATGTGAAGCTTAGCTAACAGAATCTGTTGTCACCAGGGCTGCAGGTCTTACCTAGAGCTGGAGCCCCATCTAGGCTTTTGCACATGCTCCAGAGGCTGGCTCACTCCCTCGCTGGCCATGGGTATATAGAAGGATTGCATGGTCCCCAGGCTAGCCTCTTTTTATTCTTCCCAAATATTGTACTGATAGGGAGGCTGGGTGGAGAGGGAAACAGAGAGAGGCGGGGAACAAACCTGTGATGGGGGCCACCATCATTTATTTTCCCTAATGTTAGTTGAATGCATCACTTCTGCAATATCCCACCTATTAGAGACATGCTACAAAGTCTAGCCCACATTCAAGAGGGAATGTAATACACAAGGATGTGAGCTCCAACAGATGTCAGTTGTGAGCACAGTGATGATTCTGGAATCTTCACTGACCCCCACAAGGTCAAGATTTTTTACATTTTTTGTTTGACAATATCATTAATTAAGTCATATGAGATCTCTCAGATTTGCCTACTCGTGATGCACAAACATGGTAATATTTAGCTTAGGTTGTGAGCTCTGGAGCCTCTAAGATGCTTACAGTACTTCCTGGTATATTCATTCCTTTTATCACAGTAGTCTGTGTGTTCTGATATTGTTTGACTATGAAGTGCTGTCCCACACACCCTGTGATAAAGGGTTGCCCCAGTTTGGGGCAACTCGGAACTGGAGGAAACCTTAAGTGGAAGATCATCAGAATTACTGGATTCCTCTCATCTCACAAGAGGTGAGCAGCTTTATTCTAGCATTGGTCCCTGGCCACAGTGAACCGCACCAAAGCCACAGGGCCTGTTGTCCGTGGGTCAAAGTCAGCCTTTCTTTATATAGGCTGATTATCTCAGGTGTCTGACGTAGTAATGGAAACCTGACCGACTCATGTTCTCTGATAAAACACTTGGAGGTTTATTTATTTAATCTTCACATAATGCTTATGGAAAATGAATTTTTCCACGACCTTCTTCCACGACCTCTCTAGGATTTACTACCCAAGCTCTCAAGGTTCAGAATTCACAGACTCAATCACAGCACAAGCTAGCTATAAGATACAATGGATTCCAGTAGGCACTATGTCTGTTACAGTATTTGCCTGCTATACTAGAGACCTCTGTCTTACTCCTCAGGGCTGATGCAATGAGCCTGAAGAAAGCTTAAGTTGAAAGCTTAATTGTGTTAGCCTCCCAACTCTTGATAACCGGAGTTTGGGGATAATTGTCCCCTGCATCATTACTGACATAAGCGGTTAATTCTGGTAGGGCACCTTCATGTGGTTGTGTGTCTTTGAGGGCATCATAGGATGTTGTTTTCCCTCCCTCCATTCACATCTAACCCATAAGATGAGCAGTTTCCTCTAGCATGGGCTCCTAGCCATGGTGTTATCTCACTGATACTATTACTATTATTTAGAGTTTCTAGTATGGGCAGATTCAGGGTATGGTAAATGAAAATGACAAGACCTCTCATGCAGTCCTCATTCTTACTGTCTTCAGTTTTTAAAGAAATTGTTTTTAATATTTGAGCAATTAAGTATCATTAGTTTTCACTCTTACCATTCCCAAAGCTGGATTGTTAGTGTGTAGCTCCTTGGGTACCACTCCAGGCAAACTCAGAAAACTTGAGTCCGGCCCATGCGTCTGTGTTTCTCAAAGCCACACTGATGACAGCACTGCAGGTGACCAATGGGTCAGCATTTATGAACCACTGGTCCACATTTCAGTTCTCTACCTCCTGATGTCTTACTCCCTCCACAAGCCACAGCGATGGGACCAGTTCACCGGTTCACAGAAACTGGCCTTGCTGACGTCACTAAAAACTCAGCTAACCAAGGACTGTCTCATCTCACTCCCCCCTTTTTGTGGCAAGAAACTGCAGACCACACCCTACTTCTTGAAATCCCCCTCCCTGGGCTGTTGACAACCTTCCCTTTCAGTTTTCCTGCCTTCAGTCTAACTCACTGAGACCCTTTCCCTCCCACTTGATAGACAACTGTTGCTTAGTGAGCCTGCTCCCGGAGTCACCTCTCAACTCCCCAGCTGTTCCTTTCTGAGTTTCTCTCTGCCCTGCTTAAACTAGTCCACCCCAATGATGTGATGTGTGAAATCCTGTGCCCCAGCCCCCGTTCTCCAGAACTGCTTAGAGCCCAGCCCTTAGAGGATACAGTGATGTAGACTGTGCCAGACAGTGGCGTGAAGACGGCAAGGCCGCTGGACTCTACCCACGGCCAGAAGTGTTTATCCCAGCTACACGCTGCACTTCCCCAGGTCCTAAAACGGCAACTTGTTCATTTGTGTGTCCTTAACATTTCTGAGGATACTTTACTGGGGAGTTGAGAGAGGGGAAACTCTCATTTGAAAATGGACGTAGGTCTTGCTCCTCAGTGACCAGACCCTGGGAGGAAACCCGAGGCTGTGCCTCCTGCTGAGGAAGGAACCAGACTTTTAAAACAGTCCCCATGTGAGAGAGGCCTTCTGCAAAGATGAGCGCTGAGTGGCGCTTTGTGCTTTAAATTCTGAGCCTGACAGGGAAGAGGGGATAGAAGTTATTGACTGAAGACTACACGGAGGAGGGGGGTGGGAAGAAGAGAGGGTGGCATGAATGTGACACTCTGTGTGTGATGTTCGTGTGTACAGATAACATGGTTTAGTGTGTTTGTGTTGCATTTGTCACACACGTATGGAAGTGTGTATTAAACGACATCCTAGCTCATGTGATTATGATGAGTAAACACAAGTGGGACACTGAGCACTCCACCCAGTAAGGGCAGGCTGATATTAACCTTTTCCTGCTGTTTCCACATCCCACACACTTAAGCAAATGCAAATCTGCCATTTGGGGGTTTCTCTTCTGTTTCGGCTTAAACTGTGGGCCTTCCGAGTCTCTGAACTTGAAGACCCTTATTCCACAGACCCAGCATATATATTAAGCCTCAGTTTTAAAACCTTTATGAGTGGATTTCACTACATTGGGAGGCTAAGAATTTGTTTGTGTGTAACTGCTTATTAATAATTTTTTTCTTTATTCTTCCCTATTCTGAGTGAAAATCTGCTCAGATCGCCAACTCAAAAAAAAGCTCAGATTTCCCCTTTGGGGATGTTGAATGGCGTCTACACCAGTATATTTCACTAACAGTTCATAAAATCAATTTTGGAGTTAAGTCCAGCATTGTATAAAATTATAATGAGGTAGTGTCTGAGAAGATAGAACAGAGCAGAATGAGAGTCCCTAGCATGAAAGAGGAAGGGTATCATAGTATCATATTCCAAAGTCATGCTGGTTTACAGATTTATATAAACTTAGACAACACTGATAGAAAATGTGCTTCTTCTATTTGGTTGCTACTGAAAAAATGTGGAAAACCTGAATTCTCTCAAGTGTTTGTCATGGAACCCCATATATTCTGCCTAACCCCATTCAGTATCCAAGTCTCCCTTCTTGACTGCCCCAAATTTCCCTCTGTCCTGTCTGTTCTCCCTTGAATTCCCCTTGTGGTGAGTTCGCAGAGTACTCCAAGCTGGACAGGACAGAGATAGGAGTCTGGCTGCTGTCCCTGCTTCTGTTTCTTCTCTAATTTCTTTAGCATCAAAGGTGCTGACCCTGTTAGCAGAAGCTTCCAGGAAGGCACCTGTGAGAGCTTCCTTCAGAAACACACAGAAAATCCACCACCCTGGGCAGTTCACCCTGTCCCACCCAATACTCATTATCTCATGGATTCTACCAGCTGTAGGAGGAGCATTTCTTTGTTTGATGACAAAGAAATTGTATCACATGAGTTCAAGACTCCTGTATCCTTTGTTCCAATCGCCCCGTGATGGAGCAGGCCGGAAGCAGCAGCCCCACCTTCCAGGTGGGAACGTGCTCCACACCTAGAGCCACACAGCTAGGATTTGAGACCTATTCTCTTTTCTACTCTCTAAATTTATGAGAGGATTTCAGGGTACTAATGATGTTCATTTCAACTATCCTGCCGTACCCAAGATGGCACTGGATGAGATAGGTTCTTCTTTAAAATAGACAACTTTGAGCCAAGTCATAAACATTGTTTACATCTCGCTTGGAGAACAGCCGAGTCGGTGGTCAGTGTGCCAACGAATATATGAGAAAGTCAGGCAGCCTTAACCTCTGTAGCATGTGGGAGGAAATAAAGGCAGCCTTGACTGATGGCTGCCTTGATATGTCTGCGGAGGATTAAGTCTGGCAGGGACAGAAATGGCTGCGGAGCCAAAGTGAAGAAAGCTCACCGAGGTATGGCCTTCCAGGCTTAAACTTCTAATCTCTACGGACCAGAGTGACTTCATCAGGAATTCAAGAAGAACACTGTTCATTCCACATATAATAGGATCCCCAAATCCTAAGAATGTTTTCCTGAGGCCAGAAAAAGGAGAGAAGTCTGCTGGTGCCCACTGTGGGGTGACTGGAGTCTCAGGCAGACCAAGCAAGTGCTACTTTGATAACAGCGCCACAAAGTATTACGGGGTTGATGACATTTGCAGGTGTTGACACCTGTCCAAAGTCATCCTCTAAATGGAGGGCTTAATAGATAGGGAGCAAGCAGCTAGACATATCCATGTATTCTTGCAAAGAGGCTGACTGGCAAAGCCAAGGACAGAAATAAATGAAATTTAAACTCCTGAGTTTCAACTTAACTGCTGGTTTTACTTCGAGGTGGTGTCTGTCCCGTCTCCGAACTGTGTTCCATCCTCAGGAGGTTTTCCTTTTGATAATAAGTTCTCTTTGTATTTGCAAAAATGAACTTCTGATGGATTCTGCGAGGGCCAAGCCAAACATGGTGGCAGCAAGACCTATGAAAATCAAAGGTGGGTGGGAGGCTTTCTCCTCTCCCAGATCTCTGGAGAGTGCAATCCATTCAATGTGCTCTCGAAGTCTGGTTTCATTTCCATTTTCTATAACAAGAGATGAAGATGGAATATGTCAGTGTTGATGTATCAGAGAAATGATGAATTCCAGGCTAGAACACGGCGACATCTGCTTGGAAATGAGATGGAAGAAATTAAGATGCTTACCCGTGATTATTTCTCCCTGAGCAAATTTATAGTATCTTTGGTCTCAAGGGCAGAAATTCCAGACAGACTAGCTTCTCATCTCCTCGGTAACTCTCTGAACTGTGTAGCTATAGAAATTCATTGCCTAAACACTGGGTGTCCTTATTAGGGAAATATCTTAAATTCTATGCCAACAAAGAAACTCATTGACTACTGAGCAATAGTCATGAAAATATTTATGATGTGGATTAAAAACAGGTGCTCCAAACAGAACAAAAGCTGGGGTTATTAACCACTCGGACGAACTGGAGAAACATTATTTACATCTAGCACAGAGCATTTTAGGCTTTTAGTAAATATTTTTTCTGTGTTCCATGTCCTCGTGTTCTTGAAATAGCAAATTTGTTTAAGTACCAGAGGGATTTGGCAAACATGGGCAGAACTATATAAATAATAGGTGTTAGAGCCATAACATTACCTACATTATGCGGAGTCATAAATTATTCACTGTTGTATCCAGGCCCTGCTATGTGCCTCTATTCAGAACGAAAAGCACACACAAAAAAAATTGTAATATGACCCCTGCCTTGCACAGAATTTGTTTTATTTATTCCTCCCAAGCTTCATAAAAGCGGCCTAGGCATTTGCATGTCCATGTCGCTGACGAGGAACCTGAAGCTGCCTGAGGCCAGACATCAGGAAGCACAAAGGTCAAGATTAATACTTTGACCTTATATCAAGTCTAGTGTTTTGCCCAGTTCCTCATCTGATATAACTGGGAAGAGACCAAAAGACCATGACTCAATGACGTTGTGGAAGGGACACTGAAGATGGCAGGCCTTCCATCTCATCCTAACACATCCTCACACTTTCTCTTTTCATTTTTCCTGCAGATGTGGAGCCCTGCACAGCGTTAGCTACGGTGTCCATCGGAACTAAAGTGAGGTTTGCCAGGAATTATCAAAACTCCCATTGAGAAGCTCCTTTCATTGTGTTTTGAAGTGATCCAATTGGTAAAGAGCTTGGGCCTTCTGGAAGCAGCTTCTCTCAAAACTTCAGTAACAGGAGTTGTAAAATGTTTCCAAAATATTGCTTGGCATGCAAAGCTCTTTCAATGCAAATGAACCATTGATAAAAAGAAATTTGTTAAGAGAGACAGGAGGTGGGGGCAGGTTGTGAGGCTTGGAGCCTCTTGGTAGTTAAGGCAAGGAAGCTGTCACAGGAGCCTGGGACTAGGGAGGAATCTGTCGGAGATGGGGCTGGACACCCAGGCCTCTATAGTCAACACAGAACAAAGACGACCTTGACACCCATTAAAGGCACAATTTAATATTTTTATGCTGGCAGTCTCAATAGATGACTACTCTATAATAATTACAACCAAATGAAAATAATTTGGAGTCCCCAAGCCTAGATTTGAGAATTCCCTCTCAGGTAGTTGTGTGACTCTGGGTGAGGCCAGCCATTGGATTTCTCTGTCTTCTCCTCAAAATGAAGATAATCTACTTCCCAGAAGATGTGTGAAAATGGACTAAAAACAGTCTCTAAACTGTAAGACGCTATGTGAATCCAAGTTCCTCCTGTTTATTTACCTAAAAAAAAAAAAAAAAAAAAATTCAAGCACCGTGCTGACCCTCCATCTAATGCAACCAGGGATCCGCTGTAGTCACACCCACTCTTTGGAAGTCCTGTGATGAGCATTTAGGAAATTCAGCCTGTAAGGCTCACTGAATCCCTGGTTTGGAAAAGCAAGGTCTATGGCTAGTCTTACAAGTAATTTGACATCCTAAAGGCCACACAGCAATGACTCGGGTGCCCGACAGGATCCCGAAGCTCGGTTCTTGATCTTTCATTATTACTTGCCCATTAATAAGTTCATCTCATCTCAATAATGGTCATACCATCCAGGTACTCATATCAAAATAGATGTTTATGTATGGGGGGAGGTCTTCTTTGAGTCACGAGTCACTCCCTCCCTCTTCCCCTCAACTCTTACATACGATCTATGCATCAGGTAGTTTCACCACATTTAAACACACTTCCTGTGTCTTCCCCCAAAGCCACCCTAATCACAAGCATCCGCTCTCAGGCACACTGCCAAAAGCTCTTCACTAGTCTGCTTTTCTCAGCCGTTCGCTATTTGTAGGCCATTCTCCCTACTAGAGCGGGCATTTGAAGACATCAAACGGCTTCCTGCTGCATGTGGAACGTGGTCCACGCTCTATGGAGTCCCATTCACTCACCTTCACTTTGTGGCGCCGCAGAACCCTCCGGTTCTGGAACACTTTAGTGCTTCAGGAAATGTGTGCTTCTCATGTCTCGTGTGGAGCATTTCTACCTCAGATAGCCAGGTGCCCCGCATCCTAATCCCGGATTCTGGGCAGACAGCACTTCCTCAGACAGGCCTTTTGCTACCCCCATCTCCCTGGTTTGTTTATCACAGCAATGACACCACACATTATATATCGTGCCTTATGATATCATACCGTACTGTGCTGTCACATACGTATCATGCCATGCCATGTGACCCTTTAAATAGCCCTCCACTTATGCCTCATAGTCTGAAGCTAGTCTCAGACGTGTTTTCAGGGTTCCATGCATTTCAATGGAAACTCATTACGGGAGGGCATGTGGAATCTTCCAAATTGTAGCATCACAACGACACCTAATGTTTTTTAAATTTTGGAATGTATTGGAATCACGGGTTAGGAATTCTTGACCTGTCTGATTTTGGTTAGTAGCTTTCTCCTAAGAATGTAAGCCCTAGAAGGCAGACATAGGATGTACTTCTCCAGTTTGGTCAATGGTATGATCAAGGGGTTCAATGGGAACCACATGTCAGCAGAAAATGTGGCTGAGCTGAGCTGAGGAGTACTTGGGAATGATTTAGGGATATAGTTTCCACTGGACTTTGGTACATTGAGGACAGAAGCTGCCCTCCGTGCCTTCAGAGTCTGATGGAGACCCCTCAGAGTAACAAAGAGGTCCTGAGCGTAAACCCAGTTCTCCCAGATCTTGCACATCAAGGAGGCCCTCATACAGTTTTACAGTTGAGGTGCACTCCCGCAGGAAGGCTATCACCTTACTAAACAGCAGCACAGAGAAGAAACTGCCCCCCCACCTCCCACGTTGTTGGTGTGTTGTTTCCTGAGGGCCCATGCAGGCCAGGCTTTGTGTCCATACTATGAAAGCTTTAGAGCATTTGTGCTTAGGTATAAGAACTCATTTCTGGGTCTGGCACGGTGGAACATGCCTTTAATCCTAGCACTCAGGAGGCTGAGGCAGGTGGATCTCTATGAGTTCCAGGCCAGCTAGGATTACACAGAGAGATCCCATCTCAAAACAAACAAACAAACAAACAAACAAAAACATGATGAAAAACCAAACCAAATCAATCAATCAAGCAAACAAAAACCCTCCTTATTTTTGTAGATGAGGAAACAGAAGCTTACAGGAACTAAGTAACTTGCTTCAATTTAGACATTCAGAAAATGGAGGAAAGCAGGTTAGAATCAACCCCTAATTATAGCTCCTAGTACATTTCAGTGTAATAGATCGCCTTCGCATTAGCCCCCAGGCACTGGTAAATGGGGCTCCTGAGCTTTTTTCTGTTGTGTGAGCAGAGAGAGAGCAGCTGAGCTGGTGAGCCAGGACACTGAGCCTGGAGCACCATGGCTATTCCAAGGGCTCTCTGGTACCTGAAGTAGCTGGTGCCCAGGAGGATGTGTGAGATGTTACCTCCTCTAGGCCTGTGAGGATGATCAGCTGTGACTGAACTTCCTGCCTGTGGGCCCAGCCTGAGCTAGAATCATGGGACTCACCACAGAAAAGGTGACCTTCAGCTGGATTAATGAAGTGAAACTCTTTCAAGTTTCTGTTTCTATGAACAGAAAGCCTTTACTTCACACCGATTCTCATGAAATCTTTAATTATGAAGGGCCATCACCAGCAATGGGGTTTATAAATATCCTCCAGTGGAGCGTCTCTGGGCTAAAGAAGCATCCTGACCCAGAGTCCTATCAGGTCCTTGCAATGAAGCTGGCAGGGGAAGTAACAAATGTTTGTGCCACACATCTAAGAAGGGGGTGAATCCCTAGTGAGTCCCTTCCGGATGGCATTCTTTACCAAAGATGGAGTGAGTGAAAGTCCTATTACGTGCATTGGTTACTTTCACAGTGCCATGACAAGAGCACCACACAGAAGCAACTAGGGGAGAAGAGATGAGTTAGGTTCACCGCTTCAGCCCATCACGGTGGGGCAGTCATAGAGTTCAAGGTGGTGGGACAGGGTGCGGAAAACTCCCCACATCACTGCAGATCCTGAGGCAGAAAGTGAGGCTGAGCTACCACCTTCAAAAGTCCATCCTAGCAACCTAATTTGACCAACAGGATCCCTCTTCCCAGGTTCTGAAGTCTCCCCAAGGGCACCACTATTGAATAAGTGTTCAGAACACAAGCTATGGGTGACATTTAGGATTCCAATCACAGCACCTACAAAGACAACACACCTCATAAAAACATCAGTTCCCATGATCCCTCATGCTCTCCGCCTATGCTCTGCACAGGCCTTACCAACAACCAAAGTCATTCTTCTCTCCAGAGTATGCTGGGAGAAAAAGCTATTTTGCTGAAGATTGTTTCTTTGACATTCACACTCCAACAAGGATCGTCTCTTCTGGGCCTAATTTGACTTTTTTATGTGCCAAGAGGAAACTCTCTCTGTGAAGGGCAGGTACACAGATATCTGAAGAGGCCTTTATGAGCCACTTTATAATTTCCTTGAATTTCCTAGAATGTTTGCAGAATAATGTGTATTGATTAGCTGTCTCTTGCAAACTGCTTAAAGTTCTTCTAGCCTTTGATTTCTCAAAAAAAAAAAAAAAGGAATTAACAGTGAAGAAGAAAAAGATACACCAACTCAACCATGTTTTCTAACTTAAAGTGGAAAAGCCTAAGGGCCCTGGAAGTGGGACTGAATCCACACAAAGGCATGGAACATCAAATACACATTCCTGATGGCTCTACAATTAGGACCATGGAAATGACAGGGGCCACAGTGACCCCTGGGAAACGTTTTACAAGTTGAACCTGGTACTAGCATGACTAGACAGTGAGCAGTTTTGGGTGTCTATACTCGAGACCCAGGATCCATGACCTTCTGCTGCTCAGCTCATAGGGAAATGGAGATTTGGGAAGACCGAAGATTTGATCTATGTCATTTAATACGTAAAGCATGCGGTGCAGCTAGACTGATGTTCTACGGTAGCTAAGTCTGTGTCCAGCCAGTGATGTGCCCCCAGTACAGTACAAAAGACACACATGACCATGACGTCAATGTTACAGCAGAACAAATTCCTTGGAGCTGTTTCAATTTTCTTTTGCTTAAGAGCCCTTTGTGCAGGGAGGGCTTGCAGTCCAGGGCTCGTGGAGGATTAGTATTTTGGTAATAGAGGTACTGGCGGCACCTGGGTGGGGCACGGCACACAGGTGTGACGCTTTGCTATGGGAAGGACATCGAATTTAGAGCCAGAACACCTTGCCTGCGTTTTTAAAAAACAACTGGTTTTATTTTGAACTATGTATTATGTGTATGTATTTGTGTACATATGAGTGTGGTGCTCACAGAGGCCAGAAGAGGGTACTGGATCCCCTGGAGCTAGAGTCGTAGGTGGTTGTGAGGTATCCAACATGGATGTTTAGAACCCAGTTGGTCCTTCTTCAGTAAAGGACAGTATGAGTCTTAACTGCTAAGCCATTTCTCTAGCCCCTGGGTTTTGCATTCTTGATTGTTGCTACCAGCCATGTGACTTTGCATAGGCCACAGTTTCAAAAACTTGTCACAACTACGAGTATTTTCCTGAATGTATATATGTCCGCCACAGTGATGTTTGGTGCCCATGGAGGCCAGAAGAGGGTGTTGGATCCCCTGGAACTGGAGTTACCGATTGTTGTGATCTATCACATGGCTACTGGGAACAGGCCCCAGTTCTCCTATGAGACCAGGAAATGTTCTTAACCACTGGGCCATCTCTTTAGTCCCATTTTCAGAGTTCGATTAGTATTAGATTCATTGCATTTCTTGATGTTGTGACAAAACACCTCACCGAACCAACTTAAGGGAGGAAGAATTGTGTTGGTTCACAGTTTCAGAGGGGTTTCAGTTCATGGTGGCATGGAAGTCATGGTAGAGTTCATGGTTATGAGGGTGTGGGGCTGCTCCTTGTTAACCCCTCAAGGATAGAGTGGTCCAGAAGCAGTGCTGGGACATAGCCCTCAGAGGTCCTGCTTTTCCAAGTGATCTGCCTCTGCCAGCCAGGCCCAGCTCCTAAAGTTTTCACCAACTCCCAGCTGGAGACAAGGTGTGGTACCCGTGGAGGCCACTTCAGATTCAAGCCATGACGATGGAGAAGACATAAAACTCTGGTTAAGTCGGACAACTCATAAAGTAGACATCATCACCCCTGACAGAGCACAAGAAAAGCTGGTCATGGAATTACCATGGAAGAGAAGCAAGACCACAAAGGGCTTTTGGATGATGTCTCTTGCACCATGCTTTCCTGAGATGGCTAACTCAGAAATGAAATTCTTTCCATCCCAGATGGAGTGAGTCCAGCAGAAGAATGAGTGTGAAATATTTGTCCATCCCTTCATCCCAACTTCCTCATGTGCATAGCCTTTGGATATACCCACACAGTGTCTAAGGGACCACTGCAAGCTTTACAAGTAAGACCCAATGCCTAGCATCCACCCAAGTAGTGGAGGATGCTGGCATATAGGCCCTTACATCAAATAAATACCTTTCATTGTCAATACACTATGGGTTAACGAAGTAATTAGTTAATTAATGCACAGTTTACTAAAGTTTCACATTAACTTCCTCCATGCAGCCCAGTTTTGAGTGCAAGTAGGCAAAAAATAACAGCTCCTGAAACCAATGTCTATTTTTCTTTAAGGTGCCCTCTGAGGAAGTTAATGCTAAAGCAAAGGAAGTTAAACAGAATTGGACTTGCAGGCCTTTCCCTCCCTTAGCAGGCTGTTCCCAACAGTAGTCCCAAACCTCATCCTTTGACAGCTCTATCTTGCAGCCTCACCTCCTCCAGGAAGTCCTCCCAGTGTCAGAAATCCCTCAGCACTTCCTGTGTCTGGCATCCCTCTGCAGTACATCAAGGTCTTGAGCTTGCTCAAGCATCATTAGTTGCTTCCATGCCTGGTTTCTCAGAAGGCTGACTCCTTGAGGGCAGTGATTGTGACTGCTTCACACTGAGCCCACAGAACCTAGGTCACCTCCCAGCATGCAGTGGTCGGTGCTAAGTAAATTCTCCACAACCTGAATCATGCCCAGTCCCTTAGTTTCTCTTTTCTCTTTACAAGGTCTGAATCACTACTCTAAGAAGCCAGTCATCAAACACTCAGTGTAGGGTGATGTGGAACCCAAGGCCACATGTCTTCGTGCTTGCGGTGAGCTGTACTGAGTTACAAAACATGAAACAACACCACACCCAGTCAGGAGACTACAGCAGGGAATCCTGCTTCAAACCTCAGCTGGCATCATAGACATGCATATTGCTCTGGGCCCACGAGCCCTTGGGAAGTCAGATCTGAGAGGGGTTAACTGGTGAGCAGGCGCAGGCCTAGCTCAGACATGAATATGCCAAGACTTTCAATTCCAACACTCACTTTCTTTTGTCTTTTATCTCTGGCCTCAGCTGCCTCCCCGATGAGAACTGGTTCTGCTCTTCACCTTCCTCATACCATTGTTAGAAAAACCATGGACAATGATGTCAACACTTTCCCTTAGTTATGCTTTATGGCTTTTAAAGCCGCCTCTATATGTTTTCTGAAGCCAAGCACTGAGGAGATGGCTTGAAGTGTAGAAGAAGAGTATTCCCCACAATTCTGGAGGGCAGAAACCTGTCTGCAGATTCATGATCCCTCCGAAGGTCATGGAGGAGACTATTTCTTTCTCTCCCTAGTTCTGGTGGTTCATAGCAGGCTTTGGCGTCATTGGCCAATGGACCCATCACTCTCTTATCGCTCGGTCTTTTGTGTGGCTGTGACATCTTCCTCTCCTTAGATCAGGGTCCACCATAATTTGAGGAGACATAATTTAGGCCCTGAGGCCAGTGGGCTAGATCTGTTATAAGAACTATATAACACCAGCTGCAGGACGTCCAGGGCGAGTGGCACTATTTCTGCAGATGCCCTTGCGCTCTTAGCTCTTCCTCCTCCATGTCCTTCCTACTCTGCTCCTACCTCCAAATCCACAGACTTGAACTTGATCTGCTTGACCTGTCTCTCCCCAGACAAGAAATGATCAGGTGATTATGAATTCAAAATCCTCTTTTCTAGGAGAAAGATCAGCGTTCTTCCCCAGAGTAAGAAAGTGCTAAGGAAAAATCACCTCACATTAATACGATCAATAGAAGGAGAGCTGAGAAAGTATTATTTCAAGAGTGTGTGTGTGTGTGTGTGTGTGTGTGTGTGTGTGTGTGTGTGTGTAAAGGAGAGAAGTGACTCTTGGGTGTCACTCCTAATATGAGATCTCTCCTTGGCCTGGAGCTCATCAATTAGGCCAGACTGGAGGTCAGTGAATTCCAGGGATCAGCCTGTCTCTGCCACCTCAGTGCTGGGATTCCTAGTGTATACCACCACAGCTGGCCTGCTTTTGTTCATGTGGGTTCTGGACATTAAACTCAGCTCTGGTCCTTCTGCCAGCATTTCACTAACTGAGGTCTCACAGGCCTGGGAAAGCAGTGTTTTAAGGGATTAGGTGTCGTGTGTAAAAATATTTTCTGGACCCTTAATCATTTCATGTGCAGTTAAATTCATATTTTAGAAACGCCTGAGCTGGTGGCTGCTTGAATCAGCAGTCTGTGGGGTAAACCCAGGAGACGGCTTCAATGGGGACCAGAGGAGCGATGAAAAAAATATGGACCGTTAACTCGAGGAGACAGCGGAGGGAGGCCATGGAAGATGGAGTTATGAAAATGACAACAAAATGCGCACAGACTAGCCTCAGCTCTGCCTTTGACTTCACCCCATCTGGGCCTCAGTTTCCCCACATGTGAAAGGAGAGCCTCAGCCTTTATGAACTCTAATATCAGAGATGTGTGCAGAACTTAGCAAGCCGGAGGAGAGAAGAAAAGTTGTTCTTCTGTAAGGTAAATATAAAAATCACACATCTAGGGGCTGGAGAGATGCTCAGCTGTTAAAAATACTTGCTGCTCATGCAGAAGACCTGGAGTTGGTTCCCAGCACCCACGTGGTAGCTCACAACCATCTGTAGCTCCAATTCCAAAGAACAGAACATCCTGTTCCGCACCAGACACCCACAGAGTATACAGGCACACTTGTAGATAAAATACCCACATACGGAAAAATAAAAATAATAAATGTTTTAAAAATTATACATTTCGTTTATGAGGAAATTCTCCAGGGGAACAGTGTGAGAGCACACATTAACATGGATATACTTAATTACACTGAACCACAGCTTAAAAGAGTCGAAGAAATGAGCCTTACGTGTGCTCTGCCACAGAAAATATAACTAGAATCATACATTTCAGACATAATGTTTCACATTCCTTTTTTGTTTTGTTTTGTTTTGTTTTGTTGCTCTGGACAGAGGGAGCAAAGGTGAGCTCCTGTGTTATGGAAGTGGGCAGACCTCAAAAGATCTTTTAGCACATCCCACAGCTGAGCTAGTCCTACCCCTGGATGCCAGTCAACCTCTCTTAGACTGGGCTTGCTAAGGGCTTGTGAGAGTTGAGAGCAAGTGCAGGGAAGTCGAGGCTCATTGGTAAGCTAGAAAAGCAGTGTTATTTCAATAGCATAAAATAGGACTACATTTGAAACGATCGTGTGCAGTCATCTTATTATTGGCCTTGAATGTCATCTCAATTAAAAGGTGAATTAAAACCCAAAAATTCAATTCCCTGGGAAGTTAGGTGTAATTCAAATGAGGGGCTGGAGAGAAGGCCCAGCAGGTAAAAGTACTTGCTGCCCAGGCATGAGGACCTGAGTTTGGATCTCAACACCTCTGTAAAAACATCCGAGAGTGACCATAGGCACCCATAATCCCAACACTGTGGGGAGTTAGGCAGAGACGAGTGGACCCTTGGGACTTGCTGACTGGCGACACCTGGTCCCAGGGTCAGTGAGAGACGTGCCTCAAACGAATAACCTGGGAAGTGATGGGGTGCGTCACTCCAGGACCTCCTCCTCTGGCTTCCATGCACGTACGTGTATGCACTGGACGCACACATATGGACACACAAACATACACACACATTCACATACACAGATTTTTAAAGTTCAAATAGGAATGGATCTTTAAAATAAAATGAAACAGTTGTTTCGGTTGGCATGAAAATTTTAGGAAATTAGCCTATGTCTTGAGTGTCAGGCTGAAGGGTTCCAATTATTCTAGAAGTGGCAGGAGACCATCAAAGGGTTGTGGGTCCTCTGTAGAAAGGCTAGTTTGGAATCAAGTGTAGAGAAGACACTTGAAGAACACTTAAAGTGGCTGGGGTAAAGTCCAAAGGAGAGAGCTGAGATCAGGATAGGAGAAGAAGAGACCAAAGAGAGGGATGGAGAAAGACACACCACAGAGGCACCAAGATGTGTTCTCCCACCTTACCGTAGCTGCAGGTAATCAAGAAGGGAGAAAGCCTGAGTCTTCATACTGAAAGTGAAATGAAGACAAAGAGCAAAGGTCACTGGGAGGATGAGCTGGGGTTTGGATGAAAGTGTAAGATCCTAAGATGTGCCTTAGCCTCACCTCTTTGCTCATTTCTGGTTTTATCACCAGAAGTGCAGACTTCTCACTGATACCTGGTTCTTCTGGGCTTCATACTCAAACATGAATGCCAGTATTGAAGCTACCCACTTTCCACACAGTGAGCATCTTCACAGGGGTGTCTTCATCCTCAAACACCCAGCAGATCTGAAAGAGGCCCTTTCTTCCTCTCAGAGTTGCCGTATTCAACGTGCCTATCCAAAGCTGACATCTTCCTCTAGACTAAGTTTCAGGCCCGTTCGTTTTAGTCTCGCATCTTTGGTGACGGATGCTCTGGGGGAAATCACTCACTCGGAACAGCATCCCCTTTCCTCCGATCCCTGTAGCCCTCCCGGCAGTTCCGAACGTTCCATCTGCTTCCAAGGCCTTCCCCTGATCTGACTCAGGTCGATCTGATGCGATCTGCCACATTTTCTTCTCTCACGTGATTTGAAGTACGAATCAAACTACCCTTCTTCCACGAAATTCCCAGCTCCACAACGGACATGTTTTTTTTTTTTTTTCTCTCCATGGTAAAACCCAGCTCTCCTCACCCTTTACTTGGCTGCCCTGAGGCATCTCTATCTTTCAAAGACGTCAGCAAATTAATCCATCACAGATTGTGTCAGGCAAGATACAAGGCAAGACAGACATTGAGCAGCACTCACGGAACCTTCCAGATGCGAAAGGGATGTGAAAGCAGAGCTCCTGTCAAGGGCCTCCTCAATATCAACCACTTCCCGCATCTCTGAGCACAACAGTCAATGTAGAATCTTTGGAGTCTCCACATGGTAGGAAAAAGTAACACAAAACGAAAGTGAAACCACTAAAAATCTCATCATAGTGTTCAACATTGGGAGTGTTCAACAAAGGGAGTTCTCCATGCAGGTTTTATGCTTGGCATTGCAGACACAAAGTCATGAAAGACATGTTCCTATCCTCAAGAAACTCAGAATGTACTAGAAGACAGCAGAAGCTGGTGCGGTATAGTGTCACTATCAATTAATTACTCGACAAATAATTATCAAGAGCCCACTGTATTCTCAGCACAGATTTACATTCAGGGAACCCACTACAATGGGCTTTCACTGTCAGCTTGACTAGACTGTAGAATCACCTGGGAGACACAGCTCTCCCAAGGGATTCTCAGAGAGGTTGAGCTGAAGAAGGGATTAATTCTAAATGTGGGCTGGGTTTCAGACAAACAAAACAAGAAAAGGAGCATTCATCGTTCTGCATCCTGGCTGCAGAGGCAATGCGGCCAGGCACCCCACAGTATCCCCCACTATGGTGGACTGTACTCCCTCAAACTGTGAGTCCAAATTAACTCTTTCCTTTAGGAGTTTCTTCTGCCAGATATTTCCTCAACAACAAGAAAACAATAAAGATGCCCATATGCAGTCATGGCTAAATTCTGACCCTGGCCTGGGTCTGTAGCCCAGCTCTGCTGCTGACTATCCATGCTGCTTTCGTAAGATAAGCTAGTCTCTGTATGCTTCAGTTTTCCTTTTTATAAAACGGAGAAAACAACAGCATCTCCTTCACAAGGTTTTGTGATTATTCAAAGAATTACTGATATATGCAAAAGACCGGCTTTCCGTGACACAGAAAGCCTGGTATGTTTTTTGCTGTAAGAATTTAAGCTTCAATGAAGGCAAGAGTTTGGGAGCACGGGGGCGTGTGGGGATGAGGAGAGTCCCTAACTTCTAGAGTGATGCCACCACACAACAGACCATCACTGAAGGCATATTAAATACATAAGAGCATTTTTGTGGGAGAAAGCCAGAAATGTGGCAGACTGGGCTGGAATTAACTGATTTTTTTTCCCTCAGTGCTTCCAATGCACATGTTATACCATATAGAAATAAACATTTTAAAAATATACATCTGGGCTCCAGAGAAAGATAAGGCCAAAGGTATTTTAAAAAGAAAGAAAAAATGCAAGCAATGGTCTGAGGAGAGTTAGACACATATAGTAATTGCTAATTCTTTCCTTGTTGGCAGTGATGATGATGGTGTTACTGGGACTGGAACAGTGGTGGTGGTGGTGGTGGTGGTGGTGGTGCTGGTAGTTTAATAAAGAGAAGTCTCAAGAAGAATTAAACAGGTCTTAAAATAAGACAAATATTCCAAGAATGGCGGCTTGAAAAGTCATTCCTCGCTTCGTTTTGCCGACAGCACCTACATATTCACCAATTAGACTTTGACCTCCCTGGAGATAGAGACGTCTTGTTTAACTCTTCATCTACACTGTGGAGGTTTATGAAATAATCACAGTACTCAGTGAAACCGAGCTATACTTGGGAACTGCTGGGACCCTCTTATCCAGTTGTCCATTCATTTACAAGGTCATAAGCTCACAGATGCTAATGTTTAAGCTAGACAGAAGATGTCAACAGGCTCATGCTCTCCTCAACTTCTTTTTTTGTTACTTGTATTAGTCCACTTTCTGCGTCTACCAAAGAACACTACAACTGAGTAATTCATAAAGAATGTAAGAGTTTTTTTTGTTTTTGTTTGTTTGTTTGTTTGTTTGTTTATGGTTCTATAGGCTAAGTGGTCTAAGAACATGGTGCTGGCATGTTCTGTTAGGGGCATTATTTGTGAATGAAAACATGACAGATGGCATCAGCTGGCAATGTGCTTCCTTGAACTGCCTTTCCTGTCCTCAGGAAATCACAAACGACACTCCTTGCCCTCAGTGACGTTCTCTAATCCTAGTCACCTCTCAAAGGTATTATTCACAAATATCCTTATCCTGTGAATTTGGGCACTCAGTCCCCAACACATCTGTTTTGGGGGAGATACATGTAAACCATAACATCACATTCATAACAGTTGCCCAGTTTCCCATGCAGCATTTCTAAGGAAGCTTTCACAGGTCAATTAGAAGACGTTAATATTCAGGCTCTTTGTGGCTTACTAACTTACTATGACCTGTTCTACCTTTGGCCATTTGGTGTATTGGTCTTTATAAGGGATGACAGAACATCAGTGGAATGAACAAGAATGGGATGCCGGACAACTCAGGTCTCCACCCCACTCCTTTAATTATTCAGCAGCATGTAATTTGGACTCTCTGAAAACAATGTAGGAAGCACATTGAGGCAGAAATTATAACAGTGTTCTTAGCTGGAATTAACCAGTTCAGAGAGGTATTGTATATTTTTCTTTGTGTGATTAAAGTCAGTATAGTACAACTAATGAATATACCAATGCCAGGACAGACAAATAATATTCTAAAATGAAAAACTATATAGTGTAGTCCTGTGCTCTAGAAGGGATTCACCTCATTACCTAATTTTAATACTCTTCAAAATACCTCCCAAAGCTATATAATTCTGGGGGAAAAACATAATTCTTAGAAAATTCTTAATGTTAAAATGTTATAATGCATTGAATAGACGTAATAAATCTTTTATTTTTAACACAAAAGGCACAACATTTTCATTGCTAGAAAAGCAGTTACTACCAGAATTCACTAAATTCAAATACTGAATAGGTATTTAGAGATTCTCTTTGCTAGAGTTTCCCTTCATGTTTCTGCCTAGCTCTGTGTTGTGTAGCAATTGCCTCTTAAGATAAAACATTCCATCTAGAAATGAAGCTCATTCAGATATAGGATATTCTAAGGGGAGATAAAACATTCCATCCTTAAGGGAAGCTCATTAAAACTCAGGAAGTACCAGTTTACATTCCCACCAGCAGTGGAAGAGGGTTCCCCTTTCTCCACAACCTCTCCAGCATGTGTTGTCACTTGAGTTTTCCATCTTGGCCATTTTGATGGGTGTAAGGTGAAGAAAAAAAAAAAAAGGATAGGAGATCCACAAGGACCAAATATATTTGGGCACAGGAACTTTTCTGAGACTGACATTCAACCAAGGACCATGTGTGGATATAACCTAGAACCTCTGCTCGGATGTAGCCCGTGGTAGCTCAGTAACCAATTGGTTTCCCATAGTAAGGGCAACAAGGACTATTTCTAACAGGAACTCAATGGCTGGCTCTTTGACCTCCCCACCCCCCAAGGGAGGAGCAGTCCTGTTAGGCCACAGAGGAGGACTTTGCAGCCAGTCCTGAAGAAATCTGATAAAACAGGATCAGATTAATGGGGAGGAGGTCTCCCCCTATCAGTGGACTTGGAAAGGGGCAGGGTGGAGATGAGGGAGGGAGGGTGGGATTGGGAGGGAATGAGGGAGAGGGTTACAGCTGGGATACAGAGTTAATAAAATGTAACTGATAAGAAAAAAATAAAATTAAAAAAAAGAAAAAAAAAACTCAGGAAGTAAACAACTCTGTAGCTTCAGGAAGTCCCTGAAACTGACCAGATTCATTAAGCCCGTCCCCCTTCCCAAGTTTGTATAAACAGTAGGCAGTAACTGCAGAGGTGCACTCAAACCAGCTGGCCTGTCTGGAAGTGATGTAGACCATCTAAGCTTTCTGGAAGAGACACCTGTAATCTGTTGAACTGTGTACAAGTTATACAGTGAATACCAGGTTCTAGCTTTCATGAGTCATCACCCATGTTGGGGTGAGTCACTTATGCCCCTGTAAATAATCCCAATAAAACTCATTCTCTAAGTAATATCTTTACTTTGGTCATTGTAAACTCCCTATCCGGGGTAAATAGTACTTCACATCTCCCCAGGAAGAGTATCACACAATTTCGTGTCCCTGAAAGGCAACTTCCATGTGGACAGTCAGGATTCCCGAGGGGAAGGTGACTATTGGGTGATTTCAGTTCTTTTCTCACAGTGCTCTGGTGAGGTCCATGGAGTCAGGCTCCCAGGGTTTGTTTCCTGGTTCTGAACTAACCCACACAACCATTCACTAACTGTGAATCCCCCGGGGGGTGACCCAGCTTGACTGAGTTGGCTACCTGAACAGCAAGGATGACAGCAATAGTGCCATATGCATGGTGCAGTTGTGAAGAAAAGAGAGAGAAAAGCATGGAAAGCGTGTAGAGCGATTCTTGGCACATGGTGAGTTCTTGACACGTGTGTTAGCTCTGATTGTTCCAGCTGTTGAGCTCTGTGCCCTCAGATGAAGTTCTGGATGGATTTTGCCTTCTTTCCACCTCTGGCTTGCTTTGGTAACATACAACACCCACATTTCTGACACAGTTTGGGGCTGAGACTATGAGAACTATGTAGTAGGTACTGGGAAAGGGTTCATAAAGCAATGCCACTCAAGTTGAACAATAAAATTCCTAACGGAGAACTTTTCAGAAGGTTGGATGGGAGAACTAAAGGAGGACGTGACTTCCTTGAAGTTCTTTGTAAGCCAACCAGGCTCCCTTCAGCTTCCGCCTATATATTATTGGGTTGGTATATTTTGAGCTCTCCCCCTTCCTTACATATCACATCTTCCTAACTATGGCACTTTATAGCATTCAGAGGTTTTCCCTCATTTTCTCTTTTCTAAACTCTCTGAACCCAAAGGCATGCTGTGTGCCAGCTGCAGCAACACCAGGACTTAACAGAGCAGGGTAACACATCCAAATTCTCCTTGAGCTTTCTATTCCTAAAAATATAATTAACTTTAGAGAATCCACACATGAGAACTTCAGCTAAGCAAAAATAAAACGAAATGGTTTGTGGGACCCAAATTACTTTATCTCTGTGCCATTCCTGTCAGCATCACACTTTAATTTTAATTACACTAAGGGAAGAATTATAGGTTAACTGTCAGGATCTGAGTAAAATTGGCAGGACTGCAGCAGGTCATGAACATTGTTCATTCTACAAAGGAAATCAGCTGAATGGTGAGCGGGGCCTGAAATCCACTTCTCCCATTCACAAAGCATTTACTCAGGAATATTCTCTAACTCTTGCCCAGTGACTCCATAGGGAATAGCAGTGGTTAGTTACAGGGAGAATGAGTAAATAAGCAAATATATAGAAGGCAATCAACCCAGATTTTACAGTTTCAGTTATGGAAATGTGTTGGGTTGGAAGTGGATGTGCTATTATGAACTCAGATAAACAGCTATAAATTGACTAAATGTGAGGATGTATGTGTATTTCCAGGCTCCTGTTGCCAAAGGTAGAGTCTCTGATACATGGATGGAAACATGATTTTTAATTCTGTTCTCCACTAAAAAAGAACTAGATTCCATTAGAAAAATGGAAGATTCTGGGGCTCAGCATTGGTAGTACAAGATAAGCCAGGAGAGTCCTGTGAACCAAAACGAAAGAAAAACAAACAAACAAACCTGCTCAAAACTCTTTAGGACATATCAAAAATACATAAGACCAGCCTGAAAGGATGCCTTCCCGACATCTGTCAGTAGTGTCCAACACCCCATGTTCAAACCTGGCCAAACCAGGGTATGAAAACAAGCTGGTACAACCATAGACGGTAAGTCTTTAACTAGGATGAGGAGACATGTTGACACAAATTAACTATTTTAGTTAAAAGAAGGAAAAGTTGAGTCATAAGATAGAATACCAACTAAAGAATAAATAGCAAACTCAGAAAATTATTACTTGGTAACCATGATAGTATAAACTGAGTCAAGCAAAAAAACAAAAACAAGAAAAAAAAAAAAAAACAAAAAACAAAAACCACACACACACACACACACATCAATTAATGGGTGAAATTAATGAGAGAAAGTTTGTTAGGAGACAGGATATTCACATCAGTTATGCACTGCTAAGTAGTTCCTGTTAATTACTGACAGAGTAGGTCAACTCTGCAGGCACCATTTGTCCGGGGGACAAAACCTGACACCCCAGGTAGGGATTAAATCAGCATAGTATGTTTCCTGATCTGAGGCACTGAGAACACATCACTATTTCTGTGGCCTACGTGACAAATATGCAGAACTCCCATGCAGCCATTAAGCAGCATTAGACTAATCTAAACTGAGAGGTTTTCTATAAAGTCATGGGACTATATTTTCCCCAAATAGTACTATAATGGAGAACAAGAAAAGAATATCTCCTGTGAGAGGAGACTTGATCTGCACTGTGTGAGCTGGAAGAGATATTCATGGGCAGATTTCTGGTGGCGCATATGAATTTTGATAGATATACTATGGGTTTCTAGGAGGGTGTTTTTGTTGGAAACATACTTTAAAACACTCAGGATTAATGTTGCATCATGCCATACCTTACTCTCAAATTATTTAAAATAGTATACAGAAATAAAAACAAGGCAAATATGATAAAATACTAGCATCTGGTGCAATCTGAATGAGACTATGGACTTTCTTGTATTGTTATGATCTTAAGGATTTATTTTATTTTTAATTCTTTGGGCATGTGCCTGCCTATGTGTTTTTGTGTGGCTTTGTGCACGTAAGTGCAGGTACTTGCAATGGCCAGAAGAGGGCATCAGAACTCCTGGAACTGGAATTAACAGCAGTTGTGACTGATGTAGGTGCTCGGAACTGAATTCAGGTCCTCTGCAAGAGCATCGAGTTCTCTTAACCAGTCAACCATCTCTCCAACTATGTTGCTTTACTGCTTAATTTTTTCATAAGTTTGAAAGTAATTTGAAGTTTTAAGCCTTCTTTACTAAAAAGTGAATGCAAAGTAAAAATACTTTAGATATAAGATCCTAAGAGAATCACCAGTAAATCTACACAGAAAGAAAGTTTCTCCAACTAATAACAGTTAATAATTATTTCATTAATTGTAATTATTAGATAATTAAATATGATAAGAATTATTGTTTCTCCAAGCACTGTAACACAAAAATAAAGATGTATGAAAAGAATAGATAAAAAAAAATACATGCATTTCTGGTGTAATTATGATACTAGACTTATGATTTCTAAAGATATTTAGAGTAACACAAAATATAGGAGAAAAAAATGTAGTGAGTCAATTGGAAGCCCCTGACATTATCATTGAGGAAATGACAGTCTTAGGTTTGCCTGTTTCAATTGTTAAGCTAGTCACCAAAGACTAAGTGAAAAAGTTAAGTAGTGAGGAACACTGAATAATAATAGTAATAGAAGAACTGCATGAATCCAAAAGCAACAGGAAAAGAAACCAAACACATGAGGCACATAGAAAACAAACTATCACACAAAGGTGTAAAGTTAAGTGTGTATATCCTTATAGAATTAAAAGTATTGAATAATACTACACCTAAATTAAATTAAAATATAAATCAACCCATGGCTGCTTTTGAAAGTCACATTCCTGAGACAGAGATACAGAAATATGAAAAGTAAAAAGTTAGAAGAGAACATGCAAACCATAGCTGAAAGTTGATGGAGCTATACAAATATTAGTCAAGGTGAATTTTAAGATTGTTGTGTTAACAATAAAAATTATATTTACCAAGAAGATATTACTTTTTCTGAATTTGTATGTATTCAACAACATTTTTGTAATATATAATGCAAAACATTTGTAAAACTAAAAGAAAAAAATAAACACCAGCATGGAAAGCATTAACATAATTGTCATAATAACTGATTGTATACACAAGGAAAAACCACTGAAAAATAAAAGATAACTAAACAACATAATTCACAATCCCAATCTGACATATGAAAAACACTATTAAGATGAAACATATGCTTTTTTTTTTTACAGGTATAGAAAAGTTACTAAAACTTATGTGCCTATGTTGTAAGCAAACCTTAAAATATATCAAAAGATTGGCTTAAAGCAGCAGTTCTCAAACTGTGAGTAGAAATCACTTTGAGAGTTGAATGACCCTTTCACAGGAGTCACCTAAAAACATTAGAAAACACAGGTATTTAAATTCCTATTCACAACAGTAGCCAAATTATGAAGAAGCAACACAAATAATTTTATGTTTGGAGGCTCACCACAACATGAGGAACTGTATTAAAGGGTTACAGCATTAGGAAGGTTGATAACCACTGACTTAAAGGAATTTTTGGACTGCAACCAAATAACCAAATTAACTTATATAACTGTAACAAAAGTTAATTCCATAATATTTTGCAGATTAAATAATATTCTAATATAACATTCAATAGCATCTCTAGATCAAAAAGTGGTAGTGACCAGGCATATTAAAACATATGCTGAATAGAATGATAATGATATGATACGCAGCTTACAAAAAGTTGAATAAAGTACATTGAAAGGAAATGGGTCCGAAAGCTTATGTTAGAATAAAAGATATAAACTGAAAATAAATTACCTCAGTATCCATAGAAAAATAAGATTTAAAAGAGGAGAAATTAATGAAATAGAAAACAAACATACAGTAGAGAATCAACCAAATCACAGCTTGGTTCCTTGAAAAGACAGATGACTTAGGAAGGAGAGGAGAGATGAAAAAAAAAAAATGGAGCATCCAGAACAAATAAAAGGGCACTATTACAGGCCCTACAGGAACCAGTTAGAATTATTATATTATGGTGAAAAACTGCACCAATTAACTTTCAATTTAGATTAAATAGGTACATCTTTAGATAACACCTTTCTAAAGCTGATGCAAAAGAATTAAAAACATGAATAGTCTTATGTATTTTAAATAATTTGAAATTTATTTTTAACAGAACCCATAGATACTTGACTATCAATGTTTATCGTAACAGTGTTTCCAAAAGCTGTTATAGAACTGACCTAGAGATCCAGAGGAATAAATACAGAAAATGTGCAATGTACACACAATGAAAAGTTTTTCATCCTAAAAAAGAATGAAGATACGTTGTCTGCAGAAAAAAAAGGATGCAACTGAAGATAAGCATATAAACAAAATTAAGCTAATCTTAGAAAGATAAACATATTTTTCTCTCATTTATGCTTCCTGAATTATATATAGTTACATTAAGTAATGTACACGTGCATAAGGTGGAAGGAGAAATGAAATTGGCTAGGGAGCATTGGGGACAAATGAGAGAGAAGAGGGCAAGGAGAGGAAAGGCAGGCGCAGGGGGTGCTCTTGATGTACGGCATAGGCCTGAGTGACTTTTTTTTTTTAAATCAAAAGTAAAAGTAAGAATCTTATTCCATGCCATACAGCTTTAGAGGGAAGTTATCCTAAAAAGTAAGCAGAGACTCTTGGTTCCTGAGGATAGAAAAGGAGCTAACATTTTATAATTCTCACTGAGTTGAAACCCTGATACCACACTGCCTATGAAATAACTTAGATGAGTTAATTACTTGTTAAAAATTCTTTACAATGTATCAGGAACCACTCAGTTCCACTCCAAGGATCCTTTACCATCTGCTACAGTATATCATAAACATTAGGATATTTTTATTAATAATCAAAATCTTCCTTCTGGTAGCTTCCATCCATAACTGCTTTTAAAATCCATCATATTTATTTGAAGCAGTTTAAATTTGGTACCCTTTACTAGAGTTTGAAAAAAAAAAAAAAACTTTTCTAAAACCTTTTGCAAGGCCAAGTAGATGAACAGCCGACATTCTGACTCTAATTTCAAACTTTGTATCACCTTTGTCTAACATGCCTACAACTTAGAAGAGGAGCCAAGGTGTCTACTTTGTGTGCTACCTGAGAAAGATGTGCTAGGACTAAATATGAGTTTCTCAAATAACGGTAGCAACACTTGGCTGAATAGTGCTTAATACAATGCTTTCTCATGCTCAATGCACTACTTAACCAGGCTGTGATGAGGAAAGCAGGCTACTTACTCTTTCTATCTTATGTGGAAGGAAACTGAACTGAGAAGGGTCACATGCTGGCTCAGACCCATACAGGTAAGGAGGGGTCATGCCTTGAGCCTAGAGACCTCTTACTCCTGATTGTATGCATCTTACTTCATGCCACACAGCCCTAAATACTTAAGAAGTATAATGGATACACATGGGTCCACTTCTTCCAGGGATGCTCAGCCTGGAAAGGTAAAGACTAAAGAGGAAAAATTATCATCTCTCCTTAACAGTGTAGCTAGTAGCCATCTCTACATGAGAAGAACTGGTTACCATATACATCACAGAACAAGCCATGAAGGACCCTCACCTCCAAGGTACCATTCCCATCAGTGTGAAACTTGCTTGCTTAGGATGCTTGGAGAGCACTGTGCAGCCTTTGGAAGACGTTTCCACAGTGGTTCTGTCCTTTGGGATCATCATCAACCCACAGAAAGTAAATAAACAACTTTCTCTCTCTCTTCCCCAGCCCCAAAGACTAAATAAATTGTTGATTCTAACTAGTTTATTCATTCATTCATTCATTCATTCATTCATTCATTCATTCATTCATTTAAGCAAAGTTATCCATGGGCCAACTTCACTTGAAAGACACCTTGACATGTTACCTCCCATGATCATTTGTGTTTTACCCGGGTATGTTCAAATAGACTTAGAGAAACACCTGGCCAGGCCCAGATCTTAAACAACTTTGTATTCTATGGGTGTAGCATATCTTACAGTAAATAACAAATATTCAGTAAGCAACTGAAAGAAAGGAGGAAGAATTTCTGGGCCTTTTCTCTGCAGGAGTTTCTTCCTCCTTCCATACCCTCCCTTCTCCCTGTCCACTTGGTGCCTGCAAAATCCAACTCTCAATGTTTTCTTTCTACTCTACTCTACTCTACTCTACTCTACTCTACTCTACTCTACTCTACTCTACTCTACTCTACTCTACTCTACTCTACTCTACTCTACTGAAAGTGTCCAAATTCCTCAGGGCCCCAGCCCAGTCCTACCTAGCTCTGAGCAGGGACTTGGCTGAGCTCTGAAGAAGCCCTCTCTCTGACTGCCTGCTGCAGGTTAGCTACTCGCTTTGGTTGTCCCCAGAGGCAGCTCTGGGCTGGTCCCACTGCCTGGCCCTTTGCATATTGGACCTCCTGCTGGAGCACTGAGTCTGGCTCTGCCATTATATCCTGGCTTCCAGGAGCCGAGATTCTCCAAGACCCAGCTGTAGAGCAGTGTGGAAGCATATTAACAGGCATGCCTAGAATTAATTCATCTCAAAGAAACAGATCATTCTTTGGAAACAGCCTGCTGTTCACATGCTTGCGCTGAATGTCATTCAGTGGTTGGTAACACTGTAGAGATTTGGGAGCCACTCAATCGCCAGCCATTTCATTCTTTGGAATTTTTTTTTTTTTTTGACATCAAGATCAGCAAGCAAGCTTTTGAACAATCCTCATTTCAAGTTCAAAATGTGAATGAGTTTCTGCCTGAAAGAAACAATGAATTCTCTTCTAAAAAAACAGTGATAATTATTAGCAATTTCTGAAGGTGAACTAGAGAGGATTCATTCTCACACTCTGTTCTCAGCTGTCTGATGAAGATGGAAGGTTTATATAGGCTTGGCTAGTCCCCATGGCAACAGCCTTTCTCCTGGGTTACCATAGGAATGGTGAAGGCCTTTAGAAGCCTCCATTAGCAGAGACTGGGGCGGCAGCAGCCGGCAGTGTCTGCTGGGGAAGACTCTGTAAAGTGCTAGGGAGGGCGTTTGAGAATTAATTTTCTCCTGGAGCAGCTGTGAGGGTCTGTTAGCACCCACCTTGACAGCTTCCAGCATGAGCTAACGCCAGGATCAGCTGGGTGTCTTGACCACTTGAAGGGTTTTCCCAACTCGAGCTACATTCAGATAGGGTCATGTTTTAAAAGGTTCTGAAACAGGAGGAAGGAATCTCTTCTGACAAAACCTCACCCTGGAGACACGTAAAACAAGTTTCTAAGCCCCCAGGGCAATGCATAGAAACCATATTATAATTAACATGGTGATGGCTGATGGGCAGGGTTGCTGTTCTGGCTGAAGCCTTTTCCCAAATTCCATAGGTTGAAACTCAATTGCCAGTGTGATAGTGTTAAGAGAAGGGGGAGGCATATCTGCCTGGTGGAGGCCCGCTGGGCCCAGCACACATGCTACCCATTGTCACCTGTGGTGTCACTGCAAGGAAATCGGGTGACAGAAAGATGGGAGTGATGGGAGACTAGAGGGGAGCGGTGAATGTGCTGTGGAGAGAGGCCGAACTGGTGACCTGACAGCAGCGATGGCTGAGAGAGAGGGCTGAGGTCGATGGTTGGGCATGTCGTTGTCCAGTGGCATCAATGAGATGGTGTGCAGCAGCCTGGAGCTTGGGCAGACTTGGCCCCCAAACAAGCTGGCCAGACACAGGATCACCCTAAATCTTGACCGGAGATGGAAGCCCGAGATGAAGGGTGGTCCACGTTCTAGATTAAACCTCCTTGAAGGACCACTGTGTCCCACGATGCTGCTGAGGGCCATGGGTGGCCCTGATGTGGCCGAGAACCATGTTGTCACCTGATGATATGAAGACGTTCATGGCCTATGCCATGGCCTGGGTCCGTGTTCATGTCCATGGGCCCTGCCATCCCTGGGATCATACTGATGTGAGTGGACTGTGCCCCCTGAGACCATAGTGGTGAACAGGTCTGGGCTGTAGCAAGGGCCATGTCTGGATTCATGGCCTTAATGTGGCTGGGTCTGTGATGGTGGCCATGGCCTTAACTACCACTGGAAAGCCATATGGGTGTCCATGGTCTGTACTGCAGCCTGAACACATGTTGATGTCTAGGGGTGGAGGGAGATGAGGGAGAGGATGGGAAGAGTAAGGGGGCACATTGATGTGGGTGGCCTGCTCTGCCACCTGGGTCCATAGTGCCATCTAAGCCTGTGCTGCCACTGAGGACCACGTCTGGGTCTGTGCTGTTACTGCAGCCAGATCTCTGTTATGTTCGTGTCCGTGATACTGAAGGCCATGTGAACACTGGTGGTTTGTGCTTCGGCCAGAGTCCATGGATGCTGCATTGGTGGGCCTTATCCAGGCATGGCCCTACTGCAACCGGAATCCTATTCGTATTCTGCACTGATGCCAGAAAGCATGCGGAAGCCCATGATCCACTCCTGCAGTCTTTAAAGAGCAAATGGTGGTTTTTTTTTCAGTGATAACAATGACTGCAGACAGACAGTTGAAAAAGAGGGGCATGGAAGACTTCTGTGACAACCCTGCTCCACCCCAACATGCCCCCCAATAGTAACAACCTAGACAGGAAGCCATTGAGAGAACTCTTAAAAATTGTGATAGGATGATGGGGTGTCACCTTCTACAGTAGATGACAGAGAGAGAGAGAGAGAGAGAGAGAGAGAGAGAGGCCTTGGTGGGATTAAATGCCTAGGGAAGAACCACTGCAAATTGAATTAGTGTCTGTCAAAATAAGTGTGAGAGAGCCGGTCACCCCCTTTCGACGAGCCGTTCACCTGCCTACTATGTGTGCAACCAAAGGCAGCATTTATGAAGTAGAGGACAATTCTTCACAAGATAAAGATTTCACTGCTGCGCTGATCTTGATGTTCTCAACATCAAGGGCTGTGAAAAACAAATTTCTATTATTTATAAAAATGTTTGGACTGAAGTATTTTATTGTAAGAATCGAATGGACTGAGACAGTTGCACAACAGCATGAATGTCTTTAGAATCCCAAATTGTACACTTCAACGGAAAAAATTAGACCAAATTTGTTCATTCTACAGCTGTTTTAAAAATTAATGTCATGGTAATTATGGCATGACTATTACTGAACATAAATTGTAGCTCAGGCCCTATAGTAATCTCTGCAGAAGTTTCATACTGTTCAGGAGTCTGCTGGGATGATTATAGAAGCTTTTGAATTCGGCTTAAATATTTGTTGTTTTCGTTCTTTCTTTCTGTCCTTTTTTTCTTTCTTTTTCATCTCTCTCTCTCTCACTCCTTTCCTTCCTTTTTCTACTAAGGGACCTTTTTATGCACAGGAACACATTTACTTACTCTGATCTTTGAATTCCTTTAAACATAATCTTGTATTATCGGGAAAGGCACAGATATTTCCATGCAAATAGGCTGGCTTGTGCACATATTCATTTCTCCTGAGATGTATGTGTGTGTGCCACAAAATTTATGAGAGACTTGCATATAGAAATAAACTTTGTAAACTTTGTTTAGTAAACAAACTTACAAATTTGTTGGTAATATTCAGGTACTAGAAAACCCTCTTTCATCAGAGTGAAGGCACAATCTAGTTCCACTCTCCAAAACAAATAATTCACGTGATAGCAATCACATAGGGGCTCCACCAAGGCGTTTGGTCAATTTACATGGAAATAAAAAGTCTAGGGAGAAGGAACATAAAGCCCTCTGTAATTCCATGCACTAAAAGAACAAGGCAGCATGAATTGGTTATTTTCAAAGCAAGCCCATTGCATATGCCACCAGAGAAAGTACATCCTCTTGAGTTTCAGTCACACTAGGCACAGCTGTGAGGAAACCTGACTGGGGTCTTTCTATAAAGAGTTTCAAGTCTGGGCGCTGCCTCTGAAGCTGTCCACAGTGAAGTGTGAAAATGGCAGAAAGAAGCCTTTACTTTCTCTTCAGAGGCATACACAGACGAGAGATGTTAGGTAATGAGTGAAAAAAAATACCAGATCGCATCTACTTTTCTTTCTGGCTTTGCTTTCACAGTACATTCTTCTCAAGAGCAAGTGGTATTTCTTGTTTGGCTGCTTTAGTAAACTTTTGTTTTAAAAGATAAAATTAAGGTGCTTGGAGAGTTATTTGAAATGTGCACTTGCAGATTTGCAAGATGAAGAGGTTCTGGGGGTCTGGTATACAGCACTAACAAACAACTAGGCTACTAAACTGTGTGCTTTAAAATGCTCAAGATGCTGATTTTTAAGTTTTTCCTCTCTCTCTCTCTCTCTCTCTCTCTCTCTCTCTCTCTCTCTGTGGGTTTAACTGAATGAGTTTCTTCCAGCCTCCTCAGAGGCTGCAGAGGACAACCCAAGAAAACCTCAGAGAGTCCGTGACTGCGACTGAACTCACTTCTGTCCATCCAGGTTTATCTTTATTGTGCTTGCCCATCTCCTTCTCATCTAGAACAAATAATAACTCCAGGCGGTGCTGTTCTTTCTTTCAGGAACAAAGCTATTGCCTTCTCATGGGGACCTCACATCCAGCCTCCGCCTTCTACCGTCACGTTGTTGGACTTGACTGTGACTTCTACCTTCTCCTACAGCACCGTGTTGAACCTGCACTTGAGTTAGATCTGATGCCTCTGATTTCGTGAGCTCCATTTGTGCTCTCATCTCCACACCCCACCCTACCATGGGAACTTCACATTGGCCTACATCAGAAATGGAATGGGTTAGCCAGCTGGTGGTGATGCATGCCTTTAATCTTAGCACATGGGCGGTAGATGCAGGTGGATCTCTGAGTTTGAGGCCAGCCTGGTCTACAGAGTGAGTTCCAGGACAGCCAGGGCTACACAGAGAAACACTGTTTTGAAAAATAACTATGAAAGAGCAGGGGAAAGAGATGGAATGGGTTAGACACAAAACTGTAAAGTATTATTGACACCCTGGAGAAAAGGAAAAAAAAGTGTAAATCTTGGGACTGGAGAGATGGCTCAGCAGTTAACAGAGTATACTGACTTTTCAGAGGACTTGAATTTAGTTTCTAGCACCCATGTCAGGCAGATCAGTTCTTGAAAATCCAGCATCTTTTTCTGGCCTCCAAAGGCATACAACATGTCCATGTCGTCATCATCATCATCATCTCTCTCTCTCTCTCTCTCTCTCTCTCTCTCTCACACACACACACACACACACACACACAAATAAATAAATAAATAAATAAGTAAGTAAATAAGTAAATAAATAATCCTAACAGATTATAGAATGGCAAGCTAACCTCTCAGTAAATAATACCCTACATTAGTCATTCTCATCTAAGATTTGAGGAGTTATATCTTGATAGCAGATTATATGACGTAGACTTTGTGATTTTCTTAACCAATCTTTACAAACCCAGTATCAATCAGCATGTAATATACTAAGGCCACCAACATGACTAATGTGATTGCCTGCTTAGCCACAGCAGACAACCAGAAAACTTTTCTGTGCCGGACCAGATAGAAAATAGTTCAGACAGATAGGCCATAAACCTGGGCTGCAATATTCAACTCTACTGATGTCTATCGGAAGCAGCCAGAAGCAACACACACAAAAAGAATAGTATGGCTGTGTTCCAGTGAAACATACGTTACACACGTTGGTGGCAGGAGGATTTCATCCTGGGGTAGCTGGCTAACCCCCAGTTCCATCACCTGAAACAAGCTGCAGAGTTACTGGAGGTGGACGAGGCAGTATCCAGCCATAGCTGATGCTGAGGCTCATTTCTAGGCATTAAAACCTTAAGTGGCCAGAGAAGGCCTTGTTATTATTTATCATTGGCTGATTCACTGGTAAGTCTAGGGTAAAGTTGGTTGAGGTGCTCTTGTTGTGTGTTGGTTTGTTTGTTTGTTTGTTTACTCAGCTACGAGTCTTTCTAGAAGTGTTGACCTTCCATCTATTCACTGTCTGGACGGAGAGGCCATCCTTGACTCTCTGTAAGCATCATGTCTATGTTTGCTCTAGGTGACCCACTTTACCCCTATTGGAAAATCATCACTATTTATTTCAAATTCATTGAAGTCATCCAGCATCTTACCCATTTCAAAGTTCTTCTAGATACTCAAAGTGTCCAGATCCTGCAGTTCTCTGCAATATAATCTCCCCAGGCCTGGACACAGGAATCCTTTCACATACATTGTCATTTCACTAATGTGTCCTTCCATGATTGTTTTTAACTTTCATTTTCTCATGTTCTACCCCTTGCATTTATGAGATTGTTCTCCTTGGCAAAGCAAATGGGAGGCCATTTTTGAATGGCTTTTAAAGCATTTACTCAAAGTATGTGCTTTTCCTATTTTCTATTTACTCTTGAACTTGCTCCAAATAGAATTTTGTGTCTTTTGATTCTGTCCTAAGCATTTTCCTCAAGTCACAGTGGATCATAAGTTTTTGACTTTCTGACATCATTTACACAAATATTTATCATCCTTCACATTTCTTTATTTTCTGGTCGTTTTTTTTCTAAGATCTGAGCTCATGTAAATGGTCCGTGTGAAGTGAGAGGATGATGGGAGCCTATCTATTGTTATAACACTTCCTTTTCTCTACTGTCAGGCCCTATGCTATTTTATGAACAAAATACCCAGCCCAGTGGCCCTTCTGACTCTCAAAAGACATCTGACGCTTTAGAATTTTAAAACAGTTGTGTTTTTTTTCTTCTTCTCAGTTTCTTCTCCTAGTCCCCATGTGAACACAAGCTCTTTCGTCCAGGGTTTCTTTCCTCTTGGATTATAATTAAATCCAGAAGACCTGCTTCATGTCATATCACAGGACAAGTAAGATTTTTCAAAAGATGAGTGGAGTCAAAGGTTTGTTTACTCTGATAGCTTTGGTTTTTGGCTTTAGGTTTTTTTTTATATATATTATATGAGAGAATAACTCATATATATATAACATGTTGAGTGACTATCAGTGACTATCGGTGACTATTGCAAGAGGACTTGGAACATCTTTTGGAGCTGATTTACTTCTCAAGAAAAGGGTCTTTGTATAGTGTCTGAGACAGCAACAGGGATGAGGATCCCTGAGGGGCTCTGAGGACAGAAATCCTGATTCAGATGGGGTGAGAGACTTCTGCTTGGAATTATTCTGATCCCTCATCCAGGTAGACACATGCATCCTGGAGAGAAGGTAGCACTGAGTCATTTAAAACAGCCTTTCCACCAAAATCATTCATGAGATCCCAAAAGAGACTGGGCCAAGGGACAAGGAAAGGGCCTGGCATCCAAACAGTGAGCATCAGATGACAGACAGCTGTGCACAATCAAGCCCCCCAGGCCCACACTTGCTTCCTTAGCTGTGCCATGAGTCAGACATCCATTTCCCCATATGGCTAGATGATCTGTAGGATACTACTGTGAATTTCAACAATAACTTCTTTTATACCCTTTTCTTTTTAAAGATAATTCACAGCTCAATGCACCTTACTCAAATGCGTGTCTTCCAGCACCGCCATACCTCTTTGGTATAGGTATAAAGATCCTACTGTCAAGTCTATAAATTCCTGAGCTACAGCTCCCTTATATTAAGACATTGTGGTCATTCTAAGTGTGGTCACACACTAAGAAGAAATTGTGGGAACCAGAGGGATCGAAGACACCAGGAGAGTGTGGTCCATGGAATCAACTAAGCACAGCTCATGGTGGCTCATAGCGATGGAAGCAGCAATGGTGAAGCCTGAATAATCTACACTAGGTTCTCTGCAGATATGTTATGGTTGTTGGCTTGGGGTTTTGGGGGGCTCCTGACAGTGGGACTGGGGATGTCTCTGACTCTCTTGCCTGCTCTTAGGACCATTTTCCACCTACTGAGTTGTCTCTTCCTGCCTCAAGTGTGAGGGTTTCTGCCTGGCATTATTGTATCTTGTGCCATGCTCTGTTGATGTCTCTAGGAGGCCTACTCTTTTCTGGGTTGGAGGAGAGATGGGTTGAGGGATGGGTCTGGGGGAGAGGGGAGATGAAGGAAACTGAGAGGAGCAGAGGGAGGGGAATCTGCAGACAGGATGTATTGTACGAGGGAAGAAAAATAAAACTTGAAAAAGTCTCTTTAACACTTTGATGCTTTTTATTGTTTATTTTCCTAGCTGCTTCTCCTCACGCTTATGCTTCTGGACAAGTAGTAGCCAGTGTTGTGATATTATTGTAATAATTGCTTAGGATGTCCTATCTAACCAGCACTTCTGTAAATCAGTTACTAATAATGGTGATGGCTCGTGCCAATTGCCAGGTAGCTGTTTTATACCGCCTTTGTTCTGTCTCCCTAATTCCCTCTCTTTTTCCATTCTTCCTTTTCTTTTCTTTTGTGTGTATAACTAGAGAGTAAACCTAGGACCTTGCATATGCCAGGGAAACACTATCTATACCTCCAAGCTACAATCCAAGACATTTTTAATTTTTATTTTGAGGCAAGTGCTCACTCATGATTTAGCCCAAGCAGATCTTAGAACCTGGAATTCTCTTGCCTTGGTCTCCTGAGTAGCTGGGATTACAGGCATGTACCATTCCTGGCCCCCCTACTTTTTTTTTCCCACAAGAGATAGTTAGTCCCCACTTTATAGAAAAAAAATACTGAGACTCAGTAGATTAAATAACTAGCTAAAATTTACAAAGACATTAAGTAAAAAGGATGGTCTAGTAGTCAAAGCTCAGATAGCACCCTCAAAGAAATGTTGAAGGACATTTAATGAAGGAACCACTTCAAGGTGCAAGGAGAGTTGTAAGGATGATACAGCAACCTCTGGTTGGAAATAACAGAAAGCTTTTCACCATCCTTGGACATGAAGGAGGCAAGAGGGATGGCTAATCACTGTCTGCTGGCAAGTAATAAAAATAGAGTTTTTTATTACTAACAACAAAAATAGAGTTGTTAGTCAGCTGCAACTTAGTCAGAATACAGCAAGCACAGGGGGAACAGTCTGCAGCGGGATGTGCTGGTGCACACCTGTGATCCCAGAATGCAGGAAGCTGAGGTAGGAGTCCAAGGCCGGCCTGGCTTACATAGTAAGATGTTGTGTCAAAGCAGATAGCAGAAATATTATAGAAGATGCATACATGTCCTGACCTTACTCCCCTTCTCTGACCAAACGTCTCACTGTTCAAATTCATCAGGAAACAAGAGAGCAAAACATTCTAGCTTTCAGTACACAGAACACGGAAGAAAAGGGAGGAAAGTGGGTCTGAAGGAAAGCAGGAATGTTCCTAACTCTAAAGCCTTCCCTCTTTCCCTAAATCCAAAATGCCATGACACCCACATCTACTAAGTACTCGCTTTTTCAATGTCCAACATCTTGATCTTATCCAATTTCCATCCTCAGACGTGTTTCTGAGACTGCCACACAGCTGCAGGCGACCCTCCCTCCCCCAAGTTGCTCTTCCAAATGATGACATAAAGGAACAGAAAAAAGAGACACCATTGTCGGCAAGCTCTGCAGTGTCCTGCTCAGCCGTGAAGAGTCCCTTGAGATTTGATGACAACATCTGCCCACACATGAGTCATTAAGGGTAGACTGTCTCTGCTGATGCTGCCAGGGTCCGGACACATCTGCTTCAAGAAGTTAATTCTCCCTATGGTTAGGAAGCTGGTCGAGCCTAAAGTCCCTCCATTTCCTCTTTGGCCTTTATTATTCTACCCTATCTTCCTTTTAAAGCAGAAATAAAACACTCATTTGTCAGCTCTTTTATATTTTCTTCAACCATGGAAATCTGCCAAAGCTCCCAGTGGCTACTGGTTAAGGACGTTACTTTAAATAGCATAGACCCACATTTTCTGTATCCATTCCTCAACTGAGGGGCATCTGGGCTGTTTCCAGATTCTGGCTATTACAAATAAAGCTGCTACAAACATGGTTGAGCAAATGTCCTTGTATACTTGAACATCTTTTGGATATATGTCTAGGAGTGGTGTAGCTGGATCTTGAGGTTGCACTATTACTAATTGTCTGAGAAAGCACCAGATTGATTTCCAAAGTGGTTTTACAAGTTCACATTCCTACCAGCAATGGAGGAGGGTTCCCATTTCTCCACATCCTCTCCAGCATGCATTGTCACTTGAGTTTTTGATCTTAGCCATTCTGATGGGTGTAATGTGCAATCTCAGGGTGGTCTTGATTTGCATTTCCCTGATGACTAAGGACACTGAGCATTTCTTCAACTGTTTCTCTGCCATTCGATATCCCTCTGTTGAGAATTCCCTTGTTTCCCTTGTTTAGCTCTGTATCCCATTTTTTAATTGGATTACTTGATTTTTTGCTGTTTAACTTCTTGAGTTCTTTATATATTCTGGATATTAGTCCTCTGTCAGATAGAGGGTTGCTGAATATCTTTTCCTAATCTGTAGGCAGTCATTTTGTTCTGGTGATGGTGTCCTTTGCTTTGCAGAAGCTTTTCAGTTTCATGAGGTCCCATTTATTGATTGTTGCTCTTAGAGCCTGTGCTGTTGGTGTTCTGTTCAGGAAGTTTTCTCCTATACCAATGAGTTCTAGGGTATTCCCCACTTTTTTTTCTAAGAGGTTTAGTGTGTCTGGTTTTATGTTGAGGTCTTTGATCCACTTGGACTTTAGTTTTGTGCAGGGTGATAAGTATAGATTTATTTTCATTTTTTCTACATATAGTCACCCAGTTAGACCAGCACAGAAATTGTGGTACATTTACACAATGGAATACTACTCAGCAATTAAAAACAAGGAAATCATGGAATTTTCAGGCAAATGGTGGGACCTAGAAAAGATCATCTTAAGTGAGGTATCACAGAAGCAGAAAGACACACAGGGTATATACTTACTCATAAGTGGATATTAGACATAAAATATAGGATAAACATACTAGAATCTGTACACCTAAAGAAGCTAATCAAGGAGGACTCTGGGTAAGATGCTCAATCCTCATTCAGAAAGGCAAAGAGGATGGATTTCAGAAGAGGGAGAAAACAGGGAAAAGGACAGAGGCCTACCACAAAGGGCCTCTGAAAGACTCTACCCTGCAGAGTATCAAAGCAAATGCTGAGACTCATAGCCAAACTTTGGGCAGAGTGCAGGGAATCTTATGAAAGAAGGGGGAGATAGAAAGGGAGGGGACAGGAGCTCCACAAGAAGAGCAATAGAGCCAAAAAATCTGGACACGGGTGTTTTCTGAGACTGATACTCCAACCATGAACTATTCATGGAGATAACTTAGAACCCCTGCACAGATGTAACCCATGGCAGCTCCGTATCAAAGTGGGTTCTCTAGTAATAGGAACAGGGACTGTCTCTGACATAAACTGATTGGCCTGTTCTTTGATCCTTTCCTCCTCAGGGGGGTGCAGCATTACCAGACCACAGAGGAAGACAATGCAGCCACTCCTGATGAGACCTGATAGACTAGTATTAGATGGAAGGGGAGGAGAACCTCCCCTATCAGTGGACTGGGGGAAGGGTATGAGTAGAGAAAAGGGAGAGAGGATGGGATTGGGAGGGTAAGAGGGAGGGAGCTGCAGGTGGGATACAAAGGGAATAAACTGTAATTAATAAAAATATAATATAATAAAAAAAACCAGCATAGACCCCCTCCACAAAGGGCAGCCTTCACATTCCCAAAGACAAGGAACTAGCAATTGTACTGGTCAATCTCCAAGGCATAAATTGAACCACTTTTTCCAACCTCCAGTAGCATTACTTTAAAACATCACATGAAATGAAACAATTTTATATGTAGGAAATCTCAAGGAATCTGAAGAAAGCACTTCTGGGCCCAATAAGTCAATCCAGTAAGGCCACAGTTAGGAAATCAAAACATGAAATCAGTTCTGTTTCCTCTATGGGTAAAGGAGAAAACGGACAGTAAAATCAAGGGGAAAATACCAGCTACAATAACACTGAAGCATAAAGCAGTTATATATTAGCACGTATTGCAAGGCTTGATCACGGAAGTCTATACGATCATGCTGTCATGAATTAAGAACTCCAAAGAGCGACGTATGTCACTGTGAATGCAAGCCCCAGTATCGAAAATATACCACTTTTCCCTAAGTTGATCTATAGATTCAATGTTACCCCAATCAACACTGCAGCATTCATTTTTTGAAATGTCCATGAGATGGCAAATGATGATTATCCAAAACAATTCCAAAAACAGCACAAAGTTAGATGACTCACCTGATTTCAAGACTCTCTACAAAACTAGGAACACAGGCGCTGGGTGTGATGACACATGCCTGTAGTCCCAGGCATTGGAAGGAAGAAGGGTCTGGGCTCAAGTCTGCCTGGATGACATAGTTAGAGAGTCACGTGACAGACAAGGCTATATAATATGATCCTATCTGAATAAATAGATGAACTATGTTAATCTAAATAACAGCATTGATAAGGACAAAGGGATTAATGTGACAAAATAGACTTCATATACAACTCATTTTAACAAAGGTCCTGAGGTAATTCAGCAGAGGAAGGATGGTCATCCTTCAGTAAACAGCACAGGAATCAGTAGGTACATGTGTAAGAAAGAGTAATCCTCGGCTTTTTTAGTTCATAGGAGCAAAAGTAAAACTATTGAACTTGAAGAAGAAAACAGATGCTTTGAGACTTTGGGTGAGACTCTTATACCCAGCTTTGGCTCTGGCCACATCACCCTGCTCCTTCTGACTTTTCCCTGACTTTTAATGTGTGGTGTATCATCTCAGCTAAAATTTTTGACTTCAGTGTAACTTGAGGAAAAAAGACCCAGCCCTGGACTGGCTTGGATCTCAACCTTATTTAATGACAAAGTGTGGATTTGCTTTTCTTTTCCTTTGCAAATGTTACATCTTCCTAAGTACAAAGAGAAAACGCAGGCTGAGCCCACACAGGGCTGATCTTCCTCTGGGTCCTAGGGCTGTCAGACTGTCTTTGGTTGTGATTTGGTAGCATGTTCTCCATTTGGGGGTGTTTGCGACCCCTCGGGAGGAAAGATAGTGCTTCGCTACTTGTGAATGATCGACTGCTTATGAAGGAACTAGAACAAGCTTGATTCTTTCTTGAGCTAAAATCTGCCTGTGTACAGGATGCGGATGGAGGTCATGTGGAAACGTCAGCTGCATACACACTAAATTCCGCGTACTTGACACACGGGCAGGTGTGTCACACAGACTACGTCCTCCATTACAGACTGCATTTGCGGCTCCTCGGTAGAAAAACTAGGTACAGAAGAAAAATGATGAATTAACTGACTGGTAGAATTCTTGGTTGAATTCTAGATTTATATTAAAAACATAATTACTTAACCAGCACGCTGTCTTAAAACATTGCTCTGTCGTTAAAGGTGGTGTTATAACTACTGCTTTTATGTGGTTGCTCTGTTTCTACTTAAACAAGGTAGAGCTTTGTCCTACTTCGTCTCCATTGCTGGGATAAACAGCAAGGCCAGAAGCAGCTTGGGGAGGAAAGAGTTTATTCAGATGATATCAACAGTCCATAATGAAGGGAAGTCAGGGCAGAAACCTGAATGCAGGAGCTGATGCAGAGGCCATAGAGGAATGATGATTCCTGCTTTGCTCCTTATGGCTTGCATATGGTTTTGTATGCATGTCAATCTTCCACACTGTATTTTAGTCTTACTGGGAAAGAAAAACTATATGTCCCTTTCATCTCAGAAGGCCTCCGGCATTGTCTAATTCATATTTGGCATACAATATATATGCATTTTTTAAAAAATTGACCATATATCAAAGTCTAAGATAGATAGGACCTTAAGTCTGGATACAGCTAGCATGGACTGTATTCCCCACATCTAAAGTTTGACTAGATGTGAACTGTAAACCACCCGCAGGGACCGGGCGCGACAGAAGGTGCCACTGACTGAGACAAGAAAATGGCTAACGGGGGACCAGTCTTTCTCAGAGGCACTTCCGGGGGCTTGGGCGGTGCAGACCGTTAAGCTCCACTCAGTATCTGTTGGGACTGCAGAAGGAGGATATAAAAGGGACAAACTGGTACAACACAGATAAGGTAGAGGCAGCGGTGAGTGTCAGCCTGGCTTTCCCCGGGGAGCCTCAGCCTCCGTGGCGAGCCGAGCTCTCTGATAAGAATGAATGACCAGATTGTTCCACACAGTTGGATGCGAGCAGACGCAATCCTGTTTTCAGCCAGTTCTCGTGGAACCCAGGCCCTTCATGGACAGAAGTTCCATGGGACTGTGCCCTTCAAACATCTCGGCAGCAAACAATGCTGTCAGCTCAGAGCAGCAGAGCAGCGGGTCAAGGGAGCACAGAGGGGTGGGAATTTTTAAGCGCCGCTTAAAGTTTCTATTGGTGAATCCCTACGTCTTTGGAGATTATGGTTTTGTTTTTAAATCACTCAAGATCTTCTGAAATGGGAACAAATAACTCACTTAAGTATATCAAAATACTAATCACGTCAAATGCTAGCTACGGTGTTCAGATGCACGCTGGATCTCTCTCCCTTGGTAGCTCACCAGCTTCTGAAGAATGGGGATTCAGCACCCAACAACGCCCCTGAGGCTGACTCCCTGTGCTTTTCAGTGCTAAAATAAAGGCACCGTTCTTCTCCTAGCCACAAATAAGTGAAAAAGAGATAACTCCTTTTTTTTTTCAAAAGTTTAATTGCTTTTATTAATTTGTAACTCTGTGTGCATTTGTATGTCTGTGTATACACGTGTGGGTTCACATACGATGGCATGGGTATGGAGGTCAAAGGTCAACTTGTGAGACTTGGCTCTCTTCTTCCACTATCTGGGTTTTAGGGATCAAACGCGGGTTGCCCATCTTGGTGGCAAACGCCTTTCCCCACTGAGCCAGCAGGCTGACCCTCCAGCTGCTGTTTTAACCACCGGCTCTTGCGGTGTTGTCCCTCTGAGTTTCAGCTAGCACTGCCCTAGCTCTGTCTTCATCAGGCCTCACGGAACTAAAACAGCAGCTTCTAAATCTGTTCTCACGCTGCCCGATTTCTCCCTTCAGACTCCTTCTCATCCTACACGGTTTCTAAACCAATCTTCGGGAAGCACAGCTATAAGAATAGGGCTGAGGGAACTGGCTCAGAGGTGAGAACACTTGACTCACCAGCATGAGGACCCGAGTTCAAATCCCCAGCACTGACACAAACAGCCAGGCATGACTACACACCCCTGTAACCCTAGCACTGTAGAGTCAGAGATCGGGGGTTGTTGGAGCTTGCTGGTGGCTAGTTCCAGGACGACTGGGAGACTCGGGGTCAGAGGAATAGGGCAGAGGGCAATATAGCAGAAACACTTGGTCTCTTTCTCTGGCCTCCTTACATGTGCAGGTGGGTATTCTTGTACTCACATGTGCACATCACACACACACACACACACACACACACACACACACACACACACACACTGCATGCGTGCATGCGCGAGAACATTTTTAATGCTTTATGTCTATATACCCGTCGTGATCCTATTGCAAAAACTTTCCATTGTCAAAGCAAAAACCTAGTCTCTGTAACCCGAAATCTAAGAACTGCAGAGTTGGCTCCCAGCATACCGGAAAACCTTCTTCATGTCTGCACTCTCACCATCCACACCTTTAATTCAAACAATACCTGTGGCTTGTTGACTATAGGCCCGGAGCTTACATACTTTCTTTCCCTGTAGGTCTTCCCCTGCCTCTTGCTGTGTTCATATAGTAGGGAATACTATTTGATTATGTAGATATAAAACAACACAAGGTTTGTCTTGAGATGGATCCACACATGACATATTAGGAAACTGAGATTCAAAAGGACAAAATAGCTTTTCAAAGGCCATCCAATCTGTAGGCAGCAGGGACACACACACACACACACACACACACACACACACACACACACAGGATTCTCAAGGTCTGCTTCAACATAACTTCTGCTCAAAGAGCACCTGCCAGGTATCCTCTATCCTACAGAGCGCCAATGATGAAGTTCCTCTTGCCTTGATGCTTATAGAACCTTAATGATTTCCCATTATACAACCTGGAATGAAGGGTCTTTTAGCTCTGCTTTGCTATGAAGATTGAGTCACTAGAACAGACCACTTCCAGCAATTGCTTAGTGATAAATTTTTAATTCCTGTTCATCTAAATCAACTGTCCTGACAGAATGGAACTTTTCATCTGTATATCCAGTAAGAAATAACTGAATTAACGGTGTGTACTCACTTAGGGTAAATCAGGTTGGTTTGTAAAGTAGCATCTCTGCCACCCTTCTCCAAGGCCTAGTTTTCACATGGAATTAAGAACTGTGTGAGCTGTGGCAGTTGGAAGGGCTGAGTGAAAAGACATGCTGTAGATCTTTAAGCCTCTCTGGAGAAGTGCCTTGCTTTTGTTGATGCTCATGTGGTGTTCTTTTCAAAGCTCTGAAGTAATAACAGCCAAGTCACAGTACCTGTGGGCACCTGAGCTAGGTTTTAACAGAGCCAACCCTCATACTATGCTCTGCTGACCACAGCACTGTCCCAACCTGCTCATGCTACCATATCAGGTGCCTTATGTTATGTAATGCGTTAACCAACACCTTTACCTCCAACCATTCAAAGGATGAAAAGTCAAAGGTCATTGGGATTCAGTGTGTGAGCATAGCCCATTTCTTCCAAGCATATGAGGTACCAAGTATATGAGGATAGCTTATTTCTTCCAGGTGGTGCCATGTCCTAGCAAAAGGGTAGAAGGGTCACAAGGACTAGGTAGCTCTCTCCTGACTTAATCACTCTGAGGCCCTCATCACTTCATTCCGTGGTGTTGGTGACCCAGCTTCAACACGTCATGAGGGACACAAACATGCCAACTACAGCCCATGCCAACAAAAACATTCTTAGGCAGATTTTTCAGTGGCTATGCAATTCTGTTAATTTTTATGCAGGATCTGTCATACTGGGGTGCACCTTTTTATCCCACAAATATCAGCATATTCTGATAGTTTCACAGATCTTTGCAGGATATAAGGAATATAAACATTTTCTCATTTAATTGAATTTCTCTCTTAATTAGATTTTCCCTTGCAGTGTAGGTAGAATAACTGTTGATAAAGAAGTGTGACTCATACTGGAAAGGTGACTTCTCCAGAAAAATACCTGTAAGAGAACAGCTTAAATTCTGGTTTCTCACGCCTAAATCCCACAGCCAGAGTAGAAAGAGGCTTAGGAAATGAACCTTAAAGAAAGAGTTGAATCCAGTCATATAAAGAATGAGTACAAAATGATAAAGAATTCCAGGGAAAGAAAAGACATGATCAAGGGCATAGATCCTGCCTGGACAGGGTGGTGAGGACTCTGTGTGGTTTGTTGTTGAATCAGAAAGGGTTAGGAACGGAGAGCTGCTCAATCAGATTGACGCCATGTGCAAGGGTTAGAGGCCACAGGAGCCACTGTCTAGGAAGACCACTGAACTGCTCCTAAAGAGGCCAGGGACTTACCGAAATGCTTTAACTGTGAAGTGAGGCTGACCCCAACAGATTTCTATTTCATTAGATTTGCTGGCTACACTGAAAGGACTGTGTAAAAGTAAGTAGAAATGCAGTAGGAGGGCCTATGTGAGAGCCATACAGGACAGGAGAGGAAACCTAATTTGACCAGATTTGACCACCAGTAGGATGTGGCTAGCCATGGAGAAAGAGCAGCTGGAAGTGACTCCAAGCCTTGGCTAAATGCCCACACAAATATGGCCGAATTGCAGAATTTAGGATACAGGGAAGTCTGGGACATTTAATAATGTTTGAGGTGTGAACTGGAATGACCAAGAAAGCCAATTCAATGGGAAATGTAAATGAAGGAGAGATACTCTCGTTGTAGTGATTTATGGGTGCTAGTGGATGTCACAGGAGTGTAAAAGCTCACCTACGAAAAGACCAAGGTTGGCAACTGAAACCTCTCTCAAAGGAGAAAATGGAGCCTTAAAAGGAAACAGAACTGTGAGATGCTATGAGTGTCAGAAGATGGGTGGCCCGGGTGCCATGGAAAGCCTGGGTTAAAAGAAGGGAAGGAGTGATTATCAAGTGCAGAAAAGAAGTTGAGTGAGGCATGAGCCACCAGCACTAGCTGGGAAGAAGGCTGCTGCTCCTCCACAGTGATGATGGTTTCCGTGGAATGGCTGGGGCCAGGGGTCAACATAGCACTAACGGAGGCTGGAAAGTGGAGGCAGGGGTTATGTGAATGAGCTCCCAAGTGGTTACAGGTGAACGCAGACACAGGGCTTTTCAAACGGTTGAGAGACAAGCCAGCAAGATGGCTTCCGTGGGGGAAGTGGCTGCTGTTTGAGCATGAACATCTGAATTTGATCCCCAGTACTCGTCAAACCTGGGAAGGCAGCATGTGTCTGTAACAATGGGGAAACAGGCATGTGTGAGGAGTGGGGACAGGGTCGCTGAACAGGAAATCCGGTCAAAACAGTGAGCTCCAGGGTCACCGCTATGCCCAGTCCCAAAGACTAAGGTGGAAAGCCTGGAGGAAGATACCAGATACTGACCTGGCCTCCAAACATGCAAATGCGTGTTTATTTTATTTTATTTTCAGAGACGATTCTGTAAAAGGACGAAAATGTTAGTGTGTGTGTGTGTGTGTGTGTGTGTGTGTGTGTGTGTGTGTGTCTGCATGTTAGGAGATAAAATACCATTGAGTAACTAGGTTCTCTGAGACCAGTGAAGAGAATGAATGGTCAGAAGAGACAATGAATGGTCAGCGACTGAAAGCTGAGAAAAATGGTTGTAGAACAGCAATTTCTCAACTGTGGGTCTCAAACATTTTTGGGGTCAAATGACCCTTTCATAGGGGTCACATATCAGATATCCTGCATATCAGCTATTTACATTATGGTTCAAATCATAGCAAAATTATAGTTATGGTGTAGCAATGAAAATAATTTTATGGTCGGAGGTGAGTACTACATGAGGAACTGTATTAAAGGGTCTCAGCATTAGGAAGGCTTGGAACCATGGTTCTAAAGAGTGCTCCATTTTCTCTGTGGGAAAGGACACGTGGCATTCTGTTAGGAAGGTGAGCTGTAGGGAATTATAAATGAAATCAAGGAGAGTGGTGAAAGTTCAGAGAGTTGCACAGAAGGAAGGGTGATTCATCACAGAGCTCAAAGGCGGGAGCTCAGAAGGCCCGCTGATTAAGAGAAAACGAGTGCACGTAAGGAAGGTAGAGGAGAGATGGAGACTTTGGACAAGGTCTCAGCCCTCACCCTGCTTCTACGACAGGTACTACAGATCAGGTAATTCATCAGCAACAGAAATGGATTGTCTCATGGTTGTAGGCACTGAGAATTCCAAGACCAAACCATCATATGTGATGGAAACCTCCTTACTTCATCACCCCATGGCAAAAGTGCAAAGAGCAGGTAAAAGAAAGCGACTGGGCCAACCTCACCTTTTTCTAAGGAGCTGCCCTCCAATGATGACCCTTCTAGCACAATGGCATCACTACTCTACTTAGGTGGGCAGGACTGCTGTGACCTCCTCAGGTCAGGCTCTCAATGTTGTAATGATGAGGACTGAGTTTCCAATGGAGGCATTTTTGAGAGACACAAATTGTTGCAGAGGGAAACTCCTTCAGGAGACAACCTCTGAGGGTGTGATTGAATGGAAGCATGGTCACCTCTAGCAACAAGGAGCTTTAGAACCATAAAGCCAGAATGCTGGATGCTTTCATTCTTGTCACTGACATTTCCTAAGACATGACAGTGGAAAGTCAGATGAAAGACCGTGAACCAGGGGCTAAATCTACAATCAGCAAACCATAGTGACTAAGGGGAGAAGGCAACAGTGAGAGTAAAGAGACTGTGGGTTACATAAATGTCAGGCAAAATAAAGAGCAGTTTCCCTGGGTGACAGTGTAGTTTCTGGAACACAAAGGTCCAGGATAATGGTTCTCTTTCTTAGCCCCATGATGTGTGGTAAGTAAGAGAATGAGCAGCCTACTGGATGAGGTACCCAAAACTCAGCAAATGAGGACCCAGTATTGTTGATCAAGAAGCAAGAGCCCAGGTGCACACTGGGAAGGACTAGAGAAGTCTATAGTGAGGTGCTGAGAGGAGTCAAGAGCTCCTGGTGGGGAGGCCAGCAGGAGAAAGGAGAGTCAGTTATAGCTTTGAGTCTTGGGTAGCTGTACAGATATTTAGAAGGCAACTGCCATATCAAACATCCTAATTGTGGTCCATGTGTTTGTGATGTCAGGATGGAAAAGTGTTTCAGTGTCTGACTGGCCCCAGGAAGGGCATCAAGTTTTCTGGAGGCTTGCAAAGAGATCTCCAGAGCCTCTCTCTAGCCTTCTGATATTCAAAAAAGAAAAAAAAAAAGTATTCTTGGCTTATGCTACATTAAATTTTTAAATCCAAAATAAATCTTCCAATTTAAAAAAAATCAAGTCTCAACCCTTTTAAATATGTTAAATTAAAAATGTGCAAAACAACCACATTTTTTCCTTTAAAGAGAAACAGAAAATTTTACATCTGCTTTTTCATATTTCATGGGAGGAAAAATGGAGCAAATGAAGTGCTTGAAGCCAAGGTTGTCTATAAAGTGTGAAAGTGTCTTTCCCTTTCCTTCCCGGGAGCTAAGGCCAACATGGGGACAGAGAGGACATTTTAACTCTAAGATGGTGTGCAAACTAGTGTTACCCGAGAGGAGGGACTCTCAATGAGAAGATGCCTCCATAAGATCCAGCTGTAGGGCATTTTCTCAATTAATGGTAGATAGGGGAAGCCCAGACAATTTTGGGTTGTGCCATTCCTGGGCTGGTGATCTTAGGTTCTATAAGAAAGCAGGCTGAGCAAGCCAGGGGATGCAAGCCAGTAAGCAGCAGCCCTCTACTGCCTTTGCATCAGCTCCTGCCTCTAGCTTCCTGCCCTGTCTGAGTTCCTGCCCTGACTTCCTTCGATGAGGTGCAGCAAAATGAAAACTCCCCAACAGCAACTTGCTTTTTCGGTCATCGTATTTCATCTCAGCAATAAAAATCCTAACTAAGATCTAACTAAGATGGGTTAAGACCTTACCTTTGGGTATGGTACCATATATCTCCAATGGAAGGCAATAGGTGACTCAAAGCCATTATTTTTCATCTTTTATATATTTCCCATGAAGCTCACAGGCTGAGATCCAGAAAGAGCATGGTAGTGCCAAGAACACATGAAACTGGAGTTCAGAGTCTGCTGGGTCTGTCCTTCACCTCTGACACCTGCTTCCTGTGTGATGTTCATGTTTATCTTCTGCTATCCATTAAAAAAAATAAACCAACCAAACAACAAAAGGACCCAGACTATGGGGTACTGTGACGATTAAATGAGATGAGAAAATCACCCACGTGAAGTAAAAACCTCTGGATGCTATTAATACTGGAGTCAGGAGGAACTGATGTTGGTGAAACTGCCATCTCAGTCTGGACCAAGTGAGTCACAGGAAAGAATGGAATCTGGGAGTCAGAAGGACGTAAGACAGAGACTTTGGGTGAGGGGTCTCCTGAACATTTTTCAAGTCGCAGTTGTAAAGAGTGACTTCAGCATGATGACAGAACAGAACCTTCCTCTAGAGTTCACTTTAGAGAAAAAAAATTCTATAGATTTTTATGTAAAAAGGGTTTGTACATGCATAAAGTATACCAATTCTCATTTTAAGGATAGAGCCTTAATCATTTTGTTCTAAGAGGGAGAGGGATTTCTATTTGTGAATTCCTTAGCCCACAGAGCAAGGAGATGTTTTGTTTTGTTTTTTTGTTTGTTTGTTTTTTTTAATAAAACATTCTTTGGCAGCTCTAGCCCCAGGTCCAGACCATGAGATATGGATAGGAATGCAAATATTGTGCGAAATTCTCAAAGAATAACTTTTAAAATAGAATGCAAATATTTGTCACGGGTTCATCTTCCTCTCAGCTCAGCGCAGAGTGGAGGAGAAGAAATGAGCTAGGAGAGCTTCTCTCTGAGGTCACAAATAATTAGAACCCGCATCTTCCACCCCAACCCTTTCTGCTGCATCTCCAACAACTGGCAGCTACACCCCCTGAACCTGGCACCCCACAATATTCCAGAGGTCACTGAGGAAAAACACAATGGTTTAAAACCCCTGTGGGCAAATCACATGCCCCACTTTCTAAAGGCTGGCTTCTGGAGGCTACCTTGTCTTTTATTTTCTTGTTCCTCCCTGCATGCTGGCTTCCCTTGATGTGCTTGCATGTCTCAAGGGCCTCTTCTAGTCTTGTAAGACTGCCTTCATGTAGAAGCTGGAGCTCACCAGTCAGCCCAGACAGAGGCTCCAGGTGGCTCTAAAATCTTTGTCTATCCAAATCATTGTCTTCTTGCTGTAACTGAAAACAAGTCTGGGTAAGGAATAGACATCCAGATCCAGGAAGACAAATAGATAGCAAATAAGATGACTCCAAGGAGACTCATTATAACCAAATTTGTTAAAAGCTAAAGACAAAAGGAAAATTTGAAAGCAGCAAGACAAAAGCTACACAACATACAGGAGAATGCTTACAAGTCTATCCAATGATTTTTTTTCCATCAGAGACTAGAGGGGTGGATGGAGTATTCAAAGTCCTGAAGGAAAAACAAGTGACCAACCAAAGAATTCCTATATCCAGAAATGCCCATCCTACAAAAGTGAGAGAGAAATATCTTCTCAGGCAGAGAAAAGCTTGGGGTTTTGTTGCCATGAGAACTGCTTTAAAAATATACAATAGTTGAAATGAACTAATATTAAATAGCAATATAAGACACAAGTAAATGTAAGATTTACTGAAAAAGATAAATACATAAACACAAAGAGTATCTAAAGTATAAAATGCTACTTTATTACGATAATAGGTAAGTTGATTACAATACTACCTACCATAAAATACAAAAGACCAAAAGCACTAAAAACAGCTAAGTTACCTTATCTTAATTAATACATGCTAGAAATATTGTGACTCATGACATGAGAACCACACATTATGAGAAGTAAAAACAACACAGAATTCTCTGATTTGAGGAAGGTAAGAATTGTGGCTTGAGTGAGAATGGTCATATAGGCTCATATATTTGAAAGTTCAGTCCCCAGTTCATGGACCTGTTTGGGAAGGATTAGGAGGTGTGGCCTTATTGAAGGAACTATGTCTCTGGGCGTGAACTCAGGATTTCAAAAACCCATACCAGGCTTGGTGACCCTTTCTCTGCCTGCTCTCTGCAGATTATGATGTAAAGCTCTCAACTACTACTCCAGCATTATGCCTGTCAATGCTTCCTCACATGATAATCATGGAATAACCTCTAAAACTATAAGTGCTCAATTAAATGCTGTTTTAATGGGTTGCTTTGGTCACAGTGTTGCTTCACAGCAATAAAACAGTAGCTAAGACAATAAGTTATTATCAGCTTAAAGTAGACTTTAATACTGTGGGTATTTATCTTCATGTGAAACTCCATAGGGGCCTCAAAGAATCTACCAAAGAGAACAAGAAAGGATTACCAGAAGTACCAGAAGATGAACAGAAAACTGTTGACAAAATGACAACAGTAAGTCTCTCTTCTTTAGCAATAATTACTATAAGTATAAATAGGACAATTCCTCCCAAAGACACAGCATAGGTAAATAGCTTTTAAAGATCAAAATATATTCTATTTAAAAGAAACACACTATAGGTTTAAGAGCACATGTAGGAAAAATGAAAAGATCCAAAATCAGAACACATAAGTCTCCAAATAACTGATAAAGGACCTTACAAAAGAAGTCAGCAGCAATACAATAAATTAATAAACAGAAACTTCAAACCCCATTTCATATAGCAGGAATAAAATTCCAAACAGTAAATCAATACAGAAGCAGCACATCTGAACAACATTGCACACCACACGGATTTAACAGAGGGTCATGTGTCATCCCATAGCAGAAAAATACATAGGAAACATTCTTCAGAATTGGTCATATGTTAGGACACAAACATTCTGTAACTTCGATACTCTGGAGGCTGAGGCAGGAGAATTGCCACAAGTGTAATGCCAGCCTGCTCTAAAGCATGAGACCTTTTTTCTTAAAACGGAATTAGGTATTAGTAAATTTGAGATTAAAATCATATCAAGCCAGGACTGGAAAGATGATGTAGTTGGGAAAGTCCTTGATTTATAAGCATGAAGACTCTGGTTTAATCTCTAACATTCAAGTAAAAGCCAAGGCTCAGCGCCACACCCCTATTACACAGGGCATGGCCGAGAGAGGGGGACAAGATCTCTAGAGTTGGCAGGCCGTCAAGCCTAGTTGAATCAGTAAGCACCAAGTTCCGTGGCAGGCTCTGTTCCAGAAATAGGGTCAAGAATGATTGAGGGAGGAATGCAACTTTGACCTCTAGCTTCTTCATGCCTGTGCGTACACGTACGCACACATGTGAATACACACACACGAACAGTCACCAACAACACTGAGTATCTTTTCCAACAACAATGGAATGAAATTATAAATCAAAGCAACAGAAAACAAAATGGGAAAATTCACAAATACATAGAATATACAAAATAAATATTTAAACAACTAGTGGGCTAGATGGGACATCAATAGAAGCATTAAAAAATAACTTAAAATAAATGAAAACAACAACACAAGATGCACTAAAAACCAAACAAACAAAAAAAAAAAACGGAGCACCAATAGTGAAGCCATAAAATCATCCATTTCAAAAGAAAGAAGCCAAGTGTGGTCACACAGGCCTGAGTCCTAGCACATGGGAGGCTGGGGCAGGAGGACTTCGTGTTCCAAGGCAGCCTGTATGCACAGAGATGCTGTCTTAAAAGACAAAGAACAGAAGAGGTAGGAGGTGTCTAGAGAGGAGGAAAGAGGAAGGGAGGGTGATATGGAGGATGGAAAACTTGTTTGGCACTGGGTTGCTTCCTAGTATAATTCTACAAAACATAAAATATTAATTAATAGCATGTCTTCATAAACTCTTCCAAAAAAATAGAAGTAGAAGGAATACTTCCAAACTCATTTTATAAGACAAACATTTCCCTACTGCCAAAGCCAAAGATACCACATGCAAAGAAAACTGTAGCTCTATATCTCTGGTGACTATATATGCAAAACGGTCGAAAAGCTAGCAAGCTGAGGGCTGGAGAAGATGCATCAGTGGACACAGTGCTTTCCCCACAAGCCTGACACCTGATTTTGGATCCTGGACCCAACATAAAAGCTGGTTTGCACAGCTTTGAACCCCCGTTTGTAAGGAGAGTGGAAAGGTGAGGATCAATAACCGAAGGCTCTCTTCTGACCTACACATACACTTGAATGATATGGGCATGTTCATACACCCAGACACACACACACACGCACAGAGAGAGAGAGAGAGAGAGAGAGAGAGAGAGAGAGAGAACTAATAAATTTAACTCAATAAAGTAGCGTAAGTTAAAAAAAAATCAAAGTATATAAATTGTACTTCTCTGTACCAATAATGATCTATCTGAAAAATAAAACAAGAAAGCCATCTCAACTTAAGATATCATCAAAAATAATAAAAATTCTTAAGAGTAAATCTAATAGTGTGGTAAAAGATCTGTATGTAAAAAAATATAAAACATTGTTGAAAGAATTTGAAGAGGCCATGAATCAATGGGGGAAAAATCCCATGTATGTGCCATTGTTAGCATATCCATACTATCCAAAGCAGTGTGTAGGCTCAGCACAACTTCTGTCAAAAGTCAAATGACATTCTTCATAAAAATAGAAAAATTTTAAAAGCTTATGAACATGAATAAGCTGAAGCAATCATAGTTTCCAGTTTAAAATTATATCCCAAAGCTATATCAATCAACACAGTGTGGTCCTGGCATAAGAACAGAAAATGGAGACCAATGAAACAGACAACCTAGACATGAACTCTAGAATATACAGTCAACTGACTTTAGACACGGTCCCCAAGAAGACACAATAGGTGAAGGACAGCCTACAATCAATGGTGTTGGGAAACTATACCTATGTGCAAAAAGAGAAATAAACTGGACCCTTATCTCATACAAAATCAACTCAAGATTGATTGAGACTAACCTAGGACACGAAACTATGAAAACCTAGAGAAAAGTTCAGTGATATTGTCCTTGTCAGTCTTTATTTAGGCATCCCACCAAAGCTCGGGAAATCAAAAGTGAAAATAAGTACATAGGACAACAGAGAGCTAGAACAGAAGTAATGATCAAACCACGAAGGCACATACCAAATATGAGAATACGTAGAAACATTAACCTCTTGAAGAGGGGTTACTATTCAAAGAGCCCCAAAAGAACTCATACAACTCAATAGTAAGGAAATAAAAACTCAACCATAAAAACAGGTAAATTAGGTTGGGGCAATAACTCAGCTGGTAACATGCTTGCCAGACATGTATAAAATACCAAAATCCCAAGCTCAGTGCTAGAGAGGCAGAGACAGGCAGATAGATCCCCAGTGCCCACTCATTCGCCAACCAATCCAGTTGATTCAGTTAGAAAAATAAAACAAAACAAAATAAAATAAATGAAAAGTGGAAGAGTGCAGTCCTTGCTCCGAACCCTCACCAGCATGTGCTGTCACTGAGTTTTAATTTTATTCATTCTGACAGGTGTAAGATGAAATCTCAGAGTTGTTTTGATTTGCATTTCCCTAATGACTAAGGACACTGAGAAAAGGCTCCGTGGTTAAGAGCACTGACTGCTCTTCTAGATGACTCAGGTTCAATTCCCAGCACCCATGTGTCAGCTCACAACTGTCTGTAACTCCAGGATCCAACACCCTCAACACAAACATACATACAGTCAGAACACCAATGCACATAAAAATAGATTTTTAAACATCTGTGAAGGCTTGAACATTTCTTTAAGTGCCTCTCAGCCATTATAGATTCTTCTGTTGAGAATTCTTGGTTTAGCTCTGCACCCCATTTTTAATTGGTTTATTTGGTTTGTTGGCATTTAATTTCATGAGTTTATATATATATATATTAACCCGCTGTCAGGTGGAGGGCTGGTGAAGATCTTTTCCCAATGTGTAGACTGCTGTTTTATCATATTGACAGTGTCCTTTGCCTTACAGAAGATTTTCATTTTCATGAGGTCCCATTTACTAATTGTTGATCTTAGTGCCTGAGCTGCTTGGGTTCTGTTCAGAAAGTTGTCTCCTGTACCAATGAAATCAAGGCTGTTCCTCACTTTCTCTTCTATTAGATTTATTGTATCTGGTTTTATGTTGAGGTCTTTGATCCGCTTGGGCTTGAGTTTTGTGCAGAGTGATATATATGGATCTATTTACATTCTTCTATGTGCAGACATCCAATTAGATCAGCACCATTTGTTGAAGATGCTTTCTTTTTTCCATTGTATGGTTTTAATTTCTTTGTAAAAAATCTGTAGGTGTGTGGGCTTATTTCTGGGTCTTTGATTCAATTTCATTGATCTACTTCTCTGTTTTTACGCCAATACAATGTGGTTTTTATTAATTACTATTGCTTTGTAGTACAGCTTGAAATCAGGAATGGTGATTTCAAGGAGTTCTTTTATTGTACAGGATTGTCTTAGCTAACCTGGCTTTTTGTTTGTTTGTTTGTTTTTCCATATGAATTGCTCTTTCCAGGTCTGTAGAGAATTGTGTTGGAATTTCGATGAAAATTGCACTGAATCTGTAGACTGCTTTTGTTAAGATGACCATTTTTACTATGTTAATCCTACTGATCCATGAGCATGGGATATCTTTCCATTCTCTCTTTAGAAACTCTAATTTTTTTTTCATACAGGTCTTTCACTTGCTTGGTTAGAGTTACACCAAGATACTTTATATCATCTGTGGCTATTGTGAAGGGTAGCATCTCCCTAACTTCTCTCTCAGCCCATTTATCATTTATATTAAAAAGGGCTACTTATTTTTTTGAGTTAATTTTGTATCCTGCCACTTTGCTATTGGAGTTCCCTAGTAAAATTTGGGGTGTTACTTAGGTATACTATCATATCATCTGCAAATAGTGATACTTTGACTTCTTCCTTTCCAATTTGTATCCTCTTGATCTCCTTTAGTTGTCTTATTGCTTTAGCTAGAACTTCAAGTATTATGTTGTGTTGATATGGAGAAAGTGGGCAGCTTTGTCTTGTCCCTGATTTTTGTCGGATTGCTTTAAGTTTCTCTCCATTTAATTTGATGTTGGCTATTGGCTTTGTAAACTTGTATAACCACTGGGGAAGTCAATCTGGAGGTTTCTCAGAAAATTGGGAATTGATTTACCTCAAGCCCCAGCTATACCACTCCAGAGCATATACCCAAAAGATGCTCCACCATATCACAAGGATACTTACTCAGTCATGTTCATAGCAGCTTTATTTGTAATAGCCAGAAACTGAAAACAACCTAGATGTCTCCAAACTGAAGAATGGATTTTTTAAAAGTGCTACATTTACACAGTGGAATACTACTCAGCTATTAAAAACAAACAAAAAGTCATGAAATTTGCAGACAAATGGATAGAACTAGAAAAGATCATTCTGAGTGAGGTAATCCAGACTCAGAAAGACACAAGTAGTATGTACTCACTTAGAAGTGGATACTAGCCATAAAGAACAGGATAACCCTGCTACAGCCACAGACCCAAAGAAGCCAAGGATGATTCTGAATCTGAATCTCACTCAGAACAGGAAATAAAATAGACATCTGAAGTAGATTGAGGTAGGGAACTGGATGGGAGAAGGGGTGGGGAGGGGGGATCAGGAGGAGGACAGAGAGAGAGAGAACAGAAATAGGTGGGGGAGGGGCATCTTGGGGCAGAGGAGCTTCCCAGAAGTCTATGGGGGTGACCCTAGATGAGACTTCTAGCAGCAGGGGTTAATGAGCCTGAAGTGGCCACCTCCTGAAGCCAGGTGGGACTTACAGGGGAAAGAGGGGGACACCACCCTTAAAACATCAGAACCAAAATTTGTGTTGCCTACAAGAAGTATGGGGATAAAGATGGAGTAGAGATTGAGGGAATGGCCAACCAATGACTGGCCCACGTTGAGACCTGCCCCATGAAGGAGAGCCACCCTCTGTCACTATTAATGACACTCTGCTATTACTGCAGACAGAAACAGTCTTCTGAAAGGCTTCATGGAGTAGAGGATGAGAACCGATGCAGAGACCCACAGTCAAACAACATGCCGAGCTCAGGTGGGTAGTCTTGTGCAAGAGGAAAGATTGAGGGAACTGAAGGAGTCAAGGACACCACAAGAAGACCTACAGAGTCAACTAACCTGGGCCCGTGGAGGCTCACAGAGACTGAACCACCAACCAAAGACTGTCATGGGATAGATTTAGACCTCTACGCAGATGTAGCAGATGTGCAGCTTGGTCAACATGTGAGCCCCCTGACAATGGAGTAGGGGCTGTCTCTGACTGTCGCCTGCAAACTGAATCCCTTCCTCCCTAGCTGGGCTGTCTGGTCAGACCCCAGGAAAGAGGAAGTTTTTAGTCCTGCTGTGACCTGAGGTTCCTGGCTGAGGTGATACCTCTTGGGGTCCTCCCCTTCTCTGAGAAAAAGGAGAGGGGGAGTGGGGGAGAGGCATGAGGGTGTGATTGGGAGGAGAAGAGGGAGGGACCCAGGATAAGGCTGTAAAGAGATTAAATTAATAAACAAATGAAACAAAAGATGTAAAGTGGGGAGTTATTGAGGAAGGTACCCAATATCGATCTCTGCTCTCCTCATGACCTGTACGTATGTGAGCATGTCACGTACACATGAATATGCACACACACACACACACACACACACACACACACACACTCACACGGCAAAGAACCTGAATAGATATTGTTTTCTATCTGTCTGTCTATCTATCTATCTATCTATCTATCTATCTAGGCTATTTATTTTATACCTGACCAGTTTCCCCTCCCTCCTCTCCTTCCAGTTTCTCCCTTCTATGCCCTCCCACCCCCTCAGTATCTACTCCTCCTCCCTTTTACTTTAGAAAAAAGCAGGCCTCCCATGGATCACAACCAGCCAGGGCATATGAAGTTGCAGGAAGACTAGGCTAACCTCCTCTCCTATTAAGGCTAGATGAGCCAACCAAGGGGGAGAAAGTAGTCCCCAAAGCAGGCCACAGAGTCAGAGACAGCTCTGTTCCCACTGTTAGGAGCCCCACGAGAAGACCAAGCTACACAACTGTAACCTGTGTGGGAGGGTGCAGGTCAGACCCATGCAGGCTCCCTGGTTGACCATTCAGTCTCTGTGAGCCCCTGTGGGCTCAAGTTACTTGATTCTGTGGGTCTTCATGTGGTGCCTTTCATCCCTCTGGCTCAGCAATTCTTCCTACCACTCTTCCACGGGATTCCCAGAGGTCTGCCTAATGTTTGGCTGTAGCACAATATCAATAGGAATCATTTCATTGATGTTTTTTGCCACATGTGTTTGGTTTTATCTTGGGTCTCTGGGCTATCCAGCGCTTGACTTCTGGACCTCTGGGCAGTGGCACGGATGGGCTCCTTCTCATGGCATGGATTTCAAACCAGACCAGTCATTGTTTGACTACTCCCTCAATTTCTATGCCATCTTTACCCCAATAACATTTTGTAGGCATAAAAATGACCAATTGGGACTTGGAAAAGCACTCCACAGCACCAACCATTAGAGAAATGTAAAGCAAAATCACACCTTTTAGAAATAACATTAACAAAAGCCAAGAGAAAGCTTTGGGCAAAGGGGCGGAGCCAAGCGTGCCCCAAAGCCTATTGGTATGGTGTGAATTAGCACAACTATTACATAAAATAGACAAGATTCCTTGGAAATCTAGAAATTGGTCTACTTTATGACTTCTATATATACATGTTCAAAGGAAATGAGATTCTCATAGGGATAGCTACACTGCTGTGCTGTCTGCAGCATTATTCATAAAGGCCAAGACATGGAAATAACCTAAATCCCCCCCTTGATAGATGAAGCACTGAAGAAACTGTTGTATACAGCACATACACACACACACACACACACACACACACACACACACACACACACCCGAGAGAGAGAGGGAGAGAGAGGCAGACAGACAGAGTGTACATTTATATATTATTCAGTTTTAGAGGAGATTTTTTTTTTAATTTGCAATGATCTGTATGAACCTGAAAGTTGGTGAATAAGTCAAACAAACAAGCAAAAAGCACACAATTTCACTTAAATGTAATCTAAAACACAACAGCACAATTTCTGTTATATCTCTTTATCTCCATGTCCGCTACTTCCTTAGTCTCAAAGCACAGAGTGAAGAAAAAAATTTAGTGGTTAGGATTTCTCATAGCATGGGCTTGGCTAGCATGCTGGGGTTACTGATGTGGCTGCAGTCTGCTAGCAGAGCTGCTGGGAGCTGGGCTCCCCTGACTGGCGAGCTTGCTTTCTCTCTCTGGGGCCTCTCTTGGTTGCTTAGGCTTCCCAAAAGAATGGTGTTCTCATGACACCACTCCAAGAAGAAACACGGCATGAATGTGAAAAGAGTCAATGCAGGAGATGGAAAACAAGATGGAAAGGATGCAGCAGCTGTCTTCAAAATAATCTCATATCTAATTTCAATTTCTTTCCTTCCTTCCTTCCTTCCTTCCTTCCTTCCTTCCTTCCTTCCTTCCCTCCTTCCTTCCTTCCTACCATCCTTCCTTCCTTCCTTCTCCTTCCATTTCATTCAGCTTACAGTTGCTAAGCATCTGTTGTGAGTCAGGTCCTGTTTTAGGTGCCAGACACAGACAAGGCTCCTACCAGGTGAAAGCACTTCTCCTGGGAATAAACACATAGATGAACGAGATTGTTCCAACTAGAATCCACACCTGTGGATGGGGACATGGGCAAGAAACAGATGCGAGACAGGAAATACATTAGAATGGATGGTCTAAGAGGTAACATTTGAGCCAAAATTGGGCTCAGAGTTCCACAAGTGCAGGCGTCCTGAGGCGGAAGCACCTTGAAGCTTGCTGCGGCAGAGTAAGGTGGGAATCAACCTTTCTAGATAGGCTATGAATCAACCTTTCTAGATAGAAATATATCAATGCTGGTTTCAACTCCCTGTCTTATTCCTAGGTTTACAACATCTCCCATCCCTCTCTTTCTTTCTGTCCCAGCTGCCACTCATCTTGGATACTCTCACCCAGATCCTGGATTTGTTCTTTTGCTTTACCCTGCTTTCTTGCTATTACACTTTAATTTAGTCTCCCCTCAGTGCCCAAATGAGTTCTTAAAGGCACAACTTAGACAACGTTTAAAAAACCATTCACCTTCCAGTTACTATTAGACGCAATCTAAACCCCTTTTCTCTTTGGAAGCCTGATTAATCTGGCCCCATCTGCTTTTAGAACCTGTCTTCTGACCCTACCTATAGACTCTACTGTGAAAGGACCAGTTTTTTTGAAATTGATCTATTGCTCTTCTCCAAAAACACATGCTCAGTGATTGTCCACTCCACCATCTACTTTCACCGTCCAGCATGCATTGGTAGAGCATGTACTTAGAACCAAGCCACCGAAGGTGGAAGAAAAATAGGTCAGAAAAGAAAATAAAGTGAAGACGGAATGGCAGAAGTCAGCTCAGAGACAAGGGCAGGGGGCAAGTTTAAGTCCGGGTCCAAAGAGAGAATCTTTAGGGGGTGAGCAAAGTGGGCGAAAAACTGGGGAAACGTAAAGACCAAGAGTGACTTTCTGAGTCAAGAATGATATTCCATAGATAACCCACAGACCATCCGTGCTCAAAATGCTGCTAGAGGCCACACAGCAGAGTCACTGAGAGGACGGCCGGGCTTTCCATCAGGTCCCCGATTCTTCAGCCATGGTGCCTTGTGCTATCTCCACTAGTGTGTCCTCCTGCCTGTTCCAAGAAAGGATAACCTCATGGCGGCAGACACACAACTTAACTTTGGAGAACGAGGGTTTTCTCCAGGCTAGATGGACTGTATTTTCTCTAGCATGCAAAAGGAGGCCCCAAAGCCGAAGGGTCTGGGTCAGACACAGACACTCCTTATCTTGAGCTGTGCTGATGTGACACACAGAGTTGTGACAGGAAAACGACCTAGTCTGTTTACTTGACTGCCATGATAAGTGACTTGGATCAGCTCTGCAGCTGGACTGAGAAATTGTTTGGCAAGCTGTTATTAGGGTGGCCAAGAGAAGGGAGTCCATGCCTGGCCGCCAACCTAGTGGCCTCTCCCAGCTAAAAATAGCTCTTGCATCATAGTCTCTTAAAAAATATTTCACATCCATTACATGAAGTGAGCCATCCAACACTTCTGTGAAGTAAGCACTCTTTTCACGATTTAAGGACAAGGAAATAAGAATTAGAGGACACACCCAAGGTTTCTTGAGCTTATAAGGACAAACGGTGCAGTTTGGACACAAGTGGTTTCATGTTTTCAAGTGTCCACTATTAATACAATTCAGCCTTAAGAAGGGTTGAGACGTGGACACATGTTGCCACCTGGAAGAACTGAAGATGCTTGCTCGGTGCAGTGAGAGTGACTCAAAAGGACACATCCGGAGACTTCACTGACATGTGATACCCAGAGTTGTCAGGTTGGGAGGCCAAAGGAATTGTCATGACCAGAGGCTGGCGGGAGAAAAAAATAAAAGGGACTTGCTATGTGATGCGTCCAGAATTAAGGTACAGCTAATGGCAATGTTCTGGAGATAAATGGTGGTGAAGGTTGTACAGCAATGGGAGAGTGCTTAAAGTTATCAAAGTGTATATTTAAAGTGGCTAAGTGATCATCTTGTTATGTCTTCTTTAGCGCGGCAAAAAATAAAACTAAGAACAATTTAAGTACAAATGACTAGTGACGCTTATTTTATAACAATTCAGTTTCCGAATCATAGAGAGCATTCAAAGATGAAAGAAGCCCTCAGTCTATAGTAGAGAAAGGAATCCTGAGAGAGACATGGATGAGTGTGGGATAGAGTAAAGCCAGCAGATGTCCCACCAAAGCACACATACTACTTTCTAATGTGAGTCCTCTGCCCTTGGGGAGCTTCCATGGCTAACTGTCGTTGCTCTGGTCCTGTTTTCATAGCAACGTTCATTTCATCTTTCTAGCCATTTGACAAAGTACCCCAGGTCTCATTCTTGTCTCTCTGCCTTGCCTGTATTCCCTCTCTAAAACGAGTCACTCCCATAGATTTCTCCTCTGACCTCAACATCTCCCCATTGGGCGAGAGATATGCAGAAGCATTTCAAATTCCATCAATACCATTATTGAACTAAATTTGATGTCTCCCCCTCAAACTTGCTCATCATCCAGTAAGTGTCCCCTAGGTCAGTAAATGACAGGGTTGCATGGAGTCAACCTTGAGTCTTCTCTTTCCGCCTCAACATTTCTACTAAATCCATTTGAAAAATCACCTTGTGAGCTCTCCTTTAAAAATATATGTCATCCTGGTCATTTTTCACCATCTCTCTTTCAACAATCTAAGAACAAATTACCATAGCCTCTTGGCTAGGTTATTGAAATAGCCTCCCACAGTGGCTGCTCTAATGTGCTAATTAGAGTCCCCTTCGGGATCCAGTTATTCATTTCCCTTAACTGCTGGGAGTTGGGGATGCTGAAGGCTCGAAGTCACAGCCCTCCATGGGAATGGTCCTTGGAAAGAAGCTGCCTCACCCCAAGGTGGCTCTTCCTCCCAGATATCCACAGGAAACAAGTCTTAATCTTACTCAGGTTTCTGTCCAAATGTCATCTCATTACAAGGCAGCCCTTACTACTTCTGTGGAAAGTAACAATCTCTTCATTCTAGCCAGCGCCTCACTTTGGTTTCTTTTCCCCCTTCAGATAGTTTTCAGCCTCTAACATGTATTTACTTATGACCTTATTTATGGTTCTGGAGTCTATAATACAAATAAGTAAAGCGTGGGTATGTTCTCTCTGTCTCTGTCTCTGTCTCTCTCTCAGCTCGTTATCTCTGGCACTCAGGACATAGTCTGAGGAATGCAGCACACAGTGGTAGTTCCCCACTGCTGCTGTGATAAAACGCTGGAATTCTAGTGGTTTAAGCAACACAAATTTTTCATCGTATGCTACAGATGTTGAAAGTGCAAGCTGAGCCTCATGTAGCTAAGATCAGGGTACATCTGGGGCCCTTTTCATACGTGCTCTAGGAAAAACATTACCTGCCCCATTACAGCTTCAGTCATCTTTGGCTCATGCCTCATTTCACTCTCTTCAAATCCATTGCTGGGCTGGACTCAGCAGTTAAGAACACAGACTACTCGTCCAGGGGACCAGCACCCACATGGCAGCTCACACCTGTCTGTAACTCCAGTTTCAGGGCTTTCGCCACTCTCACATAGACATACATGCAGGCAAAACTCCAACGCATATAAAATAAAAATAAATTATATATTTTCAAAAAGAAACGTATTTTTAAAAATCCATTACATACCTGATTGGCCTGCTCTTTGATCACCTCCCCCTGAGGGGAGAGCAGCCTTACCAGGCCACAGAAGATGACGATGCAGCCACTCCTGATGGGATCTAATAGACTAAGATCAGGAGAGGAGGACATGTGTGAAGAAGGGGGAGGGAGGATGGGACAGGGAGGGGAGGAGGGAGGGGCTTATGGGGGGATACAAAGTGAATAAAGTGTAATTAATTAAAAAAAATCCATTACACAGCATCTTCAACCCTCTCTTTGACTCTGAGAAATATCTTGACTTCCTCCTCTACCTTTAAAGGTTTCTGAACTGCTAGGCACAGTGGCACACACTTGTAATCCCAGCACTCAGGGAGGAAGAGGCAGGGGAATTTCTGTAAGTTCAAGGCCAGCCTGGTCTACAAAGTGAGTCCAGGACAGCCACAGCTACACAGAGAAACCCTGTCTCAGCCCACCCAAACAGTGCGGGACAGTTTCCCTACAATCAGCTAACTACTTGAATTACATCTGTAGCCTTAGTTCCCCTTTGTCACATCACTTAGTAAACTCATGGTTCTTAGGGATTAGAACTTGGATAGCGCTAGGGTATTATTATACTGCCAACCATAATATCCAATAAATATTTGACAAATAGATGAGTAATTATCTAAACTGGCCCACTCAGAACTCCCTTAAAAAAATAGTTTGTTATTCTTCTGTTTTAAAAATAAAAGAAGGCCAGGGGCTGGGTCAGCCAGGAGAATGCTTGCTGGGCAACCATGAGGGCCTGAGTTTGATCCCAGCATCCACGACAATATAGGAACGTAAAGAGCCGCATGTGGTGCCCAGGTCCTGTTATCCCCTTCCGAAGGGTAGGGACAGGAGGATCCCTGAAGACTGCAAATTGGTGAGTTCTTGATTTAGTGTATAAAAGAAACAAACACATAAATAAGTAAGGTGAAGATCATTCAAAGAAAACCACCAATGTGGACACCCAATCTCACACATGTAAGGCATACACCCACAAAAAATAAATAAAGAAAGAAAGAAAGAAATAAACAAATAAATAAATAAGTACGCAAATGTAAGGGAATGGAGTTTTAAGAACTGAGCCACTTTTCAAATTCACCTAGGTGATAAAAGGCTAGCTAAAACTTAAATAAGACAGGCTGGCCTGAGTCAGTATCTGCCACACCCATTCACTTTATTTTCCTATACCTCGAAAGACTGCCTCCTTTGTGACTTTCAGAGTTCCAGAGGACAGAAGCCACAGTTTTACTGTCCAGTCCCCAAGCCTAGCCTAGGACATGGCAAATATAAAAATGACAGCAATAGTTGTGAGAATTCAGCCACATACTCTTATACGCACTTCCTGTCACTCAAAACCCCACGTTATGTAAGCCTCCGCAGCTACACTGTTAGCCTTGTCTAATAGTCAAGTTCTGTACTGAAATGTTCAGTTTGAGTCATTCCAAATTGGAAATAGTTTAATGTAGCATCAGAGTAGATTTATTTCTGTTTTCTGGTTTTAATCCAGAATCCCAAGTTATTATCAATCATCCTGTCTAATGAATGAACACTCACTCGGAATAGATTGATCTATTCTGGATTAAGACTTCGACCTGACAAAGTAGAAAACTGTGACTTACGAACGCAGAGACCTTCGTTGTTCGAGACATTCTCACGTTCACATTGAATTCTCAGAACAGTATCGCATGTTATTTCTCTCACGTTGTGACAGGAAATGCTAAACTCAGAAAACACAAACAGCTTGCCTAAGGTCACCCAGGGAGGTCCGCGGTCCAGATTTCCTGACTTCTGCTTGCACACTTTTTGACTATGCTGTGTTGCCAAGTAGAACAGTCTAGCTTTTTAAAGGGGATGGTCTGCATAGTACACACACACACACACACACACACACACACACACACACTCCTGCACTCACATGCACACACACCCAAGGAGACCATGCCAGATCTTCCAGCCTGCCTTGCCTCCTCTTCCAGGTCACCCAGATCTCTCAGTTATGAGGTGACAGTTTCTCAGAAAACACAAGAAAAACTCTCCAGGATTCAATTCATCACGTGAAGTAAAAAGAAGGGAAGAGGGGAAATTGTAAGAAGGGGAGGAGAGACAGAAGATAATTGGCATTAGAGCAGATTTTTTTTTTTAATTTACCATGAAAAAAAATTTTCCTGACTATAAATTATGAATCATGTGGGATTCAGAACTGTAATTAGCAGGTGTGGGAGAGTCCTCTTCTGTTTTGTTTTTATCAGCCTTTCTAAGTATCTTTCCTATTTCCACTGTGCTTAGAAAAAGTTGGAAAGAGAACTCAAGCTCAGAGGTAAAGAGAGAAAGAAGAGTCCTCCAGTTTAAGGAGCTGTGCTAACCTCTTTCTTTTCTCTGAAGATCTGTGTGCTTCATTGTACAAGAATGAAGAGCTGGAAAGAAAAAATTGTCTCCACATTATCCACTACTCGGCCAAAATGCCCACTGCCTGGGGGAGCAGAGCACACAGTGCCAGGAGCTCAGCCTCTCACTTCTTCCCTGCCAGATGGCACTCTTAGAAAAGGACTCTGTGCCCCCGCCCCCAGCACTTGTCCCTGATTTGGAGGACAGGAGCCGCCAAAGGAAAAGTATCTAATTCTTTGACACACACACACACACACACACACACGTGGTCAGCAACTCAAATATGGAAATCTACCTGGGCCACATTTTTGCCACTCAGCTTGAAGGCAACCACGTGGGAAAAGAAGCCCACCTTCTGGAATTCACAAAAAATCTTCTGAGTCATTGTTCAGCTGCACTTATCTTGAATTCTGCACCTTGCCAAATGCCCTTCAGGCTTTGGTATCTAAGAGACTGCGATTTGTAGGCCCCATCCATACGGCATTTCTAGCCAGGGAGAACTTTCCAAATCACAGATTCCTTCCTTTCAAATCTGTTTTCCAAACTGCCACCAAAGCAACTTTTCTAAAGTATGCATTGACACACTCGATGCGTATAGGTTCAGTTGCTGTGAGGTGCCAGGCTCCTGCCTGTGGATGGAGAATGTCCAGAGGTCAAGGCAGGAAGCACCTTGTCTTTGTTCAGATGGAAATGCTGGAACAAACCAGCAGATAGTGTTTCTCATGTGCAAAGTAATCCTAAAGAAAGTGAATCAAAACCGGTTGGGAGTGACAGAGGGCAGAAAGTGGCTTGGGTGTGATGATCTGTAGGCAACAAGTCACAATGAGGCCAGAGGCTTAGACTTCTTGAGAAGGAAATTGACTAGGATAAGGTCATTCCAGTCAAATGAAAGAGGACAGTTGGCAGGTAAAATGGGCCTGGGTGTTAGAAGAACAGGAAGAAGTCCAGGAGGCTGATGGTGTGATAAACACTGGGGAGATGGTTCTGTGGGTAAAGTACTTGCCACACAAGCATGGGGACCACAGTATGGAGCTCCAGCACCCACATGCAAGTCCAGAAGCTTCCTAAAATATATCTACACACACACACACACACACACACACACACACACACACACACCTAAAAAGAGTCAAAATGAAGTTGTCCTATATCATAACAATATGGCCCCTCATAGACACCAGAGGCTAACAAATAAAAAGCCCTGTCCCGGGAATCGGTTACTTCTTTCGGAGTTGTTGGCTAGTAGGGCCAACAAGACAGGCTGTTGCCACTGTTATTGGTTACCCACCAGAACTTGGCAGTAAGGTCATATTACTGATGACACCACACACTTGAGTCATAGGACACAGAGAAATCAAGCTAATCCTGACCTGGAAACTTCATCCCCACCATCTATCTGGCTTTCACAGTACTGGAAGTGCTAGTCATGTTCCTGGATGAGAAAAGCAATAATCAGTCTTATTCAGGTGTGAACCCTGTGAGCTACAACCCACCTGACAAAACATGCCCACTGGTGCAATACTGGCACGAATGTCATGGGAGTCACCAACCACCTTCTGACTGGATTTAAAGGCCCACTCCACAAGAAGAAATCCATCTGTGACGCTGCTGGTGGGCCAAGAGCCAACGGCTAGATAGATCATAGTCCCTGGGGGATAAGCTACTACTATCATTTCACCAAATGGACATCTTCTAATTCCCTATCAATTATACCTATAGATCAAGATATCTCTAAACCCTCATCAAAAAAGCTGTAGATAATGATTGACAGAGCAGCTCTGCCAGGAAAGACTGACAAGCACTCCATGGAACAGCAGCAGAATAACTGGACATAAAAACTCTACTGTGGTGGTCTCTAAGAAGAGAATTCTCCACCTCTATCTCCCTCAGGCCAGCCGATCTGGCCACAGAAGCTAACATCTTTTTTTTTTTTTTAATAACTTCCTTCTCGCATGTACAGATCCTTGGTTACACGTAGAATCCTCAAGTCAACAGAGTCTTTGGAATAAATATCCTCATCTTCTAATATATTTCTCCTTCTTCCTCAGTGTCGCCTTGGTTGTTAACTTAGAAGGCCCTGGCTTTAGAGGAAGGCGATTCTAACATCAGTCTGGGGATAGTTCTTGAAGGCAGTGTGTAGAGCCAGTTACAGTTTCTGAAATGAGCATGTGGTGACCTGAAAGGAGATCATTTCTGCCAAGGGACTGCCTCAGTCCTGCAGGAGAGTTTCCAGAAGTACTTCTCTCTCTACTTCTTGACTGGTCTTCTCCTCAGGGAAGATCATGACCCTTGCAGTAGTTAGTTTCAGCCATCTTTTGGCTGAGGCATCATCCTAGAATCACTTTAGTACTGTAGAAGGTGGAAGAGAAAGACAGAAGTTTCAATAATGGGTGTAGACCACAGAAATAAATCAGCAAAGAAATCTGCACAACTTTTGGACTTTCCTGTTCTCTCACCCAATATAGTCTTTTAAGGTTTGGGCAGATTTGAGCCATACTTGACCAATGACAATGAAATGCGCTATGAATGACCAGGACGTTAACTACCTTTCTCATGACTTTCCTCCCAGAATCACCTGTACCGAGGCACACCAAGCCACTCACCTTAAGTCTCCACATACTCAGTGAAGACTGTTCCCTGTGACCAAATGCCCTTCCTTCATTCCTCTTTCCTTCTTTCCTTTTCTCCTTCCTTCTCTTTATTCCTCTTTCCTTCCTTTCTTTGCTACTCACCTGCTTTCTACTAACCTGTAAGACCTACCAATAACTCCCTCTTCCTGAAATCCTCCTGAATGCCCCTGAGCTCGCTCTATTTCAGCATGTATCACCGTCTGACCTGCATGACGCTAACCCTGGAAGGCACGAGTCCCTTACATTAGATCCTAAGCCCTTTGCAAGCCAAGATGTTCTTTGTCCTAAGTGGCTCTCACAGCCGTGTGTTGCTTTTGTATTCAAGTCTGCTAATTTCCCAGTAAGTCCCAGAACTGTGTTGCCTGTAGCAATTATCACCATTGTATTCTTGTGATTTCATGAGCCAAGACAGTTTAATACAAATAGAGTCAATACCCAAAGAATAAAGTGGTCCTTGATAGCTGCTCCTAAAACCACTCAGTTCTTACGGCTCACCCGCTCTACATGTCACATTCTGAAGAAGAAAGCAGAAGACTTCAGAAAGGAAGTTGTGGAGAATTAAGATGAAGCACCTTCTTAGGACTCAGGTTTCTTTATTCTTGAGTAGGCCTTTCTCTGTGAGAGCTGAGCATAATCAGGGTGGCCATTGCCCTTGTTGGTTTTAGTCCCTTTCCCTTTTTTACCCCATTTTTTGGAGCATTCATGTAGTCTGTCTCTCTCTAGTCATCTAGAGAAGGCACTGATAGAAACCTCACATACATAGGTCATCACTCTGCAATCTAACTTTTGGCAGGAAAGGAAAGGCCTTCTTCTCTTAAAGTGGTGTGTGAGTTTGCATTAAAAGGAAGGAAGGGAGGAGTCAGGAGCTTTCATACACACTTATAATACCAGCACTCTGGACGAAGAGGCAGGTGGATCTCTGTGAGTTCAAGTTCAGCCTGGTCTATGAAGCAAGTCCAGGACAGCCAAGGCTACATAGCCCAGGCTACACAGAGAAATCCTGTCTCAAAAAGCTAAAAAAAAAAAAAAAAAAAAAAAAAAGGAAGAAGGGAGGAGGGTTTTCTTTTTTTATTAATTACACTTTATTTCCTTTGTATCCCCCCTGTGGTTCCCTCCCTCCTACCATCCCAATCCTTCCCTTCCTCCACCCTCTGCATGCATGCCCCTCCCCAAGTCCACTGATAGGGGAGGTCTTCTTTTCCTTCCTTCTGATCCTAGTCAATTAGGTCTCATCAGGAGTGGCTGCATTGTCATCTTCTGTGGCCTGGTAATGCTGCTTCCCCCTCAGGGGGAGGTAACTGAAGAGCAGGCCAATCAGTTCATGTCAGAGACAGTCCCTGTTCCTATTACAATGGAACCCACTTGGAAACTGAACTGCCATGGGCTACATCTGTGCAGGGGTCTTAGGTTATCTCCATGCATGGTCCTTGGTTGGAGTATCAGTCTCAGGAAAGACCCCTGTGCTCAGATTTTTTGGTTCTGTTGCTCTCCTTGTGGAGTTCCTGTCCTCTCCAGACCTTACTGTTTCCCACTTCTTTCATAAGATTCCCTGCACTCTGCCCAAAGATTGCCCATAAGTCTCAGCATCTGCATTGATAGTCTGCAGGGCAGAGCTTTTCTAAAAAACAAGGAAATCATGAAATTTGCAGGTAAATGGTGGGATCTGGAAAAGATCATCCTGAGTGAGCTGTCCCAGAAGCAGAAAGATGCACATGGTATATACTCTCTCATATAGACATTTAATATAGGATAAACCTACTAAAATCTGTACACTTAAAGAAATTAATCAAGAGGGAGGACTCTTGCTAAAATGCTCAATTTCTATCCAGAAAGGCAAAGAGGCTGTACATCAGAAGAAGGAGAAAAGAGGGAACAAGTCAGGAGCCTGACACAGAGAAGGGTTTTCTTGTGGCTCTTAAACTTTACCCTTCTTATCCATCTCTGGGTGGAGGCTGTTTATAAACTCTTTACCTTCCTCTCCTGCCTAGTACTATGGGCTCACCTGGCTCCCTGGTTCCTCCAACTCTGGTTGGCCATTGCCTGGAAGGCAAGTGAGTAGGTCCTGGAAAGTCCTACCCACTGGACTGATGAGTCCTCCAGTGGGGGAAGGATTTGCATCCAAGGTGATGCTGAAACCTGTTCTTTAAGGACAAATTGAGTTTTCAGAGTGATGGAAGCATGAGGATTATGAACAAGGGAGGGGGGGAGGAGTACGAGAGACAGAAGAAGAGCGTCCTAAGAGGAAGCACACTAGGACTTGGCGTGTCTTACACACAGTGAGTTGAATGGAGAAGAGTTTGCTGTGTACATCAGGTAAGGATGCCCACGAAACTATTCCCAAACCATTGTCCCACCTCTCTGACCCCTTGCCATTGACAAAACGCCATGATGTGGCCCCAGTATAACTCTCTGGTGCCCGGCCTTCCTATTACAATACTCAGTGTGGCATCCATTCCAGGCCAACAGCTTCCTCATGCTTCAGTCATCATGCTCCCCCAACTTCTGCTGGGTCTACTCTTTTACCTGGAAAAACTGCCACCATCTTTTACTGTCTTCCAGATCCTTCTAAGAAGAGTTCAAGCAGCATTTTGCAGGATCTTCCGGGTCTGAACACAGCTATTTGGACTGGCTCAGTGCAGTCAGCCTGACAACACAGTGGATGTAAAACACCCAGAGGAATGATTTTTGGTTTTTTGCTTTTTTTCCCTCTAAACTTTTCCTAACACCTAGAATTTAGAGTGTGGCTTTAAATGGGGTCTGTGCAAGTAGAACTAGTTAAGTAATAGTGATGGTTCTTCCAGGATTATCCAGATGGCCCTAACCCAGTGACAGGTGTCCCCGTAGTGGGAAGGAAGAGGAAGAAATTGGGCGTAAGACGATGCACTGATTCTCAAAGGAGAAGCCCTTGACATCAGAAGCAGAGAGTAGAGGAACATGCTGCCCCAGCCAAGGATTGCCTAGGGCCAGACAGAAAGAGACCAAAAAGGAGTCTCCCTTGGAGCCCTTGGTGAGAGTGCTGCCCTGGGCCTTTGTCTCAGGACTGGGGGAGAATGTTTAAGCTGTTTAAGCCACTGCCTTTGTGGAGACTTGTGGCAGCAGTCCCAGGAAACACACAAATGACCAGAAGTCTGGTCATAGCAGCTGGAGATAGCAACTCCTTTCTGTCATCCACGGTCACTTCCTGGCTTCTTCCCTTGACAAGAAAAGCCAGGAGCTTTAGGGAATCAGGTCCAAATGAGATTTCTGGAAGAGGCAAGGCCATGCATGATATTCAGGAGGAAAAATACTTTCCTTAAGAGGACTGGGCGTGGGCTGGATCCCTTTAAAAACAGATGATACGTGATGATACGTGATTTTAATCCCAGCACTGGGGAGACTGTGGCAGGTGGATCTCTGTACGTTTGAAGTCAGCCTGGTCTATATTCCAAGTCTGGGCTAGCGAGGGCTACATACTAAGACCCTGTCTCAAGAAAAAAAAAAGGAAAAGAAAGGAAGGAAGAAAAGAAAAAGGGAGGGAGAGAGGAAAGGAGGGAAGGGGGAAGGAGAGAAAGAGAAAGGGAAAGATGGGAGAGAGAGAGAGAGAGAGGGAGAGAGAGAACAAAATCAAAACCCCAATGGCTTGCCTTGGGCCTAGAACGAATTGAGGAAACTGAGGAAATTAGCCTCGCTGGAAGGAACCACAGCGCATCCACAGCCTCCCGCCCAGGGCAGGGGCCCAGCCTCGCCTCTCACTGGGACCCTGAGCCTGGGGAGTCCAGCAGCTAGAGAAAGTGACTCCCTGGGTGAGGCTCTGACACACTCCACGAACATCCCAGGCAACAGAGAGCCAGAAACTGTCTACAGACTTTCCTCGTGTCAAATAGGTATCGTGTCAAATCGGTGTGCCCCTTCCTGAATTTGGCAAAGGGTCTCCTGGAGTGACAGCTCCCCACTGATGTGTATGCTGCAGGCTGCTGGGGCAGCATGCGGGGGGGTGAGGGGGACACTGGGAGGGAACTGACCTTAGTCATCTTTGTTCTTGAGAGATCCCATGCAATGGAAGTCTCCACTGATGGTGGCAGCTGCAAATACCCCACCAAGCAAAGCGAAGCCCAGGCCCCGGGGGGCTTTGCAGCCTGGAAGGGCAGATTCACTCTGCTTTTTATAGTGCTTGCTCTGCGAGCAGTGTGGAAAGTGGAGTGAAGGGAGAGAAACTGGTAACAGAAGGATCACATTCCAGAATGTTGAAATAACAGTCCAAGAGAAAGATGAAGAGACCAGATGAAGACAGAGGCAGTGTGGGCAGAAGCGCCGACTGGAGAGGGGGCTCCGACTCGGGACACTGAGCTCAGAGCTGTTCTGCTAAACCAAGCACTGGCCCAAAGTCAAGTGCTGGGAGTCTCTACCAGCTTCCTGCTCCCACAGAGCCGGGGGAGGAGCACCAAGGTGTCCTAGACATTGGGAAAGTGTGGACCTTTGCTTGTTGGAGGCTTTTACTGTTGAAATAAGAAGAAAGAAATGCGGGGTGGGGATGGGGAGAGGGCAAAATAAACTGAGTTTTATCTTAAATATTTACATTTTAAAAATCACAACTTTGAAATCACAGACACAATGCAATGTCCATTTACTCCTTAAAGACAATCCAAGAACCTACTCCCTCCTTAAAAATAAAATTGTGTATAGATATGTGTGTGAGATGTAAATGTGAGTATTTGTGTTCATATGTGTGTGCACAGGTGCTTACTTTTGTGCGTGCGTCTCTCTGTGTGTGTGAGTGTGTGTGTATCTGTCTGTCTGTAGGTCAGAGATCGATGCTTAGTGTCTGTCTCAACTGCTCTTTACCTTACACACTGAGTTAAAGTCTTTCACAGAACTCAGAGCTCATTAATTTGACTAATAGAATTAGTTAACTTGCTCCATGGATCCCTTATCTGCCTCCCAGGCTCACTTCCCCAGTTCCTCTTTTCTTTTTCTTTTTCTCTTTGGAGGTATTAGAACATCGCATACTGTCAGGGCTCTAGTCTCATAAAGAGGCACAATTTTCAGTGGAGCAATGAGTTCTCACTGGGCTTGGCTATACCTTCCTGAGTCTGTGATCAAAACATCACTGCGGAAGAGTTTAGACTAGGAACTGGGGCAGGTTATATGGGAGGCCAGAAGAGAGACTTGTCTGCTGATACATCAAGAAATGAACCCAGAAGCCCTGTCTAGATGAACAATCCAGGGGTCTGATGAAGAGAGAAAAGCCAGAGAGACAAGGCTGCAAGTGAAAATGAGAAGCAAAGTGCAAGGAACCCAAGATAGTCCTAGGCCCACAAGCTGCCACCACATAGTGGGGACATGACTTATGACTATAAGGAGCTAGATGTGTCTAGTACTCTTAGCCAACATGCAAGGCAGCAGCATTTCTAGAGGACTTGTGGCTTAAAGTCAGGCAGGAATCTTCCATTTTACAGCATGCATTTGAGCCTTGTGTCCATAACCATGGCTTTTGTTAACTAAGACTCAGACATATACTTTTGATTCTCTTATTCTTCTCTCTCCAGCCCTGGCTTGTGTCGTGGGCAGGAGCAGATGGTGAGAAGGCACTGACTGTGAGGTCATGCAACCTTGCCTTACCTCTTCGGGCACAGCAGTGCTTTTCTCTGGGCTTTGCTTTCTCAAGTTGTAAAATGGGTTTGACTTCTGCAGAGAATTAACAGACAAGAGCTGTGAATGTGACTTGAGAGCTCATAGCATCTCAGTACTGCCTCAAAGCCAGATACTTCTTGTCAGTGGTGTGGGGAACTCCTCCAGCCTGGGACTGTAGCCACAGCATTATGACTTGCCCCACAAGGCCCCATGCCACCACAACCATGGGGCTGCCTCTCCTTGTGACTGAGTGCTGTGGCATGCCTCGTACCCCAGTTTCTCCTTTTCTACTGTCCATAACCACCCACCTCCTTCCATAACCTAATTTTGATCTGTTCTCACATACATTGAACACAATTCTAAGTCCAGACCCTCAGTGGTCTTTGATAAACACATGGGCCTTACCTGGCCACTAGCCAAGCCTGAACTGCTGGGTACTGGGCACAGAATATGGAGTATAAATACAATCACACCAGTTCTTCAACAAGTATGCTTCCCCAACTCCATAGGCAAAGTTCTGAGTTCCATTGAGTTGTCTTCAAAACCCAGCAAAATGAAATCACCCTCATCTCCAGGCAGGCCTCTCAGTGCACCAGAATGCTCTAAATTCTGACTTCGCTCACCTCTCTAATGGGTCTGAGCATTTGGGACTTTAAATTACAGTGATGTGATTCACACAATTTTTCCCATAGTAAGCCGCCAGCTCCTTGAATTATGTGTAAGTCCCTTACCATGCCAGACATATGTGCTCAGGAATATTTCCTGCATCTATGCGATTCATCTCCCATCTCTCACCTCATCACCAACAATTCCATTGCTTTAGAGGCCAGCCCACACCCAGTTTTTGAAAATAAATTTTTTTTACTAGCATTTCCTTTATGTGTAGCTCTACATTCTGCTGAGAAGCTGTGGCAGAGACTTTACCTCCTGTAGTTCCATCTTTTCCCAGACTTTTGGCCAACCTGGCAAGGAGGTCTAAGTTTCTTCATCTGTTGTGGAGACATAACAACCAACATCACATTGTGAATGTAGCAAGTGCTCTGGGTAGAAATTGCTCCACAGACAGGGTCTGCCCCATGAAGTGTCAGGTGACTATGGAGAGGGTGAGAGTTCATCCACACCTGATGGAAGGAGGAGTGACCTGTTCCAGTTAAGCTAGTACCTGGTAAAGAGGTATAAAAATTTTTTCAGAGATCAAGAACCTGCCTGCAATGGGCCAATTTCTCCTGGCTTCTAAGATAAACATCTGCTATAAGACATTTATTCAGATGAAGCTACGGCTTCTGGACAGAATATAACAGATCCTTGATGGTCCTGTTCCTCATTTAGAGTGGATGCTCTAAGAAGGAAGTCTCTTTATTAAGGCCGTGAGCAACTATTTTGGTAACTGTTGAATATGGTAGCTAAGAATGATTTTTTTTTAACTTGATTTGACAGAGTTAACATGCAAACCCCAAAATATTTTCAGTTAGCATTCTGGATAGTTATCAATACAGACTTTTACTTCCTTGGGTGGGCTGGGGTCCTTAGTCACATAAAGACCCAGAAGAAGTGTGTCTGAGTCAGGCTTCAGCAGAGTACTAGAATGACATAGAAGAAGGAAGCACCAAGCCTGAGAATCAAGCTGGGTGGTCAAGAGGAGAGACTGATGCTCAGGTTTGAAGGCCATGTTGTTTGACTGTGGGCTGCCCATGCTTGGAAGGGCAGGACAGGAACTATTAGAAGTCTCCTCACACCAGCAAACTAATATGGACATGAGGTCTAGCTGCCTTTGTCAAACCAGCTCATTCATCCATAGCAATGAGACAGGTTTTTTCTCATCCCCAGGAAGGCCTGTGGAACCCCAAGCTCTCAGCACAAGTCAGGAATGATGGCTCTCCCCCGGGCTCCTCACACCCATGTGACACCCTCTCCACTTGCTCAGGCTGTAGGCACCCAACTCTAACCACTCATCAGGCCTTCGGTGGGACAGTACCCTGGACTGGAAGAGAAGGCAGAAGGTCTCTGCTCTAGTTATTCAGAGCAAACAGGCCTGGTGATGGAGCCTGGAAGACAGAGAAAGGAAGATATCCTGGACCTCAGCCCTGCCGCCCTTTCCCCACTACACTTCCTGGACCGTGATGGCCTTCCAGCTTCCAGAACAGACCATACAACCGTGGAGGTCCTTGTAAGCCTCACCAGTCATCCTCGGGCCCACATGTCATGGACACACAAATCTTGCCATCACTGGGACTAGGTACAAAATACCCTCCCTCCAGGTTGTGTGAGCCACCCTGCTGCTCTGAAAATTAGATGAAGTCACCAGCACTGGCATGGCAACAGTGAGTGGTAGAGAACACTCACTGCTGGTGTTGCCACCAGCCGTAATAATGTCCACATTATTATAGACTGAATTATAGAGACTGAATTTCAGTTTTGTGGTTAATTTTTCTCAGAAAGCATCGGATTCTTTGGAGGCTCAGCTGCCCCTATAGGAGGGACAGTTAGCCATAAGTGACCCTCTGATCTTGCCATGCCTGTCTGACTTACCAAGAAGCCTGGACCACACTGGAGTTAAGAGAAGCCACTTCAGGGCATGAGCTGTACACGAGATGAGCTTTAGATTGGCGCTCTCTAAAGGTCCTTCTGTGAATGCGAATGTAGTCTAGGACCACAAAGGACCAGACCTGGAGGCTGGGAGACTGGAAAGAGTGCGGAAATAGTCCTGGCTGGAGGCACAGAGGTCTGAATTCGGGCAGTAGGAGTTGGGGGGAAAGAATAGGACCTAGCAGGAGAGTTTGAATGAGGAGGGGAAAAAATCTGCTCTTCGCTCCTGGAAAAACAACTGTGAATCAGTGATACCATCTTTATCCCCAAAGGCAAACAGATCCTTCATTAGTGCTAGCAATTGAGAGCTGTGTGAGGTTTGGTACCCACTAGCTGCTAAACATGCATATAAAAGGAAGCACACCATATGCTTGGTGAGTTCATGCCAATTGGCCCCACTCACATATATACTGCTTTAATTTTAACACTTCATTCGAACAAAAGTCTAGTTCTAATGAAGCTAAGGATTCCCAAAGAGATTTTTTTTTTCTTGCAGGCCGATGTGACTTGTCTTTCCCCAGTACTGAAGTGTCTCTCTCTCAACAGCTAAGGCCTGGATTCAGATGTCAACTCAATAGAACAAGTCACTTTGGGGGCCAGGTAAGAAAAGATGCCTCATAAGGTAGGGAGCGCTCCATCCCCAAAGGCATCCAAGCCACGCCTGGGTCAGCCACTTGATGGCATTGTTGCCGAGGCGCTTCAGACATCAGAAGGTAAGTGGGATGGGGATGTTGGAATGAATGACTTTTAGGGCCTTTCAAGTTCTAAGAGGCTGAATCATAAATGTAGAGCTGGCAGATCAGGGGAACCCCATCGTAACAGCAGGGTGAGAATGAGGATCTAAGATTTTTTTTTTTTTCTCGTAAATCTAGAAGCTATAACTACGTCAGAGAAGAAATCTGAGCAGCTGGTCAACCAAGGTCAACCAGGGGCACATAAAACTTGGCATCCAATACTAGCCTCAGGAGGCGGTGCCACTGTGAAACCTCTTCTAAAGATGAGAGCTAGGAAGACTGCTTTTTCCTTCTCTGTAGCTGACCTCATGTCCCCTTTACCTAGGAAGCTCACAACCTTGGAATGTAGCAATCTTGGCACCTTTTGCCTGCTTTTCATTGATGCCTTTGTTGGTTTGTTTGTTTGTTTGTTTAACCTCATCAATACCTAGCTTCTTGAATAAACCTTCCATGGTCCCCATCCTCCCCCACCCCTTTTTAAAAAAATTCACAGAATACCTTCCCATTTAATACTTCCTGTAAGCTACCTTAACTGCTCTGAGAAACAGAGAGGGTATAAATTAAAAAAGGAAATAATAAACCACTGCCTCTGAGGCTTATCCCTGCCTTGTATAGGTAAACTGAGCAAAGGGCAGAGGGTGCATTAGACTGGGTGCAGAGACTCCAGTAGAGGGAGCAGGGGAATGCTTGCTCTCCTGGACTCATTTCCCCTTCGGTAAAGTGATAAAGATGGCAGCCCAGGTTGCTGCGGGCATGGCCAGACGCTACCGTGTCTGGGTGTCTCCTGCCTGTGACCAGCATACTGGACTTCTTTTTTGTTTTAACAACTCCTACAGGTAGCATGTTACAGTTTTGTTAAGTTCTGGACATGTGGTAGCCAGCATGCATCTCATGGTGACCTTAGGAGAGGGGTACTCTCTCCTAAGACAGATAAGGAAAGCAAAGCCCAAGAGAAAGACAGCTGGACGCAAATGGAATCAGTGTGGTGAAGAGGCCGGAGCAGCAAGGTCTCTAGTGGGATTTCTGCCAACAGAGGTAGAGAAGGAAATGTCCCCATAGGGGCAGCAGGAGCAGAAACAGCGCAGGTATTGAGACAAGACCGTGAGAACCATAGGCTCTGGCTCCAGCTGCCTCTGGGGTCTGCTCTGTTGAGCAGTCAGTGACCATTCCTCTGCCCTGAGCCTTCTGTGAGGCAGGCCCAGTTCTAGAGAAGGGTGTAGTCATGCAAAGATACAGTCATTCACTACCTGGCCAACATGATAGAGAGAAACTGTTCATCAGTATCATCAGCCTGGAAGGGAAGGTTTACTGGCAGAATAGAGGGAGCCTCCCTTATCTTCAATTTCATTTTCCACAGTTTTTGTTACCTGAAAGGAACTTCAGTCCAAAATGTTACATGAAACTCTGGAAACAAACTACCCATTAAGTTATAAGTAGCTTTTATTACAAGTTAGTGGTATAATGTTATCTTACTATTAGTTATTGATGTGAATCTCTTCACAAGCTGAGTTTATAAATTAATCACATACATGCATATATAGGGGAAAAAACGTGCTCTGTCTAGAGCTTGGTACCACATAAGGCCTCAGGCATCCAACTAGAGGCCTTGAAAATATTCCACATGGGAAAGGAGAGGGTGGGGGAGAGCCAGTACCACAAGGCACCGTAGTAGACAGAAAGAGCTCTCTTGGTAAGGTGACATTTTAGCACCAACACCAGAGTAGCGAGGCAGTGAGATTTGCAGATATCTGGTATGGGGGTGTTGTAGGCAGGGAGAGAAAAAATGTAGGTGCCTGAAAAATAACTTTGCTATTTTTGAGGAAGGCGATCTAAGACTTGGGAGGAAGATAGGGGGAAGGTGGTGAGGGACTGAGAGCTGAACTGATGAGGGATGAAAATACATGGGACCTTTCTTGTTCAAAGTAGTGAGGGCTCAAGGTTTCCTCCTCCGTACACCAGGAAGCCACTGGAAGGCTGTTGGTGAGCCAAACTATTACATCCTACATTCTACATCCAGGGAAAGCAGATTTCTGTTTATACATGCTGTGCCCTCTGCCAAGAATAGTTACCCTAAGTTACTTTGCTTTATTTTGTTGAGACAAAGTCTCAGCACACAGCTTGGCTTGCTTAGAACTTGCCATAGCTCTGGAAGATCTCAAACTGGCTCTTAACCTCCTGCCTCAGTCTCCTAAGGGCTGGGAATATATCACCAAGTGCTGGGAATATATAGGCACAAGTCACCATGCTTACCTCATTCCCCTACTCGTCTGCTTACCCACATTGGGGAAGCCGCTCTTGACTTCTAAATAAATTGGAATCCCCAGCTAAGCAACCTCACCATCTCCTGATTCCCCTTTTGTGGCCAGCACCAAAACTGCCATCACATGATCATGTGAATAACTTTTATCCAATACTATTTTCTTTCCATGAGGTGAGGCTCTGGAACCTGGTCTCATCAGGGCCCTTAAGAAACTCCACAAATATTCAAATGAGTGGGAGAATAAATGAAGTGAAAGATGAAGATGAAAGCCACTGGGGAAGTGACTCCAGTATGTAGACCATAGAAAGACCACAGGCAAAGCATATGACAAGTGTGGTTCAAGGTATAATCACACGAAGTCCCTGCTGACTGTGGGCAGGAATGGCAAGGAATTGAGACTGGGGGCAGAGAGGAGAGAGAGCTATTTTCAAACCTGTATGGTGGACTTTCTGTCTTGTATGTGATTTTTGTAAGGAGGGATTTCCGTTGAAGAGGCTTTCACGAAGTTAAGGAAGGGTCACGGAGGCCTGCATGTCATCCTCCAGTTGCTGCTAGAGAGGCAGACATAGTCAGTGATTGCTAAAAGGTGATCAGTGACAAGCGCTGCATAGCAGCAACCGTACTATACAGTTAGGAGACCTGGTGTGTTCATTTACTCACTTAGTCTGTCATAATTTTTACAATAAATATGAGACTGTGAACTGCACTGAGGGCTAGGCTCTGCAGTTAGACTCTGTCTATTGTAGATGTGTGTAAATTTGGACAGAGCATTTATCTTTTCTGAACGATACATGGGCAGAAAACATAGCTGGGATGACAGAGTCTGCACCCTCATGCACAAAGCCCTGGATTCCATCCCCAGCACCACATAAGCAAGGTGCAGGGTTGCTCACCTGTAGCCCCAGGGCTTCAGAGCTGGGGACAAGAAAAGGATCAGGAGTTCAAATTCCGAGCTGCATAATGAGTTCTGAGCTGTATGAGATCCTGTCTTGTAAAAGATACATCCAGAGAGAGAGAGAAAGAGGCAAGGGGAGACAGAGAGACAGAGAAAGGGAGACAGAGAGACAGAGACAAAGAGAGAAAGAGAGACAGAGAGAGAGAGAGACAGAGAGAGACAGAGGGGGTGCCCAGAACTTGGACTCAGAGAGCTGAGTCTCTGCTTCAGATAAAAAAAAAAAAAATGGAAGAATGCAAAGCTTTAGTCCTTCCCCTTGAGATTCTGTCCAACTTAGACTTCTTGCTCTGATTCAAGTGGCATACCCAAAAGGGCTGGCATTGCTTTTCTCCCCTGTGCTTAGTGTCCTAACATAATCCCTAATTGTACCCTATAGCTCAATTAACCATCAGGGCTCTTGATTCCTTCCTTGGCTCTCTGCTACCCAAATACCTTCCCCCTGCCCATGCCACTTGGGCCACTCAGAATTTCAGTATTAATATCTTCACATTACAGTGTTTTGTTGTTGTTGTTGTTTTGTTTTTTTGTTTGTTTGTTTGTTTGGTTGGTTTGGTTTTTGGAGGATCGTGTTTTCTTCCTTTCATCTTCTCAGACTTTGGCTAAAAGTCCAGACTAGAACAAACCCCGAAAGTTAGGTGTCGGAGTGAACACTATGTAGCTGAGGTGGGGAAGGGTCAGGCTGGGCTACATTGCAAGTTGCATAGCACCCTGAACTACATAGTGAGACCCTGCTTCATACCCTGCCTCAGGAGGGAAAACATAAAGAAAACCAGAAAGGTCAGCAGGGCAGTAAAACTCACAGGCCAACATCTGCAGAAAGGAACCTGAAGAGACGACTTACCGTGACCCAGAAGAGATGCTCACTAACCCAGGCAGAATCATCAGTTCCTACAGACTGAGTACCATGGAGGGGCAGAGAGGCATGGGGGCGGGGAGAGGTTTGTCTCAGAAGATGGCGTGATGGTTCAAAGAGTTTATTTTCTTTAATAAAATTGCATGCAGACCACACCCTTCAGCGTAGAGTTGGGTGTGCCTTCCCAACCTGTGTGTGCAGAGATAGGCTCAGGTCTCCAGCAGAGAATCTGAGTCCCAAGGGACACACGCTTGATGCTTTTCATGTCTTGACCATCTCTGTATCTGGACCGCTGTCTTTTCTAACAGAGTGTTAACTAATAAGGAGAAAGATGTTGGTTCCCAAGGAATATCGTCATTCCAGGTGTGTGGAAGCTGTGTGTCTTGCTACACTGCTTTCACACCGTGTTAAGGAATGAACTCCTGTGGCTCAGCACTGCCCTGGACAGGTTCTATGTAATCTGAAGGATGTAGGAGAAAACAAGAGAAGCTGCTTTTGTGTTTCCTGTTGGAACACCACCATTGGCTGTTAGAAACAATGTGGGTAAGCATACCTAACAGGACAGAATTGCTCACGAACAACGGGGAGTATAAGGACAGAGTCCAGGGGCATCTCAGCAATGCCAAAAGCTACAACACAGGACATGTGACAAACCATTCTTCTCCAACTCCCACACAGGATCATTTCACAGGATAGAAAACAAGATCTGATGTCCTGAGAGTCATCAGACATGAGAAGGCAGACATAAAAACAGGCTCCATGCTGGGAAAGTGTACTTAACAGGACCACATGGTTCATGAGGCGAAATGTGTAATTCTGATCTATGGGTACAGGTAAATACACACAATACATACTCGTACGAAAAATGTCCTTCTGCAGCACAGTATCATGTCAGTGAATATAAACAATAATGACAAAAATAAATACTGCCTTTATTTCAAAGACAGGGAAACTGAAGATCAGACAGATTGACCTACAGGGCTTAACAAGTGTTCTTGATTCCAAAGACTAAAATCTTAACCCTGGACAGAGTTTCCCTTTGCTTCTGGCTTCCTCTCACTTAGGAAAAGTTTGATAAGTCTCGTGATGCCTTTGACTGAATTTTAAAACCATATTTTTCAGACATACTAATAACAGTTGTATGTAGCACGGAAGGAGAGAAATGCTTCTAGCCCTGGGGTATAAATAGCTTGCTGATCTCCGTCTTCAGCAAGGGACCAGAAGTGAGACTGCAGCAGGCGGAGTGGCTGCACGTGAGGGAGCAGCCTCTTTGCACACATGGGCACACATTGCCGAAATGGGACTGGAGTCGTCGCTGCCATCTTCTCCACTAACGCCCACCGCCGAATGACATCACTGCCAAAGCCCAATTAGCTCAGAGAAGACCCTGGCACTCAGTGATACTTCTTCAAGATGGCATGAAGTTCCAAATATAAATTGGGTCCGCACTGGGCGATGATTCAAGAAATCGTATTGGCCAGTTCACAAAACTAGAAATATCCATTAGATAGGCTTTGGAAAGTGGATTACCCCTGCAAAGACAAAGGTAGAATTACAGCCCTGGCTCCTGAGGAAACATCCAGAAAAAGAAAAGGAGGGGTTCTTTGGCAAAGGTGTGGTTCTCATATCATAAACTGTACTTGCAGGAGATGAAAGGAAAGTTCACGGAGATGCATCGTCTTCCTCGGCTGCCTTATCTTTTTAGGAAAACTGTTAACACTTAAAATAGCAAAGCTCTCACATTTGAATTGCTTTTTACAATTTGCTTGCATGTCCTTTTGGGATCTATATAATTATTGTTGCCTATTTTGTAGAAGAAGCCTAAAGTTTAAGAGAGGTACACGTTGAAGGTTATTTGAGAGCAGCGATTTATATCTCTCCTCGTGTCCATCCCCATGTGTGCTAGGACTGGGCATGTCCCAGGCACGCCTCCAATACCAATCAAATGGAAAGAAATAGAGCAGACTTATCCAGAGAGAGAGCTGCAGGACTCACAGCCCTTTCATTTGTACGCGATGTACTGACATTGTCTTGGTCAAATGTTGATTATGCACATGAGATAATATCTGGATGTATGATTAAAAAAAACCAACAGAAACTTGGGAGAGCCCATTGTACTAACAAGGTGCTTAAAAACGGAAGAGCAAGGCAGAGAAGAGAGCACTGACAAGGTGGGAAGGACCTCACTAAATGTCTGTGGTTTTGGAACAGGGAAAGAAACGGGACACAATAACTAGAAATAGTAAGAAATTCTTCTAGAGTGCTGGGAAGGAATGCAGCCATGCTGCCAGTTTGTCATTAGTCTAATGAGAACCATTTTGGATATGAGATGTCCAGAAATGGAAGATGTCATATTTTTAAGCCACAGTATTTGTGACAATTAGTTATCTCAATAATAGGAAACTCATACAGAGTCACAGAGGAATAAGCCAGGATGCACTCTTGCATGAGTTAAAAACTGACAACGCATAATATTTTTCATCCACCATTTGCATCTAAACATTTGTGGCAAGAAAATAGTTAGAATTCCCACAAAGGGTCATGTAAGAACACTGGTTTATAGTATTCTCTATTCCAGTTAAGAAGTACAATAATAAGGATGGTTATCCCACACAGCACAGTGTCAGGCGGCCACGAAGAAAGCCCCATTCTCAGGCTAGGTGTGGACTCCATTAGCAGAGTGTGTACCTAGCATGCACAAGGCCCTGAGTTTGATCCCCAGGACAGCAGAAACTTGCCACAGTGCCTCAAGTCTGGAGTCCCAGCACTTGGGATGCAGAAATGGGAGGAATAAAAAGTTCAAGGTCATTTTTGGCTAAACAGCACGTTTGGAGACAACACAAGCAATGTAATAAGATCGAAGCCAATCTAGATGGAGTCCCTATCTAAAAAAAGAGGAAGGTGATGTGGGGTGATTCTAGCTGAGACTACTAGCAGCAGGGGGCGTGGAGACTGAAGTGGTCACTCCTATAGCCAGGCAGGACTTCCAGTGGATTGAGAGGTCACCAACTCACCCACAAAACTTTTGACCTCGAATTTACCCTGCCTACAAGATGGGTAAGGATAATGATGTAGCAGAATTTGTGGAAATGGCCAACCAATGACTGGCCCAACCTGAGACCCACCCCATGGGAGAGAGCCAACCCCTGTCACTATTAACGATACTCTGCTATGCTCACACACATGAGACAACTGTCTCTGAGAGGCTTCACCCAGCATCAGATCAAAACAGATGCTGAGACCCGTAGCTAAACATTAGCTGGAGATCTGGGAATCTTGTGGAAGAGTTGGGGGAAAGGATTGAGGGACCTGAAGGGGAAAAGAACACCACAAGAAAATAGAGTCAACTAACCTAGGCCCATGGAGGCTCACAGACACTGAACCACGAGCCTAAGTGCATGCATGGACCGGATCTAGGTTCCCTTATGGAGCTGATGGACAGCCCGGTCTTCATGGGTCCCTTAGCAACTGGAGCAGGGGCTGTCACTGACATAGACACAGTTGCCTGCTACTGGGTCACCTTTCTCTAGCTGGGCAGCCTTGCCTGGCTTCAGTGGAAGAGAATGCATTTAGTCCTGATTCAGCATGAAGTGATGGGGCGGGTGGTATGGGGGGGAGTAGGGAGGGGCGCTTCCTTCCCTGGGAAAAAGGGAAGGGAGATTGGGAGAAAATGCTTGGAGGGTGCATTTTCTGGGAGGAGAGGAGGGGTGGGGCTGCCATTGTGTGTAACGTGAATAAATAAAAAAGAAAAAAAACTCCAAAAAAGACAAAAGAAAGAGGAGGAGTATCATGTCAAAACCAATATTCAATAGTATGGGAAAGGCTGACAATGAGGGCTAAAATTTTACATGCAAAACAACATACAATCCCAAAATTATGAAGTGGAAAGAAATCTCTCAGGGTTAACAATGGATTAAATTTTTAAAGGGATTATTGTAAAAGTTAATAATGATTATCCTTGTAGGATATAATTCTGAGATATTTGGATTTCCCTAGCCATTTCTACATATTCCATATGTTCTATAATGAGCATAGATTGTTTTTATAATCAGAAATATAAAAAATTTTTTTTCTAAAGCAAGCCCCTTGGGTTATAAGAACTGCGGAATTAATCATGCCTTTGACTGAGTAATCTCATTCATAAAAATGTATCCTAAGGAAATAATTCAAAGAAAGAAAAAAAACCATCTAAAGTTAAAAAGGCTCTTACAGCAATGTTACTTATAATAGCATAAAATGGGAAACAGCCAGAATTTCCAGCAATTTAATTATGATAAAACAAATTGTAATGCGTTCGCTTGATGGAATATTGTGCAGCTATAAAAATAATTAATACAGAGATTATCTAGAAATACAGACAGCATAAAACACTACAATGTGAAAGATTCAAGCCCCAAACACAAATGTTCACAATTATAATTATTCTGCTCACATGTGGATAAGGATGGGAAGCAGAAACAGAAATTCTGTTACTATGTTAAAGAAAAAGCCTTCTAAGAGTGATTTGTGTAAAGCAAAACAGCTTTGCACAGCTTTTTTAAAAAACAGCTTTATTATTAAAACAAATAATAATTAGAAAAACTACAAAGAGATACACGCCAGCATAAAAACCAAAGGTGAATGGTGCTTGAGAGCATCAGCAAAGTGTCACCAGAAGCAGAAGCAACATGGGCTTGTAAGGGCCCCTAGAGCCCACCCACCAATATTGTTATTTATTTAACAAATAACTCTTGTGGCACTTTTCTATGAGTAAGTCTAGAATGACAAGTATGTTCTCTTGGGAACATACTTGATTGAAATATGAGGAGGTAGAGTTCTCACTGCCCAAAGTCTCAGATCCAAGCCTAGGCCTACTGTGGAGAAATGGTGCTGATGATACAAGGCCCTTGAAACTACCTACTAAGACACCAGTGGCCACCAACACTTTATGTTGATCCCAGAGGGCATGAGGTTGGCAAGTTGGCCACAGGACAAAGAGGCCTTTAGAGGACTGGCTTTTTAATAAATTAAATCTTGGAGAACTTGTCCTGGGCCAAGGTTGGCTAGCGGAACTAGGCAGTCATTTCACAGACTATAGAATGTCATATAGTCTGGCTTGGCTGTTGAGCACCAGTAATTCCTGGCTGACGATGGCTCTTGGGTACAATTCAGGCAAGGTTAGTTCTAGATTCAGAGAGAAAAGAAAAAAGCCACACCACTTTGAAAGGGCTGGAAAGGTAACGGGACAGTTAAGGCATGGTGTAGCGACTCATTTATAATTCTAAACTTTAAAGGCAGAGACAGGGAGTCCCCAAAGCAAGATGAGCTCCATCAGCAAAGCCCTGAGCTTGCCCGAAAGACTCTTCTTCAGCGAATAAGTAGAAGCATAATCTGGGGAGATTCCCAGAATCCCCCAGTCTTCGACACACATGGGCATAGATGCCCACACATTCATCTGAGCCCACACACGTGTCTTGTGTACATACACATCTGCACACCTCACATGAAAAAAGAAAACCGAGAGAAAGGCAGTGTTCACAAGGGGGAGTCTTTTGGGTGCTGCCAAGGCTGGTCTACCCTGGAATGTTCCCACAACCTTTCTTTTTGGACACACTGTGTGTGCTCTTTGAGCCATGCGCAAGGGCAAGGACAGCAATGCCTCTGAAAGATCCAGCTTAGGTCACCCAGGTGACCTTGCAGAAGTTCATTTTGATGGTCTCTGCTTTCCCCAGACCTGAACTTCATCCATTAATTCATTCATAGAAGAGTTACGCAGTGTCTACACTCTGTTAAAGGTTTGGAGATACTGCGGAAGACAGGTAAGATCTGAAATCTTCCCAAGCACATGCTCTAGGATAGTGATGCTTAACTGCCTTTTAATATAGTTCCTTGTGTTGTGTTGATCCCCGGCCATAAAATTCCTTCATTGCTTCTTCATACCTTTAATTTTGCTACCGATATGAATTGTAATGTAAATATCTGATATGAGAGCCCAAGGGTTCACGACCCGCAGGTTGAGAGCCTCACTGCTCTGGGAGGACATGAGAAAATGCTGGCAAGAGGAAAGTTTGAGGCACCGAATGTTTTTGTTCCTGTAGTTTCCGAAGTGTCTAGTTTGTATCCCTTCTACTGTGACCAGATACAAGCACACATCAGTAAGCTGGACCAAACAGCACCTTGCCTCAGACATGCAGAAGTCCTTGAAAGAATCTGATTTATAAGAAGTGGGCCAGGGAGGATTTGTCTGTTTGGTCCAATTTCTAAACAGAAATTCACAGTGTTTGATGAATAATTAATGCAGATGAAAAGGGAACTTTTCTTACCAGTCAGTTACTTATCTTCAAGATTACATATCCATCAGTGTTTCCCCAAGGAGCTAGATTCATCTCCATAGAAACTGGGGGCAACAGAGTGTTAATTATACCTTAGTGCCAGATTTCTCCAGAATGGGACTCACTTGAAGAAGGCCTTCTATGACTAATTTGTTCTGAAAGGTAGACATTTAAATTTATCTGACATGTTTTTAAAAGTCCCTAAACAGAAAATATCTTACCAGACCTAAAAGGCTCTCAGAAGATGTGTTCTCTGTGTGTATACAGTTGGCAAGATGCTATTGTGTGAATGTTTCTGTTCTCCCAAATTCCCATGCTGGAATCTAAGTCTCACTAGGATTAGGAGATGGTTAGGTGACAGTAGCCGGGCCCTCAGGAGTAGAGAGGATGATGCCTTTTGCAGGGCGTAGCATGAATCTACTTTCTATGTGGAATCTAATCACTGGTTCCTTCATCAAATAGTTTCCTGACCTAAAACTGAATGATACATTTCTGTTGTTCATAAGTGACCTGGCCTCAGGTTTTTGGTTACAGCATCCCAGATAGACTAAGACAAATGGGTTTCAAAGAAACATGTGTATCCTATGGGGGGCGAAAGTGAGTAAAAGTAGATACTTGAAATTACGAATTGAAGGGGGATCGTTTGGGAGAAGCAAGGGAACCAGAAAAAGGTGTGGTGGAGAACAAGAAAAAGTGAGGAAGGCTGGACACAAGCAAAGAACACAATGAACACACACGAAATTTAAAAATGAAACACATTATTGTGTGCACTAATGAAAAAATACATCTTCATCCACTGGTTAGGTAAGGCACCCAAAACAGATCAGTATGTAGGGGACAGTCTGAAGAAGATGCCAGAAGGAACAGAGAGAAGGAGCTGGCTAAGGGAAACTGTCTGTGAGGCCAAAACAAGACACAGGAAAATCCACCAAGATTCTTAAAACGGAGGCAGCCAGGAGAGACAAGAGCCTGTCAGTGTCTGAGGAGATGAGATGGCTCCTCTTCCAGCCCCACAGCACTTCATCCCACTTCCTTCTTTATCTAAGTAAACAGGACTAGAAGCAGCACACTTCCTGTTTCCTGCCCTTAAGCATCATGCAAAGGGGATTTACCTTGGAGAGAACAAAAGCAAGTGTGTGGCAATCAGCAATCTTACTGGCAAGAGCCCTAGGTGACCCACAACCCTGAGTTTGTTGAACAGAGAGGTGTCAGAGAGGAATGAAATCCATGGGGTTATTATTAGCATTTTACGGGAAGAAGATAAACTGTGAAAAGAGGTAACTAAAAGTCTGAAGGAAAACGGGGTGGGGGAAGATATTTTGTGGTAAAGATCAAAGCCAAGTGTTAGTGTGCAGATGATTCTGCTGGCCTAACCTCAGGGTCCTTACGTCATCACCTGCTGCTGCCAGGTGCTGCCAGGTGTGGGCTGCCAGATAAAAGAACGCCACCATCCCTAGCCCCTCTCTCTCTTCCCTCTCTGTCCTAGATGTCCTCTTCTCTCCCTCTTTCTGCACCCCCCTGCCCTCACGGCTCTCTGGCTCTGCTGCCTCTACTCCTTCTCCAGGCCCTCTTCTCCCCCCCCCCAGTAAACCTTCTTATACCAGATCTGTTGTGTGTCATAATTTCTCAGGGGCATAAGTTGGCATGGGCCTGCCATAGCACCCCCTCGATATATCATATTTCATTAAACCAAGTCCCAAACCTGTGCTCTGGATTAGTATAATCACATCGAACTGAGGCTTCCTCTGGGGGTGTACACATATGAACGTGTGTTGTATTTGTCAACCACATATGGTATGTGTGTGTATATGTGTGTGTAAATGTGCGTGTGTGCACACAAGTGCCCAAGGAGGCCAGAAGTGGGCTTCCTCTACCCTGGAGCTACAGTTATAGGCAGTTGTGAGCTTCCCAACATGGGTGTTTGGAACTGAACTGTAGTCCTCTGCAAGAGCAGCAACCTTCTTAGCAACTCAACCATCTCTCCAGCGTCCCAAGAATATGTCTACAGCAGCTAGCTTCTCTGTGAGGGAGGGGCGATTTGTTCTTAATTTTTAAATCACTGGCTGTTCAAGGCACAAATGATAGGCAGGACAGGGAGCAGCTGTGAGCACAACCTCCTGAGAGAGACAAGCTGAGGTCTACTTCTCTGCCTGCCTCTTGCTTCCATGTGGACAGATAACCGACCCCAGCCATGGCACACTAACCTCCACAGAAAGCTGGCTGAGGAATAGACCAGGGGATTAAACAGGAAGCACGGGGTCATGATCATGGTAACACCCTAAATTTCACCTGGCAGTAAGAGTTCGTAGACATTTGCTAACTCTCACGACTGTCTTGAGAACACACAGATTTCAGTGTTCAGTTTTGGATCCTGTTTGGGTTTGGTTTTATATGACTATGGTAGTTTCTGGACACTTGTGACCCCTGACAATGATAGTTCTCAGACATTTGTTAATCTTCCTGATTATCCTAGGAACACACAGACTTCAGTGCCCCTGTTCTGTATTGTTTGCGTTTGATTTTGTTTGTTGTTGTTGGAAAAAAAAGGTGCCACTCTATAGTCAGATGGGACTGAAGCTCACTGTGTACCCAGGCTGGCCTCTAAGTCACTGCAGTTCTCCACAGTCACCTGTGTCTTGGGATCTGAGGATGAGCCAGGGCGGCTGCTGATGCTCTTAAAACACTTTTGCTCCTTTATTCCTTTGGAGTCTTATGCAGTGGGAGGACACACTGTAGGATTTTCCCCTTTTCAGAGACTGACCTTTAAGTGCTTCCAGAAAAGTCCGGACTGAAGTGGGAAGCTCTGTGAAGCATGGCGGGGACAAGAGAACCTTCCCCTATTTTCAATAACAAATAAGACAGGTCATCCCACTGAGAAAGACACAGCCTTTCCTATCATGCCTTTGTTGAAATTGAAGAAACGAAATGAACACTGACGGAGATGGATGATGTCACTCTGTCTTCTGCCGTCCCCAAATCCCACTTCCTCTTGGTGATGGCATGCGGAGCCAGCACAGAGTCAGTTCTGCCCCTTGATGGGAGGCTGTCGGCTCTCAGCTGTTCACATGATGAGAGTGCCACACCTGGCGAACACAGCATTACAAAGTTCAGAAGACACCAACGGAAAAGCCATGAGCCCAAAAGGCCTAACTAATGTACAACACCCATCCCGTCACCACCGCACACAGACAGCGCAATTAAATTACACAGAAAACATGTGTATTTGCCGCCACATCTGTGCTGGGAACTATTTGTTTGTTTATTTATTGAGACAGGGCCTCACTATGTGACCCAGGCTGGCTTTAAACATTTCATGCATCCCAGGCTAGTCTTAAACTTGTGATTTTCCTGCCTCGGCCTCCAAGTACGGAGATTACATATTGCCTGGCCCAAACTGGCTTATAGATGTTATGGAAAGCCAAGAGGCCAATGGAGGGAGGTGCAAAATTTTATTGACTTAAGAATATTGTCAGGAACATTTATAATCTAGGGAAAAGACAGAAATATTGTTGTTTTGAAAATCTGTAAAGTGATATATAATTAAGCTAGTGAAGAATCAGCAAGGAATCATGAGACTTTGAGAAGGGAGGAGGCCTCTTAGGGGAAGAGAATCTGTTGACTTTCTTTTCTTTCTTTCTTTCTTTCTTTCTTTCTTTCTTTCTTTCTTTCTT
>NW_026589732.1:4092979-4140028 GCF_907164565.1 Psammomys obesus
AGAAAGAAAGAAAGAAAGAAAGAAAGAAAGAAAGAAAGAAAGAAAGAGAAAAGAAGTCAGTGTGTCCAAGTTTACCTATTTCATTGTATTCATTGAGGTATTATTCACAATAGTCAAGATATGGAATCATCTACCCATGGATAAATGGATAAAGAAAGTGTGGCATATGTACGTAAGAGTACTATACAGCTCTTATAAAAACGGAGACTTGTCATTCAAAGCACCACACACAAGCCTGGAGCCTACTATGTTCAGAAAGGTAAGTTGGTCACAGAATACCATATGCTTCATGAGCTAAAAACGTGTTGAACTCACAGAAACAGAATAAAATGGTTATTACCTGAAGTAGAAATGAGGAGCTTGAGAAGACATTGGCCAAAGATCACAGCGTCACAGGCAGAGAGATCTGAGTGTTGTGGTGACTGTAGCTGGCAGGCTGTATCTTGAACACTGGTAACAGTACAGATGTTGTGTTCTCACTACATCCAAAGATAAACACGGTAGGTGTGTACTAATTAGCTCATTTAAGACATTCCAAAATGGGTAATATGTTAAAATGCCATAATGTGCATCGCAATTATACACACTTTTACCTTTATTTAAGCCCCATTGTTGCCATGTGCCACACCCCAAGATGGAGACTCTACCCACACTTGTTTCTTCTACTAAAACATGCAAATAAGAGCAAAACTACCTTTTACAGCTGATTTTTAAGTAGTTTGGATTTTAAGTAGTTTGGATATCTCATCTATGTTCACCAGTAGGCCATAGTCAAGATGAAGGCCAGATTCAAGGCCAGGGACTTACCAAAGGCTTGCCAATTTCCTCTCCACTGGGGACAGGGTAAAACATGACAATTTTCAGTAGATGACGGGAAGAGGAGCAGAAGGGACAGAAGGCGCTGCATCCTGAGGAAAGGACGGTGTGTCATGAGAGGGCTTCCTGCCTGTATGTTCATGACTCACAGAACCAGCTAAATCATCTCAGGGGTGGAGAGGAAGGAGGCTGAACCTTGGTGAAGTAGGATCACATGGCGGATTGCTCTTATTCGTGTGTGTGTGTGTGTGTGTGTGTGTGTGTGTGTGTGTGTGTGCGTGCGCGCGCGCACGGGTGGTTGTGTTTTGACACAGCCTGCACTGGCCTCAAACTCACTGTGTAGCTGAGGATGACTTTGAACCCTGGAGCCTCCCACCTCCACCTCCAGAGTGCTGGGATTATTGTCGTATGCTGCCGTGTCTGGCATGGCTGAGTTCTTTTTTGAGCTCTATGGCTGTGTGGTGAACGTGCTGACGTCGAGGAAGGTTCTACATCCCTGTGCCGCTGATCAAGCTCAAGTGTAGCCCCGTCCCTTGCCACACACACAGTGTTTCAGCTGATGGGTTTGCTGGATTTAGTCACCCCAAAATGTATTTGTCACTTTGTACTCCATAAAGATGTGCAACTATAATTTGCCCTCACATAATAAAAGTACCACGATGCTAGAACTTCATTTTTCTCTCCTGCCCCATCCATAACACTCACTATTTCATGAAAAACAACCATAATAGAAACATGTACCCTTTCTGTGAAACAGACCCTTGGCCAGTCATTAAGATATTCAGGTGCTTAAGACAAAAATCGAAGATCGCACACACAGGAGCACAAATAATGCCTATGAGATGTGTGAAGCTGGCACAGTCATCCGCCGCCTGACATGGCATGGCTGTGTTCTGAATCCTGGTTACTGTGTCTGAAAGGGGATGGTGAGGCTGAGGGGAAAGACCCACGTTTCAGACTGGGATTCCATCGACCTGAGTCCAATCCCCACTCCAGAGCTCCCCAGACTTCAGTTTTGTGCAGAGTGATAGATATGGATCTATTTTCATTTTTCTGCGTGTAGACATCCAGTTGGACCAGCACCATTTGTTGAAGATGTTGTCTTTTTTCCATTGAATGGCTTTGGCTTCTTTGTCAAAAATCACGTATTCATAGGTGTGTGGGTTTATTTCTGGGTCTTCTGTTCTGTTTTATTGATCTACCTTTCTGTTTCTATGCCAATACCATGCAGTTTTTATTACTGTTGCTCTGTAGTAGAGCTTGAGATAGTTCAAGTTTAGCTCACACAGCTTCGACCATCCAGACAGACCCACTGGAGGGCCTTGCTAAAGTCACTTAACTACTTATATTATTTTATTTATTTTAGGTGTATGAGGACTTTTTCTGCATGTTTATGTGTGTATATGCATGCCTACTGCCAGAAGAGAACATCAGCTCTTCATGGAGTTACAGATGGATGTGAGCCACCATGTGGGAGCTGGGAATTGAACCTGAGACCTCTGGAAGAGCAGCCAGTGCTCTTAACCCACTGGGCCATCTCTTCATTCCCAGTTCATTTTTATTTCATAGAGAATGTCTCTTCTGAATTTTTCCCCAACCTCTTGTCTTAGCTGGTACAGAAAAAGGTTGCAGGGGAAGAGGTAAGACTATGGAAGAAGGGGAGGGGAGAGAAGGGAAAAGGAGAAAGGAGGGGAGAGGAAGACCTGTACCTGCTGTGTGTGTTTCAGGGCAGTGTAAACATCTTTCCCCAGAGGTCAGTAGACTGTGTCATGGAAACCCAGACTGGAAGCTCTTCAAGGCTTTGTCTGCTAATGGAGGTGACCCTATGGGCTGTGATTATTTAGTCAGCTGTAAACAGTGCTGATAAACCCTGACTGGTGGATTCCAGACAGACGGCCACCACGGGACAAAATTATAAAAGCCACTGTGTCACTGTGCTTCAGCCCAGCGAGGAAACCAAAAGATAGAAAATGGATTCATGTGAGCCTAATGTAAGCATTTAGATTACTCGATGACCACTGAATCCCTTCCCTTCTGTGTTCATAGTAAACAAACTGCAAATATGCAAACTATGCCTCTTATTCCCAGCTTCTAAGAATCCCTGTGCTTTTACAGGACATGGAAAAGCTTTGAGTTTGAATCCCACCTCTGACATTAGCTCCCCATGTCACTGTGGACAAGTGCTAGCCTCTGTGTGCCTGAGCTTTCTTGGTGGTGAAATGAGGAAGTCACAGATGTGCTTTCCTTCACGGGTTTTGATTGCATTTCTTACCGTTGATGTCACACTTTGAAAAGTTCACCATGCGTATTACATAACACTCGGCTTTTCCTGGGGGTTTCTTTTGTCTGAGGTGTTCGCCATCTCTGGTCTGGACCTCTGATTACAGTACAGTGATGCTGGGGCACCACGCCGAGATAATGCAACCCATGAACTGTGGCGGCAGCAGCATTGCCAACACACTTCTGGAGTGAGCGTGGAAGGCTGAGGAGAGCTGGAGAACCCAAGTGCCCAGCGCACACGCAGATAGGGGCTTAGATGCTCACTGACCATTTGGCGACTGCAAATTTGGCCGACCTGTCTGTCTCTGAGATGCATTCTTGGGATGGAATCTGCCCCCATTATAACACAGGTCTTTCTCTAGGAATTAAATTAAACAATACATTTGGAAATCTGTTCAAAGCTGTACCACCCGATAGAAATGTAACCTGTCGTACCTAACATCACGAACTCCAGTTTATGAGGTTTTGGACCTTTTGATTAATTACAACCTATAGCTTTTCCGGCTGGAATCCCATACCACCCCATTAGATCTGGAAATAGTTTCCCCCTGCCCTCCTTCACCTGCTCATTTATTGTACCCACAATGTTTCTTTCACCACTGTGGGAAGTAAAATGAAAACAGACCAACCTGGCCATTTTTAGGTGTGTGTTTCAGTGTCATTGTCACAGCCTGGTTCCAAAATATTATTATTAACTCTCAAAGATAACCCCATTCTCCCTCCTCCCATCTCCGTCATTGGCAACACTAATTATTTCTGCTTCTGGGTTTATCTGTCTTGGACATTGCATACAAACAGAATCCTACAAGGTATGGCCTTTTGTATGTAAGGTTCTTTTTCTTAGCATAATGTTTATAAACTTCATCACTTATCCATGTTGTAGTCTGTTTCAGGACTTCATTCATGTTTATAGCTAAATAATACTCCACAGCATGTGTATATCACAGAGTGGCTTTTAACCCTTGTGACTATGACTTGGAGACCAATGACTCTTTCTCCACGCAATTGATTTAAAGTTCAGGATGTTAACAGATACCCTTAGATTAAGTCCTTAAGACGACAGCTCTAGGCTGGAAGGAGGATTAAAAAATGTTGTTGTTCTTCCAAACCCTCATGGAGCTAAGTTTTCTTGATGATAGGGCTGAATTCTACTTTGGGAGACAAGCAACAAGCCAACAAAGCATGTGATAGATAGCAAGGTGGTGCTGTGTTGGGAGAGGGGCCGTTGTAGAAGAAGCAAAGAAGAGTTCAGAAGGAGACTGTGCAGTCTGAGCCAGGGCAGTCAGGGGTGAACTCCACCAGGCGGTGACCTTCAGACACTACCTGCAGATGGGGGGAAGGGAACCCTGGAGCCGGTTTTGCCTGCTGGGTGCCTGCTGAGTCTAGAGCACATCGTAGTAAAAAAGTCCTGGCTGCAGTTCCTTCTTCCTACATCAGGGGCAATGCTGTCTTTAAATCATGGTACAGAAATTTAGGTAGATGTGGGATTTTTTTCCCAAGATTTCTCTTCCAAAAGCCTAAGCCAGGAGCTGGGGAGATGGCTGAGCAGGTCAGAGCTTTTTTTTTGAGCTAGCCCGAGCACATGAGTGCAAATAGTCAGGGCCTCCCTAAAGAGTTGCGCTTGACAACTCACGTCTGTAAGCCCAGTGCTAATGGAGGCAGAGATGGGAGGGTGGAGGGGTTTGCTGGCCACCAGCCTAACTCCAGGTGCAATGAGACACTGTCTCAGAGAAATAAAGCAGAAAGAGATAGAGCAGGACACATGATGTACACACACACACACATAAATAATAGCACACTCACGTACAGATACATATGCAGATATTACATATACAGCCCATGTGCACTCTATCTAGACTGAATCCATACGCATGTGCAGTGGCAAAGGGATTGGTGTTGTGTCAGTGCTTTCAGCAGTAGACTACAGACGCTCCAGAGGGACGAATGAATCTCAGGTCAGGTATTGAGAATGAGGGGAATGAGCAGAGACTGGAGGTTGTTCGAGGTCTCATGTCATTTTATTCCATTTAACATGTGTCGCCTCCCCCCCAACACACACCCCACCGTGTCGTAAGTGGACTAGACAATCCCTATTTTACAGACATGGACAGAAGTTTAGACAACTGAGTGCATACCATGTGCTGGGTGCTGCCCCAAGAACTTTGCAGTGATTCCTTTAGTCCTCATAAAAATTCAACTGTCTGGAAACCAAGCCCAGTGCAAGGTGGGGGACCTAAAGAGGAATCTGGAGTTTAAGATCATTTATATAGGGTCTCAGCAGCAACAGGAAGTAAATCCAGATGGAGAGGCTCCCCAGGCCTTGCTGTCAGCTGCTGAGTTGCTTCCCCAGAGGGGAAAAAGGTGCCCACAGTCTATAATCAGTCACCAAGCAATCAACAACATACCCCTACGAGGTCTGGGGAAAAGGTTTTAAACATGGGACTTTTGGATGCCAGACTGAAGAAAAGCCAACTTTACTTCAGGATGTCAGAGCTATTCGGCATCCTGATTTTTAGCAGAGACCTTTGTTAAATAGCCATCAAGAGTTAATAAGCCGACCTTACCCTTCAAGCTGGTCTAGCCGCTAAACAAGTAGCTTTGAGGACATTATTCCAAAACATTCACAGCATGTCACTATTGGGCCACATATCACTCATAGCCACAACTTTAGAGCTACATTTGGGGGTGTTTGTCCCATAGAACTTTGTAAAAATGTTAAGTAAACACTGGAGCCCTTGTGCTCCACCAGCACCTGGTACTTACTCTTTCTACCCTCTTGATCCCAGGTGTGGCCATTCCTGTAATACTCCCATTTGGGGGGGTGTGATCCAGTGCAACCATGTCTCCTGAGCCCCCTTCTGAGGCCTCTGGAGCATGCTGACCAGTCTGGGATGTGAAACACCCAAGAAAGGCTCCATGACCTTTGATCTGTGTACACCCAAGGTCATGGGAAGCAACATTGAACTTTCCTCTTTTCTCCCTAACAGCACAAATTAGGAGTCTCAGGGGACATGACACATCACCCAGCTATGCTCCAAGAAACCAAAGTGGCAAATTATCTGGATTGTTATCCGAGGCTCAGGACTACCAAGCCCACCAGGCCATGGGATGTACCTGGCCCTGCCTCTCAGTTTTGAAAGGAAGGAGAGTGATGTTGCAAGAGGGAAAGGCCTGCCCTGCCTTGTCTTGACATTGTTAAGCTTCTCAGAAGAAGCCATAGATAAAAGGGAACACTTCAGTCTTTCCTATTGTTGCTTATTAGAGAGAATTTCCTCCCCCAGCATCACTAAAGGGTGTCTACTAGCATTTTTCTAAAATTTCTAGGAATGGGGACTATACAACACTCTGAGGCCATGAAGCCATCTTTAAACAAATTAAACTGTAGGTAATTCATGTTATCGATCTGGCTCCAGGAATCTTCCATTCAAGTTCTCATTACACCTTCATCAGTATTATGGAAGAGATCTAACTCCTCTCCTCCATGGTTGCCTTTGGGTATCTGAGATAAAGAGGACTTTTGAGAGCGTCTCTGCTGTGTCTCATCACCATTGTCACCTTGATTAAAGACCCCCCTGGGAATCCTCATTGAAATACTCCAGCCCTGTCGTTCACACCCTTCCTAATGCTCTGACCCTTTTATTCGGTTCCTTGTGTTGTGGTGATCTTCAACCATAAAATTATTTTTAGTGCTACTTCATAACTATAATTTTGCTAGTGTTAAGTATTGTAAGGTAAATATTTTTGGAGATAGAAGCTTGTCAAAGGGGTCGCAATCCACAGGTTGAGAACCACTGCCCTAGCCAATTCATTCTGGGCCTTTGACTTGGAAAGAAAGTATCTGTAACCCATCTCTAACTGGTGGGAATGCTGGAGGGTAGCTGCTTCCAAGGAAGAACAACACCTCCTTCCAGTTTCTGGCTGACTTGCCTAAAACCCATTTCTTCCCAGAGTAAACCCCAACTCTGTTCCTAGAAGCCCTCCATGGCTTCCTCCCTGTTCTTTCCCGAGCCTGCCACTTTCTGTTTGCTCCCAAACCTCTAGCAGATCTTGTACTGAATGTAGAAAAAGACAAACCAAGCAACCAGAAGCATTTGCCAAACTCCTTCCAAGGGAAGCTACCCTCAACCCATCCTCCTTCTTTCTGTGGATGATCTCTTTTGAACACACTTGGAATAGTCATCACCGCTGCCCTTATCACCAGGGCCCTGGGGAAGCACATACAGGAGCTGAGCCCAGATTGTACAGCGGTCCATGGCGTGGCTCCTTGTTGAGGGAGTGTTGGCCTGTTGACTCCATCCAGTCCTGTTTGGTAGAAAACAAAAGGAAGTCCTTGAGCAGAGGAGGCCAGCAGGCCTTCCCAGTTCTCGGGAAGTGCCTTTTCTGACTCGATGGGGAATGTGTGCCACAGAAACAGAAGCCGGGGTGACTGTGCGGTTGATGAAGGGATAGTCCCACATTTCCTTGTAATAAATCAACTGTCAACACTTCAGAGCGGACAGTTTTAGACTCTGTTCCTGCTTTTCCCACCACAGCAGCCCCACCCCCACGCCACCAAAGTCGAAGGGGTTGATGGTGGCTTTTCTCTGGTCTCATTGTTATAAAAGCAGCCCTCCATATTTAGGGCATTTCTCCCCCTCCCCCACCTCATATTTTATTTTTCAGTGTGTATATGTGGCAAGGCAGGGGCATAGGTGCATGCGTAGAAGTCAGAAGACAGCTTGGGTGTCAGTTGTCACCTCTCAGCCTGTTTGAGACAGGGATTCTTTGTTATTTGATGCTGTATAAAGCAGGCTACTTGGCCCAGGAGCTGCCAGGGATCCTCCTGTCTCCCCCCCGCCCCGCCCCTCGCCATCTTGTTACAGGAGTGCAGGTGAGTGCTGTCCCACCTGGTCTCACTTGGGTTCTAGGATTCAAACTGAGGATTCTTCACACTTGCACTGCAAGCCCTTTACCACGCCTGCCCCAACCAGCTTCCCAGCTCGACATCGATCTCTTAGCCTGAGCATTCATAATAGGGCTGGACTTTACCTTGTCTGGAATTCTTCACACTAGGCCCTGGCTGCTAGGAGGACATTAAAAGGTTTCAAGTTTCTTGGGTCCCAGTCCATCTGGAGGATTTGAAGCATCATGCGTCTTAAAGGGCTCTGTCAGTACTCTCCTCCAGGAAGAAGATGCGGAAGCAGAGCCTCCCTCCACCTTTTCTACTGCTTTCAGTTTGGAATGTATCAGGAAGGAGAACTGGGCCCTGATGATGGAAAGGTAAGATTAGGTCCCAGATTATCTCAACTTCGGAAGCTTCCCTTTGACGGAAATGACTGTCTTTTCATCTCTGCAGCTCAAGTTCACAGCTGTGTTCAGATAAGAGCAGAGTTAGCCAAGAGAAGTCATTGGGCAATTTAATTCAGCAACTGTCCAAAATGTGTAGATGTCTCAATGAGTAAGACACTCATGACTGTTGTCTCTGCAGAGTCTATAATCAAACGATTCTTGATGAAGGTTAAGGGATTTTGCAAATAGAGGTCTTTATTGAGTATGTGGATAACGGAGTGAAATACATTTATGCACTGACTGTTGGCGTGTGTCTAGCCCTAGGTGACCGCCATTGAATACAGAATGATATAAAAAGAGATGTGCAAAATACGGACTCTGCACATGATAACCTCAAGACTGGGAAAATATGATAGTTGGCTAACAGAACAATCCATGCTATGCTAGGTAAATTAGATAGATAGATAGATAGATAGATAGATAGATAGATAGATAGATAGATAGATAGATAGATAGTAACTATAAAATAGACAATAACATTCATCATTATGGTCCTAGCAATAAATTTTAAGAAAGTCTAAAGAAAGATGGGTATAGAGTTATCAGGGGGAAAGCTTTTTGGAGAAAGTAGTACCAAAATTAGGTTTTGAAGGCTGGATGGGAGGGGTGGGCTAGAATAAAGGCAGGAAGCAAAAATAGAATTTGACAGCCAATGGTAAGGGCAGCCGAGGAGAACCAGTTAAATAACCACAAATTGTGAATGTTATAAAACAAAACCAAACAATTCAAATCACACCTAACAAACAAAATTATAATAGAAATACTATGTCGTCTCCCCCAACACATGCACATTCTAACATATTCTTGGAAAGAGTACTGTAACGTTGATTTATATCTGACAGTCCAAGTTAAAAAAAAAATAAGGAGCTGCCAAATCTGCCTATATAAATCCCAGTGATTTCACATGTTTTCATCGTATGAACTGAAGGCAGCAAAAAGAGATTTAAGCCTTTGAGACAGTAGACAATAAAATGGTACCCCAGTGAAGCTTCTCAGAAGAAACACTAAAATCATATTTATCGTGTCTCAGACTGACATTAATTCTAACATGCAGACACTCTTCAGCATTCAGATGCAGGGTATTCAAAAGAACTTCAGCAGGTGCATGTACTGACTTATGCAGAGGTGCACTGAGTCGTACAGAAGAACCTCGAAACTGCGGTATTACTCCAGCCAGGATACTGAAAGGGCCACACCCATCCTCTTTGGTCAACAGATGATCGAGAAGACCCTCTTCTAAAATCATCCTGGATGAAAGCACTTCTCTTTTGCCTTGTGATTTCAAGCCTTTAGGATACAGAGGCCCCAAACAATTGATCAAAAGCCAAGCTGTCTGCAAGTAAGACAGGTGTGGGTCATGCCTCTAGATCTAGCTAGCTGTCCAAGAAAAGGGTTGATTCTCTGGTTTGGTGAGATAGAAATTTCACCTCATACTGTCCATGGAAGCATCAACACGATGCTGAATCTCATCTTGTGAAAGCAGGATGGCTACCCTCCTACCACCCTGATCAGAGTTCCAGGAAGACCAGGGATGCCAACACATGGACCTCTGGGGCAGGACCAAACCATCTGTTACAAACAACTCTCCCAAGTGCTTTTGCTAATACATAGCTCACTAATCGGGGAGCAGTTCCAAAGCACAGACTCTCAACACCCTCCCCCAAGTGGAGTCCCCTCCTCCCTGTTAGGTTGTGACTGGCTTCTGGGTCATGTGCTATCAAAGGTGTTTACCTAATGCTGAAAGTGATAACCCCCAGTCCTCTTGGCCGCTTCTCACAAATGGCTTCCTTTGATAGGAAAAGGAGAGAGAGGCTGTGTTTCAGTTCTTGCCATGGATGCAAAAGAACTGAAAACTGATAGTAACTCTTCCTGGTTTAGATTTCTAGGTAAAACTGTGTCTCTTTCTATTATTGACTCCTTTCCTTAAACATTTTTTCTATATTATGTAAGGAAGGTAGAAGATAAAGAAGTTATAAAGCCTAGGGTAAAATTTTGTGCAATGTAAATAATCCAGACTCAAGCTCTATCTTAGTTCTGAGGGTGCCAGCTTCTCCAGTCAGCTCATAAATGGAGATAGATATTTCATCCAACAGCTTTACAGCAACACTAGGGTTCCTTTCAGCCTGACGAATGACAGAGGATGAGGGGCTGGAAAGTAAAGGATGCTGAACTTGAGAAGAGGACTTGAAGCCTTGATCCACTGACCCAGAAATTGTTTCTCCACCCTCCTCCCTCTTTCCAATGAGCCTGTTAAACATTCCCAGCTGTGTTGTAAATGCAGGGCTGTCCCTTCAATCAGCAAGCCGGGTTGGAAGCCTACATCTGGATGCCTGTGGGTGTCATCACCTCCGAGGGCTTCGCTTTCGGAATGGGGTCAAGAGCCACAGCATTGTCTTTCTCATGTGTTACTATGACAAGAGTGCTTTATGAAAAATGAGATGTTTTACAAAATGCAAACTATTTACCAACTAATGGAAAAAGCGAAAAAGCTCAGCAATGAGGAACAAAGCATCTTTGCATGTGATAACCAATCCCTAAGTAAAAGGGCTTTTCTGTTCCTACATAAAACTAGTGGATTTTTTTTTTAAGAAATCTATTCTAGCATGTACCCAAAGTCAAAACTGCCTAAGAGAACAGTGAGCAGCTGAGGTTCCCAACCAGGAAAAGGGTGATATTGGGATAATTCTGTGAGTACTATGCTCACAATAACAACAACAACAACAATAATAATAATAAAATAATAATAATAATAATAGCCTTTCACACTGCACAGTATCCAAAAGTAGATGAAAAACAGAGTAGTGAGGGCTCTGGGAACCACATCCCACCAAAAATAATTAAAGAACCTGGCCCAGGTATGACTGGAGCAGGCTCAGAAGACACACTCTTGTATCTAGCTGTATATACTGACATAGTTGTCATGCAGAAAGAGAATATTTTTTTTTTCTAGAATGGAATCCCCCCAGCTTCCAAAACAAAAAAACAAACAAACAAAAAAAAAAAACTCTGGAGAGATAATGTCAGTTCAGGGGAGAGAAATTTCAGAGTGGAAAACACTAGCAGGTGCAAAGGGTTCGTGCTTGGATGTCAGTTGTCAGGGGTTTCCAAAGAGATTCTTGACCTCAGAGAAAAGTTGTAGCGGATAATCTTTAACTATTCTGATCAAACTACGTCATAGCCAGTCCTTCTTTGGCAGACACTGTTTCTCATCCTTGGCAACCAATAATAGTCCGTCCAGTAGAAACACGAAATCAGTAGATGTTGAAAGTTATTGCAGCATGGGTTTTGCTTTGGGGACTCTGAGCCCATTTACCTGGCAGAAGGGGTGCCCTTCAGCACCCCCTATGCTCACCACTTCCCTGTGATTGCCGGGCTTCTCAGATCAAAGCTGGATCTCACGACAACTCTCCCTCCCCTCCTCCATTATGCTACCTCCTTTGGCACCATGCCAGGAAACCGCTGTTGCCATTTGTGTTTTCATTTAGTAAATAAAGCTCAGAAATGGCTGCTGCTTTCATAGATTGAAAACTCGGGTCTGCAAATAAATATCTTGGGGGAATTAGAGAAGATTTGGAGAACAACAGTCAATCTCAATATAATTAAAAATAAGCTCTCACCTGCTACTAATTTCCTCCTTGTTGCTTTGCTAACAGAAATCTTTGTTTGAACAAAGAGGTAAAAGGCGCAGTGAGAAGCTGTTTACATAGTGCTAATTGTAGGGCGCCTGCATGTTAATGAGAAAGAGGTTATTTATCAGTGTGAAATTCTGAGTGCAATAAATTGCAGGTGATATTTCAGGAAACATTCATTTTCTAATGATTTCTTTTCACCTCCAACAGCGGCCCCAAATCAAAGTGCCGTGTGTCATAATGAAATGAGAATTGGTCTGGAAGGCCCAAGCTCTGCTTGTCCCTCACAGTTAGGTGCAAGCTTCAGTGTAAGCTGCTTTCCTTCTGAGTTTCAGGTTTCAGGTCTGTGGAAACTAAAGATCTTCGAGTTCCCCATTCACCCTGGCCATCACATGTGTGAAAAACACTAGGAATATAGCCACTACTACTGAGAAATGAGTTTCTCTTTCTTGGGATAGACTTTGTTGTTCTGAAACCAATTTACAAAAATCTATTCTTGGAAAGGGGCTGGCTGCCTGCCTCCTGGGTTTCCCCTGCCCCTGCTGCTATAGTTCTGCCCAGTTCTTTCTGAGGAACTCCTTAGACATCACTAGAAGCAAGCCTCCATCTCAGTACCACAACATGGCTTGCCTCCCAGTTGCCCCTTCCATGTCTTTCAACCCAACTCTCCAGAGGTGGTTGGAACCCTGGTCTCACAAAGATTCATTTGTATCATGTAACAAGTAGCATTTGAGTACCTGCTTGGTGCATAGCACCAAGGTGAAGGTCAGGAATAAGGAACTCTGCTGGGGAGACATAGGCCATGCCCTCACAGAATTGTCCAATGACAGAGATGGCATAGACTTGCTCAAGCTGCAGGGTGATAATGCTATGTGAGGAGGGAAAAAGGTATGGGGTTGCTGAGTTCTGAATTGATGAGCCTTTTTACCTGGCTGGGTGTGGTATTACTTGGGCAATTCCAAGTAAAATGCAACTGCAAAGTAACATTTTTTGTCACAATTCTACTGTGTTGATTAACTAATCGTTAATGTGACATAACCTAGAATCATCTGAAGAGAGTCTCAATTAGGGATTGCCTACATCATATTGGATTGTGGGCATGTCTGGAAGGGGTTGTCTTAAATTGCATGATGTGTGGAGACCTAACGTACTATAGGCAGCACCATTCCCTAGGCAAGGGTCTTAAACTGTGTAACAGTGGACAAATCAAGCTGAGCACAGGCAAGCAAGGAAGAGAACATGCAGGCATTTCTCTCTACTCTTCGCTATGAAGGTGATGCGACTTGGTGATAAAGCCTCACAGTGCGACCATCAACCTTGTTTCACAATTACATTGGGTATGGTCACCATGCTGATTTTCTGGCCCCAGAATCACTCAGTTCTCCCAAGTAACAAGGGCGGTGGGTGTGGAGAGATAGAGCACAAAGCTTGGAGTCAGACTCAAGCGTTTCAGATCTTGATTCCTCCCTTGCAGCTATGTGCACTCACATGAATTGCCCAACATGCTGAAGCCTGTTTCTTGGCACACAAACTTGGCACTATCATCTTACCTGTCTCATAGGATTGTGGGAAAGAACTGTGATAAACCGAGAAAAGGTGCCTAGACAGGATGCCCACCTGACCCATTGTAAGATCCCAACATTTACTACCGATTATAACTAAATCAGAATGTGTAAAGGTGGGCCTGGCAAACTTCATGCTGAATAAGATCCCAGTAGGATCCTTAAGGCCATTTTCATATTATACCCTCTGTCTGTCAACTCACCTTTTACACATTTTATCTCATCTAATCACAAGAGAAAAGATTTCCCACCTTTCATTTGGGAAGTGGTTTCAAGATGGTTCAGCCTCTTGCCCAGGGTCAGGTTCTGAAGTTTTAGGCCTTCCTTAGAAGCATCATGTTCCACCGAGACGGAGCCAGGAGGAAGCAGGCATCAGGGGACTGAACTGAGCGTGGCTATGAACAACATAGGCTGACTTGTTGCACTCAGGGAAGAGCTGAAACTGATGAGTAGACCTGGTCCCCAGAAGGGCCTGTGTTACTGTCACCCATGAAGGCTCAGCCACACCACCCCTCCAGCAGTCTGCATGCCTTCCCGTCAGCACAGAGTCTCTTACATGTATGACGACACAACTAAAGTCTGGCTATGTCCACAAAGCAAAGTGTGGTACCTGCAACACAGAGACAAGAACAAATGAAGAAAAAAAAAATCATTCGGGTCAAGAGTTCAATCCTCCTAGGAAGCAATTTTCTGGCTTTTGAAGAGAAGTGTCCCACTAAGGCAGGAAAAGCATGACATCGGGAGTCCCTGGGAGACCAGGAGGCATCTGGTAATCACATCCACAGTCAGGGAGCAGAGAGTAATGAAAGCTAGTGCTCCGTCTTGTTTGTGCTTCTCCAGCCCAAGACCCCAGCCCACATCCAAGGTGGGCCTTCCTGCTCTAGATAACCCATCACAGGCATGCTCAGGGCCTGTCTTCTAGGTGATTCTAGATTCTATCAGGTTGACAGGCTGTATTAACCATCACATGGCCTGCAAAAATAAGTCATTTCAATCCTGTCCCCTCTGTGTTCTGACCATGGCGATCATCAGCAATGGTCTCAAAGGTTGCCTCGTTGTTCTAAGGTACTACAATCATTCCAGTGGGGAAAATGGATTGAAAAGAGACTTCCGTAAGAGTCTCTTGCATGTAAGAGACTTCCGTACAAAGATAAGATACTTGCCAATAAAATGACATGCCAAATGGTGGAAGATGTGTGATGTGCTTAAACAGTGTTGCTCTCCTGGCCATCACAGACAGACCTGACACTCCATTCTTTGCCTCTCCTTGCCCTCTCCAGCCTCCCATACTAGCATCTATGATGCTTCACAGTCTACTTGTTCAGATTCACACCTCCTCCAGGGTGGCCGTGGAAACCAGCCCAACATGTCAAGGAATGACCCAGTGAGCAGCCTGCTCCTTAGGAACTGTCCCAGTGACCGTTCCACCACAAAGCCCTTGGCAGAAGGAACTGAACATTCCTACTTCAGATCAACAGGGGTGCCCTTCTGTGTAGGAAAGGACCTCAGTGCCTGCACAGCAAAGTGTTAGCCAATGGTGTCTCGTTCTTCTGACCACTGGGTACCAGAACTCCCACCAGGGCCAAACCTCACCTAGGAGAGCACACAGTGGGTACCTGAGAACGGTCTGTTGAAAGAGCAAATGAATGGTCCCTCCCAAAAGAAAGCCTTCTCATTCCAGAAATTCCCAGGGTGACATTTCACAACAACTGCAGTTCTCCTCTGGGGCAGTTTTGTAGCAGAGAGCTAAATGTGGCCATATTCTCCAAGAGGGCCGTCTGTCCCACACAAAAATCCCATGCACATTCTACAAGACAAAATTGCCTGGGCTGCCTGGAATGCTGTTCCCATGCTCCTCCCTACTTCCTGACTGTCCCCAACTCACTCCATGGTGCTTTTGACTTTGTATTTCATCCTTCAGGTCTAAGCTGAGCTAAGAGGTCAGCTCAAGAGGTTGGGGAAGGAAGGTGCTTATGTTCTTCCTATCAACACAGGACAAAGACAATGGTCTATAACTGAGGGTCAGTGATCTCCCACTGGGCATTGTTTACCAAAGGCAGGAAGGTGAAATCCCCTATTGGACTCATTAGAACTAATTAGCAGCAGCCCATCAGCTTCACAGGAATAACAGCAGAGAAAGAGAAATTGCCAGGCAGGGCTAAAATCAGCTCTTCAGCAAAGGCAGTGAAATGAAGCAGCACAGGAAAATGTGTAGGCTCACAGAAATCAGCCCACTCCCTGTCCAGAAGGGAAAGCTGATGTCCCAGCCCTGTTTTCCTTCCTACTGGACATAGAAAATAGTGGTGCACAGTACAGATGGTCCCCACCCAAGCCACAGTGAGGGGTCTCGGAGAAATACTGTTGACTTCCGAGAGATAAGAAAATTCTTCTGGGGGCCAGAAAGCAAAGCTAATATTCATGCCTGAAGAACTGGAAAGGGGAATGAAACTCCCCCACTGATTTTCATCATGTTGGGAAATTCCTAGGTTTTTGTTTGTTTTTGTTTTTGTTTTTGAAGATAACACTCTGTGTTTCTTATCATGAATTCAGTGAGACAGCATAAAAAGAAGGTAGGAAGAATCTTGTTACTGTTCACACAGAGACACACACCACAACACACACCTCTCCCAAGAAGCAAGAGATGCCCACCCCCCATCCATAGTTGATTGACTAACTAGGAGGCGCTGTTCTCCAAAGGCAGCGACCTTCCAAGAGTCACCCTCTGCCTCAGCTCCTGTGCTGGGAAGGTAAGAATCGCTTCCAATCCAGCAAGCAGAGACAAATTACCCGGCTTCTGAACTGGCATTTCTTACCTGCCTGCTTCCTCTACCACCCAGCAGACCACACTAGCTGGTAAACAACACGTGTGCATCTTCTTCACCCAAGTCTGCTAAGTCCTTGACGCACGGTTTACGTAGCTATTTAACCAGTCGGCACTGGTTTAATTAATTCATATCTATTGTTTAGGAGATTAGAAGGGTAAAAAGTGTTATAATAAAAATATGGATCAAAACATGGAAATATATCCACGATGAGATTAGAGAATTGAAGGTATAAATAAAAGATGAGTTAAAGGTATAAAATTCCTTGCCCTTAGGAAGAAAGAATCAAATGAGTCTTTGTACTGTGTCCTTTAAAACACAGACAAAATAATTCAGAACATGATTTGTAATTGTAAAAACAATGGCTCATGGGAACTCTAATAGATGGTATCATGTATACATGCCACAAGCAGGATAGAGGTAGCTATAGACATACATACACACACACACACACACAAATAGATATGTCGCCAAATAATAAAGAAGTTGAGAGGAGATAAATTATACATCATATAAAAATAAAGTCCTTAAAATATTTTTATTTATTCCTTGAAAATTTCATACTTTCATACAATGTACTTTGATTATAACCATCCACCACTATGCCCTTCCAACCCACCCTAGGGCCCATACCCTGCCTCTCTCCCAGTTTCACATCCTTTCTTGTTGTAATTATTAAGTCCCTGAGTCCATTTAGTGGTGATTATATTCACAGGTGAGAATGAATCCCAGACCATCCACTGCAACTTGGGCAACCCACCAGCAGCCAGGCCCCAAAGAAAAATGACTCTTTCTTCCTCGGCAGCCATCAACTGCCAATAGCTCCTTCACCAAAGGGGGCTGTCGGCAGCCCTCTCACAGCCAGGCTGGAATTATGATTGTTTTGATTTTGTTCAGGTAAACCACAGTTGCTGTGTATTGATGTGTGCTATAGCCATATTATAAAATCCTGACTCTCCTGAATGTAAGAAAATACATCAAAAAGAAAATTAGTGAAAAAATGATAAATGTATATAAACATGTTTTTTTTAATTCTTTATTATATACACAGTGTTCTGCCTGCATGTACACCTGCACACCGGAAGAGGACACCAGATCTCATTACAGATGGTTGTGGGCCACCACGTGGTTGCTGGGACTTGAACTCAGGACCTCTGGAAGAGCAGCCAGTGCTCTTAACCTCTGAGCCATCTCTCCAGCCCCAACATATCTGTTTTATCAAAAGCATGCAGTTTACAATCCCATCGAACATTCTATTGGTTCTGTTCCTTTATTGAACCCTGACAAGTACCGCCGTCTAGTCAAAGAGTCAAGTTGGGTCAAATAATAAAACCTAATATTTGCTTACCAAATGAAATAAATCAATTTAAAAATGCCATGGCTAGCCAGGTTTGATGGTGCACACCTTTAATCCCAGTACTAAGGGAGGCAGAGACAGGGGAATTGCTGTGAGTTCGAGGCCAATATGGTCTACAAAAGCGAGTCCAGGACAGCCAAGGCTACACAGAGAAACTCTGTCTCAAAAAAAAAAAAAAAAAAAAAAAAAGAAAGAAAAAGAAGTCAAGACTATGTACATAAATGTAAAGATGTAAAGGATGGTCCCAATGTTGCTCTCATAGAATATCATCAGGCAGGTGTAACAGCAATTCTTGCTTTATGTAAGCAGAAGAGGACCAGTTACAAAAATTAGTATATAACGAAGAGGTAGAGGACAGACACCATCTCGTAACATCCATTATCATGACTTACAGAAACCTTGAAGGAGAGAAGACGTCTGTGGGGGAGGTAGAGTGAGAAATGTTACACAATAATACGGCTCTCCCAGTATATGCCAGACAAACAGAAACTCAGTGGCATGGGAGACACAGGCCAGCAGGGGGGTGACATGGTGCCAGCCTATCTGTGCCCTAGAAGTCGCAGAATCCTTTGGACGGTGTTACGCCTTCCTTCCTTCATGAACATGACCTCCGTGTAGAACAGAACGAACGGTTGCCAAGAGGGAAGGCTCAGTGTCCCCGTATCGCTGCAGGATCACTACATATAAATGTGATCGTCTTTGCCCAACAGAAATACAACACAAGCCATATACATCATCCTATGTCTGCTGGTAAGTAAAGATTTAAAAGGAAATTAATGTCAGTATTAAATTCAATATACCCAAAATGTCATTTCCATGTGAACAGGGGGAAAACATCTTTAATAAAATACTGTGCAACTTTATTTCCAAGTTGCCAATTTTTTTTTTTTTTTTTTTGCATGAGAATCACACTATCAGTACATCTGGATTTGGACTGGCCACACTTCAAATATGGAGACTGTCATATTGAATAAAAAAGATCTGGATTATAGCTTACTTTTGTGTTCTGAGGAATAGCAAGTGGAAGTGTACTTTTGAAAACAAAACTATGATCTAGTCTCCTTCAAATAGTTTCTCAAAGGTTAGAATCACAGGAAAAGGTAACCCTCTCACCAGGAGGCAGTCTTCTGCGACCCTCTGTGGCTTCAGTCACTGCCACCATCTCGGACAGGGATGTGAGACCATTTCTATGGAGCTGGGTAACCCTGGCTCTTCTGAGTCCAGGTGCTCACCAGAACAAAACCAGCCTCTACACACAGTGCCTTGGTGCAAAGAATCCTCCCTAATATCTGCTTCTCAGCAAGTGGCAGGCAGAAAGCAGCAGATACCCCTCTGTTTATCTGTGGGGCCATCAATATCTGGCTGGTAAGCATTTGTTTTAAAGTTCTCCATCAGATGTGTTTTCAGATTCACAGAACAGAACAACATGGCCTAGCAAGGAGAGGTCAAGTCTTATTTAAGACACATAATACCTATCATTTCATGATGGAAAGGAAGAGACAAGGAGGTAGTAAGCTTTGATGGAACCACCTAATCATCTGGAGAACGTCATTCTTAATAAGCAACGGATATAGGAGACATTGTTGATATAAACTTATACTGTGTGGATTTGTATGAATATATGCTGTATATATGAAATGCACACTCCTATCCTCAGTATTTGTGGGACGATTAGTTCCAAGGTTCCCTAAGGGTATGAAATCTGTGGCTGTTCAAAACTTTTTTAAACATAAGTTTAAAAAAAAAGTGATTTTTGCATTTAACCATCTGCTTTAAATCATCCCTAGATTATTTCTCATGTAATGACATGATATGTAAGTGGTTATTACACTATATTGTTTAGGGAATTGGAATTATGATAAGAAACAAATTTACATGTTTAGCACGGTACCTTTTTTTTCCTTAGTATTTTAAACCCATAGTTGATTTTATCTGCAGATGTAGAACCTAGGTATACAAAGTTCCAATTGTGCAGATAACTCAAACATGCACCCGGATATTTGAATGACATGGAAGAAAGTCTGTGTTGACTCATTAGCATGTGTGAGATGGGCTCATCATTGAGAGTATTTGTATTGGATAGTTTTATGGCAACTTGACACAAGTTAGAGTTATCTGAAAGGATGAAACGCCAGTTGAGAAAATGTCCAAGATAGGATCCAGCCATGGGGCATTTTCTTGATTAGTGATCGATGGGAGAGGGCCTAGTCCATTGTGGGCGGTTCCATCCCTGGGCTGGTGGTCCTGAGTGCTATAGGAAAGCAGAATGAGCAAGCCATGGGGAGCAAGGCTGTAAGCAGCACCCCTCCATGGCCTCGGCATCACCTCCAGGTTCATGACCTTTTTTTTGTTTTTGTTTTTTTTGAAGATGAAGAGTGCTGTGGAAGTGTAAACCAAATAAACCCTCGCCTCCCCATTTTGCTTTTTGGTCCTGGTGTTTCACTGAAGCAATAGAGACTCTAACTAAGGCAGCATTTCTCCGTCAGTGTTCAAACAATGGCCTTGGGAACTGAAGATGTTAAAAGAAGGTGAAATCTCACTTTTACTACCAAGTTTAATCACCTCCTGGGAAAGTGAATAACATCATCCACGATCATTTCCCACTCCTCAAGGCTGTTGCGGTAGAGTGTTGACTTGTGCGGTGCAGGTAGGAACGGCGATCATTGCTGGGATGTTGTTAGGGAGCTAAAAACAACTGCCTTTTGCAGTTTCTCTGCTACCTTTATTGGCATGATTAGACATTTTGACAACAGTGTTATTTTTTTTAATGTGAACTCTCACAAAAAGAAAGAAGGATTCAAACAGCTGAAATTTCCTTGTGCTGAATTTATTTTCTTCTGGTATTTTGCTATGCACACATACACACACACACACAAATTCAATGTTGAAGAAATTAGAAACCTCCCCTCTCCTCCATAATACAAGGATATCTGAAATCATATCAACCCCACACCATGGCTTGATTTATTTTTATTTTTATTTTTTTAAACCGGAATTGAATGTTAAAAGTTGAATGTGAGAACAACAGTCATATATATCACGGGTGTAGCTGTTGTTGTGTATTCATTATTCATTTACAGTACGAGGAATCGAGCCAAACACTCTACCTCTGTGTGATAAACGGGCACTCTACCTCTGTGCCATGTCCCTAACCTTCTTTATATTTTTTGAGACATCTCCCTAAGTTGACCGGGCTGTCCTTGAACTGACTATGTAGCAAAGCAGACCAGATCTTTTTTTTTTGAAGATGAAGAGTTCAGCCTCCTGAGACGCTAGGGTGATCGGCATTCAGCATCTCCAGGCACTTACATTTAAAAAGAGTCTAAGTTGTACAGGACGGCCTCCAGCTGTTTAAAGGACTATTGCAGGATCACAGGCTGTGCCATTCACATTTCTGGGTCTGCTGTGCTTGCTCTGCACGCACACCATTCTGAGAGAAATCTTTGGAAGTTCTGATGCCTGAGGCTGCATTAGGCAGTCGTGACGGACTGACTAGTGAGTAGTCCGTGACATCAGGTAGACACAGGGAGTCTCAACAGCTGCAGTCTCAGGAAAATCACATCAGAAAGGGAAACCTGATATCTTTAATGGGAGGTAAAGCAGGTGAGTCGGGAACCCAGAAGTTAGCTTTGGGTGTGTTTTCATAACGGTGTGAATGGAAATCCAGAGAAATGCGTAGCTACTGAAATAAAATGAGACCAGACAACAGTAGAGCCAGACAAGTAGATGATGCCCAACCCACCATTGAACCTTTCAGGCTGGCTAGAGCACAAGGCAGACTCAGGGAAGAGCTTATGGGCCTTTGGAGACCATTATTTCTCTAATGTGACTGGTCATGGATTTTCCACAAGAAGCTTGTTTTGTTGTTGTTTTATAAAGTCAACTCTGATGATTCCGACTCGGCAAGTCATGAGGCATCAAGTTGAAATTCTGTGTTTCTAATGAGCTCCCAGGTCACACCCTGTTTTGGCTTGGGCAGCATTTTGAACAGGGAGAAATTTAGGGGCAGAATCTTTTTTTAATATTTTTTTATTATTATTAATTACTCTTTATTCATTTTGTACCCCCCCATAAGCCCCTCCCTCCTCCCCTCCCGACCCCACCCTTCCTCCCCTTTCTGCTTGCATGCCCCTCCCCAAGTCCACTGATGGGGAGGTCTTCCTCTCTTTCTTTCTGATCTTAGACTATCAGTTCTCATCAGAAGTGGCTGCATTGTCCTCTTCTGTGGCCTGGTAAGGCTGCTCCCCCCTCAGGGGGAGGTGATTAACGAGCAGGCCAATCAGATTATGTCAGAGGCAGTCCCTCTTCCCATTACTATATAACCCACTTGGAAACTGAACTGCCATGGGCTACATCTGTGCAGGGGTTCTAGGTTATCTCCATGAATAGTCCTTGGTTGGAGTATGAGTCTCTGGGAAGTTCCCTGTGTTCAAATTTTCTTGTTCTGTTGCTCTCCTTGTGGAGTTCCTGTCCATTCCAGCTCTTGCTATTTCCCACTTCTTACATAAAATTCCATTCACTCTGCCCAACAGTTGGCCATCAGGCTCAGCATCTGCTTTGATAGTCTGCAGGGCAGAGGCTTTCAGAGGCCCTCTATGGCAGGTTCCTAGTTTGTTTCCTGTTTTCTTCTTCTGGCTTTCAGAGGCCCTCTGTAGCAGGTTCCTAGGTTGTTTCCTATTTTATTCTTCTTCTGATGTCCATCCTCTTTGCCTTTCAGGATGGGGATTGAGCATTTTAGTTAGGGTCCTCTCTTTTGCTTAGTTTGTTTAGTGGGTTTATCCTATGTTGTATGTTTATATGAGTGAGTATATACCGTGTGTGTCTTTTTGCTTCTGGGACAACTCACTCAGGATGATCCTTTCCAGGTCCCACCATTTACCTGCAAATTTCATGATTTCCTTATTTTTCATTGCTGAGTAATACTCCATTGTATAGATGTACCACAGTTTCTGCATCCATTCTTCAGTTGAGGGGCATCTGGGCTGTTTCCAGCTTCTGGCTATTACAAGTAAAGCTGCTACAAACATGGTTGAGCAAATGTCCTTTTTGTGTATTTGAGCCTCTTTTGGATATATGCCTAGGAGTGATATGGCTGGATCTTGAGGAAGCGCTATTCCTAGTTGTCTGAGAAAGCACCAGATTGATTTCCAGAGTAGTTGTACAAGTTTACATTCCCACCAGCAGTGGAGAAGGGTTCCCCTTTCTCCACAACCTCTCCAGCATGTGTTGTCACTTGAGTTTTTGATCTTGGCCATTCTGATGGGTGTAAGGTGAAATCTCACGGTTGTTTTGATTTGCATTTCCCTAATGGCTAATGAGGTTGAGCATTTCTTTAGATGTTTCTCTGCCATTCAATATTCCTCTACAGAGAGTTCTCTGTTTAGCTCTGTTCCTCATTTTTTAATTGGATTACTTGGTTTGCTGCATTTCAGCTTCTTTAATTCTTTATATATACTGGATATGAGTCCTCTGTCAGATAAAGGGTTGGTGAAGATTCTTTCCCAATCTGTAGGCAGTCGCTTTGTTTTGATGACGGTGTCCTTTGCTTTACAGAAGCTTTTCAGTTTCATGAGGTCCCATTTATTGATTGTTGCTCTTACAGCCTGTGCTGTTGGTGTTCTGTTCAGGAAGTTTTCTCCTGTAACAATGAGTTTTAGCTGATTTTTCTAGCCGATTTATTGTGTCTGGTTTTATGTTGAGTTCTTTGATCCACTTGGACTTCAGTTTTGTGCAGGGTGATAAGTATGGATCTATTTTCATTTTTCTACATGTAAACATCCAGTTGGACCAGCACCATTTGTTGAAGATGCTATCTTTTTTCCATTGTATGGTTTTGGCATCTTTGTCAAAAATCAGGTGTCCATAAGTGTGTGGGTTTATTTCTGGGTCTTCTGTTCAGTTCCATTGATCCACCATTCTGTTTCTATAGGGGCAGAATCTTGTTATGAGTCAGTAATGATTGGATTACCTGAACAGCTTTTGAAAGATTTTAAAATCTGTGTTATTTAGGAATACACTATAAAGAGTGCTGAGCTGGGCATAAGAAGTCCAACCTGATGCCAGCCTTTAGGAGGCAGAGGCAGGGTATGGACAATGGCACCAAAGACTGAACTCTTAAGGTTGGCTCTGTCCTTCTTCTCAGCAGCATTTTGAGGAATAAAGCAAAAAGCAAACAATTCCAGGCACAGGGGTCATTGAAGTTTTGGCACAGATCCCCAGGGAGTCAGTTATATCATTAAACCCAAATTCATAGAAAGGTAAGCTTTGGCTGCCAGTGTGACCACAAAGAATTGGGGGAAGGATGGGTGCTTCTGGGGCAGGCCACCCCTTTGTCAAGAGATCACCAAATGACAACAATTTTATAAGCCCCTGATACGGGTTATCTTAGTTAAACCCACACACAAGTGAACAGGCAAAGGCCTAGTTTCAGTCAAAATAAGTCACAAGTCACACAGCCAGTAACAAATAAGCTAGGACCCTAAACAAAGGTGGATTGGAATTTTTTCCCAATAAACATTTTTTTTGTACTTGAAAGTCAGTTTAATGCCATGGCCAAAACATAATTTTATATGACCATAACAGCATCTATCCAAACTCCTTCCCATGGGTATTCCTGAAGCTTTAATAAGGCAAGACATTTAAAATTGCCTGGAAAGCATTTGTAGACAAAATGAGAAGGGGAGGGAGATGAAGAAGGAGAGGAGTGGGGAGAGGGAGAAAAAAAGGAGAGGGGTAGACAGAGACAAGCAAACAAAGGCACTTTGGAAACCACAGCGGGCATGTTTACTTGCTGATGTGATTTATTATTACAGGTTTCAGGACTATGGTGGCAAGTCAAGGCTGCAACATAAATCAATGCTCCTTTTAGCATCAGGAGATAAAAAAAGGGGGGGTCTTGTTTGAACTCAAAACTGCTTTTGGCATTGGTACAGCCTGTGCTAGTTTGTATAAATGGCCTTAAGGCAATTACTTTCCTGTTTTCTAAGAAAACACAAATAGAGCTTTCTTTCTCCCTCTTTCTCCCCTTCCTCCTTCCCTTCCTTTCTCTCTCTTTCCCCACCCTGCGTGTATGTGACAAATTGCAGAAAATTAATAAATTTAGAGTTTCTTTTGTAATCCTGTAAGCAATAGAGAATCAGTGAATGTTATTTACCTGGGAATGAAATATTGAATGTAAGGCTTAGGAATGATGGGTCAGAAAGAGAAGACACGAGAGATGACGCTGGTTGGAAGGAAGTTGGTTAGAAGCTGCACCCTGCCTAGAGATGCAGCTCTGGCCTGCTGGGCCACAGTACTGTAGAGTACTTAAAACACTTGACCCAAACCTGAGAACATTTGATTGCGGAATGAGTACGAGCAGAACTCAAAGAAAACCAGAAGTTGGCTTGTCATAGGGAAAGAGAGCATTCTGCCAACAAGTGAGACTTAGGGAAAACGACTGTGTTCAGTAGGACAGTGTATAGAAAGTCACATGGTATTGAGAAGACTCCTGAAAGAGAGCCTGGGACAGGCAGCGTTTACAAACCCGGTAAGGTTTCAGAACGTGTGCTACAGAGCTGGGGATAAAGCTTTATACTCTAACTAGGCTAGTCCGACCTTACCGTCCGCACTTAGTTTTCATTTTATTTGAAGTTGCAGAGGGAGCATAAGTGGCTGTCTCTTGAGAGGAGAATCCAGCTTCTCATTTGCGATGGGGGGGCTACCAGGACCCTTTGGGCCACGGCATTAGAGTTGCATAAATCCTTGCTTGGGAAGAAATTTCTAGGCTTCTTTTGTAAAGTATCCTGGACATCAACTAATGGACCTTTTGTGGCTTAAAGTTTCTGGGGTCAGAAGCCTCCCCCATGGTGAAAGTTCACTCCCTCTTTACAAGTCTTCATGGGTACTGACAGTGGCCATACTCTGAAGGCTCTCTCCCTCCAGTCACACTAAACTCCAGGGACCTGCTGACCTGCTGTGTTTAGTGGTTTCTTCATTTCTGACCTCCCCTGAGTCCCAGATCTGTGCCAGAGACTAGGAAGATGTGAAGAAAATTCAGCATCATTCCTGTTCCATCCGCCATGTTCTAATATGGAAACCACACAGTAAATTAAGTACAGGGACAAGAAGAGAAAACACAGAAGCACTTGTAAGAAGTGTGGTCAAATGCTGAAGAACTGGGGGGGGGGAGATAACCCTCATATGGGAAAGGACAACACTGAGAAGATGCCTTGAAGATGAAGTCTTAGATGAGAAGAAAGTAGGCAGTGAGACTTGGAGGCAAGCAGAATCGCTAACATCTTGAACCAGAAGACAGAAGACACCAACCTCATTTGTCTGGAAGCTTGAGGACAATGCAGAGCCATGGAAAGGAGTTGCATTCATTCATGAGCCATGCTCTAGGGACTAAAGTCTGTCTCTGGTCATACCCAGCACGAGTTCTGAGCTGTCTATAACCAGTCAATTAAACCCACATTTGAGAGGAAAAATGTGTCTTCAATCCAGGTGCTACCAAAACAACAGCATAAGAGAGAAGGGATTTGCTACCATGTTGGGATTGTCCCTATAACAGGGTATCAGGCATTATGCAGGGTTGATCTAACAGTGTGTGTAGAAGAAATATCTTTTAGAATAGAATCTTCCTTATTTCTCAAACCATGCAGCAACAATACATGGGGGGAATGGGAGACATCAAGAGTGGTAAATTAATCAGGGATACAAACCCTGAAAGACCTCATGTCATAAAATGGTTACTGTCCTTTCTTCTGCTGAGATGAGCCACATGCTATAAGTTTCACCCAGTGGCATCCTCAACAAGAGAATAAAAAACAAAAAAACAACACCTCAGAACAAGGTCTGGCAACCAGATTGCAGACACATAGTGGGGAAAAGCCCCCGAAATAAATGAGTTGGAAATCTCATTTTGTCCACTGTGCCAAACTTGAACTTGAAACTGGGGACGTGCAAGCCCTCCTTGGTGGCATTTTTAAGACAACACACCCAGCAAATACAAGTTACCCTGGGAGAGCCAGGGTGTGTGGTGGCATTCTTGTTTGGTTGGTTAAACTGCCTTTGTTTCTCATATGTCTTTTGTGTGGAGAAAGGGCTCCCTTTTGTCAAGATTCTGGCTCTCTTCTTTACTGCCTGAAACTCTGCAAGCCCAGAAAAGAAAGAAAACATTTATTTGGGGGAAAAATTAGGAATAAACAGCTAAGATGTTGAAGATGGGTACATTTGATGACGAATATTTTAATGCACCACAACTTATTTTAAAAGTCTTTAAAAAGCAAATATAAACATGGAAATATAAACATGCCTGTTATAAAAAAAAAATAGTACATTTTCACTCAGCAACCAACCCTTTTCTGACACCTTATCCTGTGTGGGGAACACCGATGAGCCCAGCTGAAATGAGCAGAGCTAACCAGAGTGGCCCGACACCGTTCCCGAGAGCTGTGGGACATCTCCGCTCCCCCTACCCCCAACAAACTCAACCCCTCTGGTGAAGGATGATCAAGGCAGCCAAGAGCTTGTTGGGAGAAAGGGTTAGAAGGAAGCTGGGCAAAGCTTTAAAGGTTTAACATCACAGGGACTAATGAAACCAGGGAAAGAAAGCGAAAGGCTCCAGCTTCCGTAGGGGATTGGGGTGCTATTGCTTGAAAGTAGCAGAAAGCCTGACCACCATGATGAACCAGTGTGGATTCCATAAGTTCAGAGGTCATGTTATAGTGCTATAGTGCATGCATCCCCCCCCACAGTTGGGCATTCGAATGCCTATGCCATTTGCCCATCACGCCCGTTTCTCTTTCATAAAGCCATGAAAGCAAGTAAGACAATCCTAAAAGTATAACTCAGTGGCAAGGTAGTGTCACAAAAAATCAAGGATGCCTTGATTCCTTAACCTTTTTTATTAGAAAATCTTGCATTCACAGATCATCTCGACTGCCTCCAGTGCCCTGCACCTACTTGGAACTCACTATAAAATGTATTTGTGGAAAGACATTTGCTAGCTTTTCTGACACATGGGAGTTTACAGCCACAACTCATGACGTCATGAAAGCCCAGTATCGCTCCTAGTTTTCTCTTCTTCCTGGAGCTCTGGAGGCCAATCCTGCTTTGCAAAGTGTGGAAAGGAAAGTGAGTCTTCAAGGCACAGGAGCCTCTAGAAAACAGCACCGAGACCTAATGATGTAATGAGCAATCCTCAGAGACCTTATGATGATGTAATGAGCAATCCTCAGAGACCTTATGATGATGTAATGAGCAATCCTCAGAGACCTTATGATGATGTAATGAGCAATCCTCAGCCTTTTTTTCGATGTCTACTTGATCACACCAATGCACTGTTTTGGTTAATGTAATTATTTTGGAGAATTCATTTTTTTTTCTAATTTACAAATCTAAAAAGACTATATGTCAATATGAGTTGTCTCTTTTAAAATTTTTTATTTAACTTTTATTAATTACACTTTATTCATTTTGTATCCCCCCATAAGCCCCTCCCTCCTCCCCTCCCGGTCCCACCCTCCCCCCCTTTCTGCATGCATGCCCCTCCCCAAGTCCACTGATAGGGGAGGTCCTCCTCTCCTTCTTTCTGATCTTAGTCTATCAGTTCTCATCAGAAGTCGCTGCATTGTCAGGGTTCTAGGTTATCTCCATGGATAGTCCTTGGTTGGAGTATGAGTCTCTGGGCAGTTCCCTGTGTTCAAATTTTCTTGTTCTGTTGCTCTCCTTGTGGAGTTCCTGTCCTCTCCAGCTCTTACTATTTCCCACTTCTGAGTTGTCTTAAAGTAAGTGGGCCAAGTACAAAACACAGACCTTGATCCCTCCCCACCAGGAAGGAGTTAGGAGAAAGCAATCAAACTTTTGAATGGGCCCCCCCTCTGGAACTCAGACGTGAAAAAGTCCATCGAGAAGAATGACCTTATGTACTCCATGGATATGGAAGGAAGCAGAGGTGTAGGCCTCCTCACTCAGCACACGTCTGGCGTGTGTCCTGAAATGAACTTACATGCCAGGAGAAACTTGAGCTTGATGATCACGTAGTTGCCCGGCAAGTCTTGTTGAAGGTCAACAGGGGGGTGATTCTATGGCACAAAACACGGCCTAACAATCTTCAGGAGCTCACACCTCTCCCTGACCTATAACACTTACTAGGGGCTTATTTCTATAGTTCCACTGTGTATTTTTTTTTTTTTTGAGATTCCTCCTTTATTGATATGTTCTACATGGTGTATAGAAAGACTCACGTCCTCTCTGGCTACTGGTTCTTTTGGGAATTTTTGAGCACTGTTCTGTGGGCCTTCTGAGGTCTAAATGTTTACCCTTTACCCTTTGCTACAGCTTTCAATTAAAAAATTTTGTGGTTAAAGTAGATAAGTCTCCTATTAATAATAATAATAATAATGTCTTTGTATTTATAGGAAATATTCATTAACATAAGTTTGAACCACTTTTTTCCAGTTATGTGAAAAAAAAATAACTATCATGAATTTCATGTGGTTCTACACAGGACACCAAATACCTTCTGCTAGTAATTCATTGACAATCGTTACACTCTGAGGGGTAGTACAGGCTATGGAAGTCTGTACAGATGAAAAAAGGAACTGTCTTGAGAAGTAGGCATCACTAACAACATTAACTCAGGAAAACAATAAAGCATTAGTTGAGCAAAGTTCAGCTCCTCCGCTGTATGCTCCATTCCAGAACATAGATATTTTCTGTTTCTGTTTGAAACTGTGGAGGTCCCTCCCTCCACCAAACATCCGTTCCTGACTCTGTATTTTAATGTCTATTATTTTCTCTGCCCCCAATTCCCTGAAAGTTCCTATAAACAGTATAAAATAAGGAAATGCTATTCCTTAGAATTCAACAGTTGGAAATTCCACTTAGTAAAACACTGAATTGTGCACCTTTGAATTTAGTCTTGGATTTGACATAACTAATACACGTTCATGTGGACCACGCCAGACAGTATCAGGGATGCTGTGAGATGCGTAACCTGTTTCATGTTGGCAGGCTCTGTGGCGTGGAGAATGGTTTGTTTCCCTCGTCTCATTTTCTCAAAAGTGAGTGCTTCCTTCAAAGGAAAGGCTTTTATAACTTTTAAAAACATATACTTTACTTTATAGATACTTTATAGCTAGTATCAAAGTGTTAAAAAATAGTGTATCTCAAAAATTGAAATTATAGCTCTTAACCGTACAGCCTGGGAAGTGCCCAAAGACCTGGATTATTATGAAATTATTACATATTTCTAGAACCTACTTCTCTGTCAAATGTATCAACTATAATTCACTCTCAGTTTCTTTGGAAAAAGACTTATGATCAGACGGGATAAGATGCAAATACGGAAAATGTTAGCCTATTTATAATATATGACCAACTAAAAAGACAGGAAAGGGGAACTGAGAATGTGTTGCCAGAAGAAAATGACTAAAGGGAGATTTTGATGACTTCTCTAAGTTTCTGAACTCTGAAATTTTCATGCTGTTTATGAACATTGAAAACATGATGAAATCATGGTGGAGTGGACCTGAAGAAAACCTAGGAGTGAGGAACTGTGTGGGGATGACTGAATATCCATCACATTATTAGAGTTTTCTGCTTTCATAGCTGTTGTTTATATTCCTCTTCAGCGTACATGAATTATTTGATTATATTTTAGGATCCATTCGTTCAAAATAGTGGGTTTCGTTATGAAATTTCATACACATAAGTAATGTATTTTGAGCATTCCCTTTTTATAGCTTTGGAAACAGCAAAATAGGGCTGGAGAGATGGCTCAGAGGTTAAGAGCACTGTTCTTCCAAAGGTCCTGAGTTCAATTCCCAGCAACCACATGGTGGCTTCCAACCATCTATAATGAGATCTGGTGCCCTCTTCTGGCTTGCAGGCACACATGCAGGCAGAACATTGTACACAGAATAAATAAATAAATCTTTAAAGAAAAAAAAAGAAAAGAAAGAGCAAAATATTTTAAGTAATTATTAGAAGCATGAGGCTTTAAAAACCTGGATGTAGAAACCTTTGAGAATTTCTCCAAACTTGCACTCTTTTTACTTTATCTTTTATTACTGTCTTTCCACATCTCTGTATCTAAGGAGTTATGACTTGACTCAAGCCATTCACTGAGGAAAACTGAGTGTGAGGGTGGTTGAAATAATTCCGTGGTTAACCTCCAACCAGATAGTCACTGCAGTCAAGAATGGCTCCTTCTTCCCTGATTCTTAAAGTCCACTCTTGGAAGTCCCAAGCTCTCCCTGACATGTCTCATGAGTGTCCCTGTACCTCATCATGTTTCTCGATATGTAATGGAAGCTCTCCCTTCCTCAGGTTGGTGACTCACACATTTATAAGCACATTTTCAAGTTGTGTTTCCTTTCTGGTCCTGTCAGGGAGTACAGGAAGTTAGAAGCTATCTAGACACTTCAGGTAGAAGGCACAAATATCAAGCAGCATGATTAGTATTAGCTATAGGAAGGAATGGAAATTATCAGTCTGTCTTCACTTATCTAAGCATGTCAATTATGGGCAAGGCACATTGCTGGACGAAAAAAAAAAAAAAAAAAAAAACCAAAGCAAGCCTTTCTCTAGGTTTCTGCTTTATTCTTGCTCCATTTCATACTGTAAAGACAAAGAAATTCTCACAACAAAAATTAAAAAATACAAACTAAAGTAAAATAATTGGACAAAGCACAATACAAATTACGTTAAGAAGCACAGCCCGTGAAAACACAGACACACAAAGCGACTTCCAAGCCCTCTCATATTGGCACGTGCCTCCATCAGGAATGACCCCTGCTCTTGAGGACCCACATAATCAGATCAATATTAGACTGGATTCCCCAGATAATCTAGGGTGATATTCCCATCTCATGATCTTCGGCTTCCTACGCTACAAAGTGCTTTTTGCCATGTAAGGCAATATATTTATAGGCATTAGGAAATGGGATGCGGGCATCTTTGAGGACTACTGTTCTGTTTACGTATGACTTTTAACTGCAAGAGATAGGAGTTAGCATGAGAAAAAGGGTTCCAAGGCGAGCTGCAAGGCAGGAGCAAGGCGACTGCTACCTCACACACCCACTGAACCCAAGCCTCCTAGTCTCTCGGCAAGACACAGCAGAGGTCAGGCTGAACCCGGAGGCTGTCTGAGTAACACCTGCTCATATCTGCTCCTCACAGAAGTGTTCCATGCTTACCAAGAGTCACCCCAGTTCCTGCCAAACCTATTCAGAGCAGCTGTATTTGTCAATTAAATAATACATTAAAAAGGATGCCTATAAAAACCCTATTGAGTTGCTCCAATGAACATTAAGTTGAATTGTTAGGGGCACTCATCAATTATAAGGTGCTAAAAGTTTGTTGATAATTTAGGTTATGGGCAAGGCAAATTCCAAACATAAAATCTGGACAAGGTCATCTGAGAGCAGTGGTGCCTGCCTATACTCCCAGCACTTGAGGAGACAGAGGCAGGTAGATCTCTATGAGTTCAAGGCCAACCTGGTCTACAAAGCGAGTCTAGGACAAACAAGGCAACACAGAGAAACCCCGTTCCAAAAAAAAAAAAAAAAAAAAAAGAAAAAAGAAAAACAAAACAAAACAACAAAACAACTGGACATGGTCATATATACCTGTAACCCCAGTCCTGGAAAACAAAAACAAGTGGATCCTGAGAGCTCGTTGGCCAGCCAGCCCAGCTGGAATGCAGGCGTTAGGTTCAGTAAGAGAAGAGACACTTACCACTCAGTATATACTCCCAACACACACACACACACACACACACACACACACACACACACATAAAATAAGGTACATGCAAGTCATTTTTATAGCTGCCCTCTTTTAGTGATCCCTTCAAAAAAAAACTGGGTCATTAAACAAGTCACAAAACCTTTGTTACATTTTCTAAAATGGAGCTGGGCTGAAAATGGGTCTTAGCTGGTACAGTTCTTGCCTAGGATACACAAGGTCCTGAGCTTGGTCCTAAGTACTACATAAACTAGACATGGTGACACATGACTGGAATCCCAGCATTTGCTGAGTGAAAGCAAGAGGATCAGGAGTTCAAGGTCACCGTTAGATGCATGGCAAGTTTAAGGCCGGTTTAGGCTACCTGAGACCCTGCTGCCCACCCCAAAAAAGAGCAGAGCTAGTGCAAGACAGGCACAGGAAGGTGAAAAAACACACCATGGCATGGGTGAGTCAACACAGCCAATGTGGAGGACTTCAAATGACAGGATGGGGAATCTGGACATTGCAGTGGCGGTAAGGAATTAATTTAGGCTAAAACTATTGCCTCGCTATTTGATAGGAAGTTTCTGGGCATGCCTAAAGATTCGAACAGTGAAGGATGCTTTGGGGAGTTATCTGGGAGACAGCAGCCATTCTCTATCTCCCAGGCACTCCTTCCTGGAGAAGAATCTCCTGGCTTCCCACCCCCAGCTGTCCTGCTCCTTTGGGACGGTGCATGCACCGCCCACTGTGCTCTCAAATGTGGCTGGCCTCAAACAGTATGTGCCGTAAGACTAGAACAAGCCCACACTGTAGAGCCTATACGGGAGAAACAGAGCTTAAAATCTCTTCAATGTTTTTACCGATAACATGTAGAAATGATAGCTTATACAGGATTAAATAAAATGTATTGCTGCCATTAATTTTGTCTATCTCTTTTTTACCTCTTTTTAAACTGTGGCTACTGACAACTTTTAAACTAGCCCTGCAGGTCACCACTGAGGCTCATGTCCTATTGCTCTTGGGGACAGTGGAGTTGTAGTCTGCATTACTCTTATAAGAAGCAGAAGGGCATCATCCCCCTGCCGACTCTTTTGGGACTCGTGGGCATTTTATTGAATGTCCAAACAGAAACCAGCATTTGCCACTTTCCTCTCTCCACCCTGGGAGATTATCTGGTTTCCTTGTTTGTTTGTTTGTTTGCTTGTTTTTCTCCAGTATACTTAAGGCTCAGCAGGCTGCTCTATAAATATCTGCTTTCCATCATGCTTTCCACCTTTCCCCAAGCCATGCTTCCTCCTGATGAGTACACTCTGCTCCTTGTAGAGAGTAGAGACCCACAAAAGAATGGAAAACAAGAATAGGACCCCATTCCTGGAAAAGACGATACTGACAGAGTGGATAACTGAGCCACTACCATGGTGCTCACACTGATGACCCACAGGCCCGCAGAAGGTACATAAGCCCCACTGCCCAAGTTTGCTCACACAGATGATGCCACAACAGGCAGAGCAGCTGCCCCAGAATAGTCACACCACCATGCCAAGCAAAAGCATAGTCTAATTATCCAAGACCCAGCATGAGGACAACAACAAGCAAAGCCCATGAACATTGCAACTGGCTCTTCACCCACTATTTTAACTAAGCCTTGAAGAACAGAAAGCCTCCTCCCTGTCACTTACCATTCCAAAAAGGGGTGTTAGCAAGTAGACACTTTTTTTAAAGAGCACACAGCTAGGCGGTGAGGATCACAGTGTGTTGAAAAGAAAGAAGCCACTGTGCAGCTTAGAGACTGTTTTCAGAACTGAGAAAGACTCCCTTGCAATCACCCCAGCCTTGGCTAACAAAGCTGAGACATCCTGATTTATTGCCCACCCAGGGAACTGGACAGTTCTTCTGAAACGCTGGAGGGCCGCCTTTGTGCCCATGTTGCCTATGGACGTGGCCTGGGAGACCAGCATTCCTGCTCTTGTTTTAGAAACAGCGTTGACTTTGGGAGCCGGCTTTGTAACCTCTTTAGAAAATGTTGCAGTACCCTAGTGGCACACGCACATCCAGGTACATGGGTGTCACTGCCCTGGGCGTGTGAGCATTGATCTGTGGGCTCATTATCATCAGATACGATCAATACCTATGAGTATCGCACCAAGGAAAGAAAATGTGTTTCAGCCTTTGTTTCTAGAATTTTAAGCTCCTGAATTCCACTGCATACTTCTTAGTGACATATTACAAGTATATCTCATGTTTTTGTCTTAGGGTGTTTGACACGGTTCCTTCGGTATTGCAAGGTGATCGATGATTTCACCACGGCAGCGTGGAAAAGGTAAAGTTTAACAGTCCTAGTTCTCAAATGATCTTCCTCACAACCACGTGGCTAAAAAAGAAAAACAAATGTGACATAAAGGGTCTTTCGTGGAGATCCAGAGAGTGTAAGCTTGGGCCTCATGTGAATTCAAGCAGCACCCTGCATCCCTGAGCCTATTTTTGGATCTGTGAAACAGGGTTCATAACCTGGACTGCCTTTCTCACAAGAGTTTATAACAGGTAGCTTGGAATAGGCTTGTAAATTAAGAAGGATTAAGTAGAAATAAGGACGGGTCTTACTGTCTCTCCGATTGTTACAGAGTGATTCACTCCTGAAGGAAGTGACAGTGATGAGCGTTGAGGAAGAAAAGGCATTAGACTCTGACACCCACCTGTCCTGTGACTTCATTCACTAAATCCATGATGGAAGTTGAAGAGGCTTCCACAGGCTTCTCATTAGAATGACTTCGGCTTCAAAGGAGGCAAGAGTCAAGATGGAACAAAAATTTTTATTCTAATTTGTTCTGAAGTCTGGGGTTTCAATCATCACGGCTCCTTAAATTAGAATGGATCTTCTAAAATAGATACATGCAAACCTTTTTTTCCTAATTTTTTTTCTCATGGAAAAGTATGCAGCCTGCTATGTAATGTCACACATTAAAATAACATTGGCATAGAATGGAGATAAAATCCTTTCTCTGGAAATAAGCATATGTTATTAAAATTATATGTCATTTGTAGCCAACTACAAGAAAAGATTCCACACTGAAGTGTTTCAGTTCGGAATTGATTTGGATTATTGTGACACTGTGCAATAAATATAGGACTAAGAGGCAAGAGGCTTGGGCTCAACTTCTAGACAATCCGCTGAAACCTGGGGACCTGAATACAGTGTTGACTTCCAGGAGTCACAGCGTGCTCATATATAGAGTGGATTTAGACCTCATGCCCTATTGCCTGTTTCACAGAATCCTTATGAAAATAGCTCTGAAAGGTGCCTTAACAACTATGAAATGGGATTAGAAAAAACATTTAAATGCACTTTAAGGTGTGGTAGTACAAGCCCTTAATTCCATCACTCTGGAGGCAGAAGCTGGGGGATCAGTAGTTTAAAGCCAACCATCTATATAGTTTGAGGCCAGCCTGGGCTACACGAGATATCTCAAAACACATAAATCATAAGCTGTTATGAGAAAACACTATATATATTAGTTCTTATTGTTTGCCACAGTTCTTTATTACATGATGGATGACAGAGACATTTTTGTTTTCACACATTAATCATCTTTTTTTTAACAGTGTCTCACTCTATAAAACTAACCCCAGCCATCCTAGAACTCCCTATGTAGAGCAGGTTGGCCTTGAACTCAAGGGAATGCATCTGTATATTTTAAGGGACATAAAGATGTCCTATCTTATTCTGTTTTGAGCTTTAGCAGAATACCCAAGAAATCCAGGGAATATAGAAAGAAATGTACTTCCTCATACCACTATGATGGGAAGTCCAGGTCAAGATGGTGTTAGTGTTCTTGCTGAATAATCACTTGGGCGGGGGCAAAGAGAGAGAGAGGTAAAGATAGAGGGTTCTCACCTTCATATAATGGGGTTCATATAACCCCACCCAGGAAGGAGGAGCTCTCATGTCCTAAGCACTTTATAAAAATTAAATTTATTTATATATTCATTTTATGTCCAGATGGCAAGCCCCTCCCTCCCTCTTTCCTCCTTCTTTCTGTCCCCTTCTCCTCTGGGGTGGGATTGCACAGGGTAGGGGGCAAGGAGGGTCTCACCTAAGCACCATTTCACAATATACTGGTAATTAAATTTCAACAAGTTTTAAAGTGGAAATACATTTAAGTCATGGAGCAACTCAAGCGACAGACAGCTAACAGTGTAGTCTATGATTTAAAAAAAAAAAAAGAAAGGAAGAGAAAAAAAAACTCCAATGTTTTTCTATAATATTAGGAATAACACAAAGATAGTCATGAAAACAAACCAAATCAGAATGAAAAGGAAATACAGTGATTTTTATTTGTAAATGAGATGATATTACATAAAAGTCTAGAGACACCACCAAAACAAACAAACAAACAAACCTGAAAAGAGTAAATAAACCAATTCAATAAAACTAACATACAAAAATACTTGCATGCCTATATACTAGCAACCTATCTGAAAGGGAAATTCAGGAAACAGTCCCATTTATAATAACATCTGAAAGAACAAATTCCTTGAAATAAATAAAGAAGGCACTAGACTGGCACAGTGAAAACCATAAAATGCTAATGGAACAAATGGAGGAGAACAATGGAAATGCATCCCATGTTTATGGATTGTTAGACAGAATTATTAAATTTCCCACACGGTCCATGGCAATTTACAGATCTGATTCATTTTTAAAAATACATTCTTCAAACAGAAAATTTTAAAGACAGCTTTACTACTCATAGATAGCCACGAAGGACTCTAAAGAGCTGGTTAACCCGAGGAAGAATGAAGTTGGAGGTGTCACACTTTCTGATTTCAGTATTCACCATACAGCTGGAGACATGTAGATCGATGGAACAAAAGAGAAAGAGACTGGGGCAGCACAAGAGGAAAAGACAGTCATCTCAGTGAACAGTATTGGGACAACTGGACAGCTACACATGAAAAAAAATGAAATCAGACTCTTGTACCATGCACAAAACTCGGATCAGAATGGATAAATGATGCCTAGATAAGGCCCCGCACAGCGAAACTTCTAGAAGAAAATGTGAGGAGGAAACTTCGTGGTATTGGTGTTGGCAATGATTTTGTGAACGTAACACCAAAAAGCGCAGGCAAATGAGCCAAAACAGATCAGCAGGGCTACATCCAACCAAAAGCTTCTGCACAAAGTAAACAACCGACAGCTTGAAATGGCAATGCGGAAATGAGAGAAAAAGACTGTAAACCACACATCCATACGAGGTTCATCTCCAAAACACACGAGGAATCCCTACCACTCAGAGGCAAAACCCCACAGATTATTCAGTTAAAAAAAAATTAGCCTAAGGACTTGAGCAGATAAATCTCTAAAGAAGGCATTGACATGGCCGGCAAGTTTACAAAGCAATGGCTGGGATCTTTTTATCACCAGGGAACTGGAAACTAAACCACAGTGAGTTCTCCCATTATACCTGGTCAACACGCCTTAGTGGGGCCTGCACAGCTCTACCTTTGTATACCTTTAATATGTTGGCAAGAACATATTAAATCCATGCAGCCAGATGAAAAATAAAGTAGAGTTTCCTATTAAAAACACACACACACACACACAAACATTAAAACGGGACTTCCTGTTTCTGGTTACTTGTCTAAAAGATTCGGAATATTAAAAAGATATTTGCATTCTTGTATGTCTTGCATTTGTATAGTTATCACAGCATTATAGGAACATTTAGGAACAGTCTAAATGTCCTTCAATAGATGACTGTCGGGAGAAAATCTGGCATATATATATGTATATATAATATACAATGCAATATTATGAAGCCTTAATAAAGTGATATTTATCCTATGCAATAATATAAAGCACATCTTGCTGAACCCAAACTGAAATGTAGTGTGTGTCCTTACTCACAGTGTCTAAAAACGCAGATAGTGATGGCTGCCAAGAGGAAAGGGAGAAATGGAATTTTTGCCACAACGTTCAGATTTTGTTGTACAGTAGTATGCCTGTACTTAACAGTATTTATTGTCCACTTGAAAATTAAGTTAAGGGTAAGTATCAAAATAATAAATATGTATAGTGTTGAATAAGTACACACACACACACACACACACACACACACACACACACCCAACCCTGCCTGAGACATCACAGTCAATTTGGAGACATTTGGAAACAATAGAGCAATTATTTTTCAACCTCAAAAGACAACTCAAGCCAAAAAACAAAAGAAAAAATGAAATATGCATACTAAAAAATTGAGCTTTTAATAACAGAGGAGCGGTAAAAAAATTAATCAACAGTATAATACAGCTAAATAAAATAGAAGTGAGAGAGAATATATAACCAAAATCAAAATAAAATGAGCAAATACACAGTTGTATTAAAATGACTTTTATGTAACAAGTAATTATTGTTCATAAATATAAGAAGCTGAAAAACAAAACAAAAATACTGTCAAAAAGGGTAGAGAAACTATTTGAGCCCACAAATAAATTGTCTGAAATTTAATAATACACAAAATTGATATCAAATTGTGAATAAAAGTTCCAGGAAATGGTATCAGGGTTATATGAAACATTTTGAATATAAATACATAAGGATCAAATATTACATAAAGTATGATCGAGGACCTAAAACCTGAAAAACAGAATACAAATAAACTACAGGTTAGACTCATTTATTAACATGTACAGAAAAAGCTAAACAATGCACAGTGAGAATTAAACAACATAATACAATGTGAACAAGGGGATTTGCCACAGAAATTGGAGAAATAGTCATTTCAAGAAAAATTATCAAAACAGTATACCATATCAGTAATGCAAGCAATAAGGGCTGTATTTAAAGAAATGACTCCATGGATTTAAAAAAAAAAATCTGAACTTATCAGTAAGTAAATATACAAAGATAGAAATATTTCATTTTAACTTTTTAAGATGTTATTAAGTATTTACTGTGTGGCTTTTATTCAACTTAAAGGAACATCTACTTAAAACTGCCAAATAGCATTCTACTTAACGGAGACAACACCAGACAAGCCCTAATAAAACAGAAGATTTAAGTACCTGTTTTCACTCTTCAACCAATTAACACCTTTCAGTCTCATAAATGCAGCGACACTTAGATACCATGGAATCAGAAAAAAATGTTAGTTTCAGCTCATACATTGTATATTTAAAGGGGAAATCAGTTCTAAAGGTCTAAAGGAGAAACAAGTCCAACAAGAGTATCATTTTAAAGGTGGCAGCTTTTGCCCATTGTTTCTACTATTAAATGTAATCAGAAATTGTTCAAGTTTTTTAATCATGTATATGTGGGGGATGGGTGTGTGCACAGAGGCCGAAGGCATTAGACCCCCTGAGGCTGAAGTTACGGGGGGTTGCTGGCCATGTAGACTGTGTGCCAGGAACTAAACCTAGGTCCTTTGCTAGAACAGTACATGCTCTTAGCCACTGAACACTCTATTCATCCGTGAAGTCAGAAAGTTTAAGTACCAGCAAGTCATAGCACCAGTAACCAAAATGTGAAGGAGGGGGGCTTTAACAGGACACAAGCTATAAAATTATGAATAAAAGTTCCAAGATGAAAAAGGAAACAGCATAACAATGGGACAGCTTCATGGGTTGATTTAAAAATTAAAGTAACTCAACTATTTTGTGTACAACTTACAAAGTTTTTATTCTTAAATTCCTGTGCAAAGGATTTCTTTGTTTTGTTTAACTAGAATTGAGCTAGCAAGCCCTACTGCACTCACTTTCAGCAGCCCAGTAAGATTACCAAGAAGGAAGTAGTTCTCAGAACCAGACAGGGAGACACACACAAGTCTGAAGGGAGTTCACTGCCTGCAAGACAATGGAGCTGGGTGCAAAGCAGCAGCTGGCGGCTTCCTCTTGTTTCACACCAGCAATAAAACATTTAAAATCCAAACAGCATGAAATAAAATTCGAAGGGACTCATCTCTCATTACCATCTCCTCTGCAGAAAACAAAACAAAGCCGGCTCAGGACCAGATTGTTGAGTAGCCATACTTCTCCTGTCGCAATATTCCTTCTTCATGGCTTTTCATTCACCTTTCTCCTTTACTGTCTTCAGAGAAGGGGCCTCTAGAAAGATAGTTTCTTACAAAAGATGGCACAGGACGTGTCATGCACTGGAAAGGAAAGTTTATCAAGAAAGGACTGTAAACAGATTCATAAAAAGACAAGTCTGGGGCAGCCGCCGAAGTGCCCTCTGGGAAGGAGGGCTAGAGCTTGTCAGTCACTCCACTGGGTCAGAGTATCAGAAAGCCTGGAAGGGAGAGTGGAACTGCACACCGCTACGGAGCAGACCTGTGCTGAGTGTTGGACCAGCGCTAAGAACTAGGCTCATCTTTGATGCAAGCAGCTGTAGATCTAAGAAGGGTCTTGCAAGAAGGCAAAGGAGGAAGAATGCATGCAAGTTCAGTTTTGTGAACCCTCTGCATGGATGAAAGTCTCAGTTAAAAATGAGCAGATAACACACACACACCCTATAAAAATAACAGAAGAAAATAAAATTTTTCTCAACTTAAAAAATTTAAAAGAAAAATTGTTTGAAATTACTCTGTAATGGTAGATGATATTTTATGATTTTTTTTTCTGTAAAAGTTCTGTTCAGATAAAACAAACAAACAAAAAGTTTCCATGAAAGAAACCCAGAACCATAAAGAAAACACAAAGTTACAATCTCAGACACAACAAAATCACAGAAATTAAATTTACATCTAAGCCTCCTGACTCAGACTTGGGAAGTGGAGGCAGAAAGATCAGAAGTTTGAAATCATCCCCAGCTACTTCATGAGTTTGAAGCTAGCCTGTGTCAAAAAAAAAAAAAAAAAAAAAAAAAATTCCCCCACGGATTTAATATAAACAAACCAAACTAACCTTTCAAGAAACAGGTTATCTTATACAAGTTGTTTGAAATGTAGAAAATGAGATAAAGCAGTCTACCTCATTTTCTAAAGCTAATATAATCTGATTTCACCAACTAGAGAGGATGAGAAAAAGAAAGTAAAACCATTGGCTAGGAATATCTGCAAATATAAGTGCAAAACTCTTCAAATAAAATATTAACTCACTAGATTTTTTTTTAAAAATGCACCTAAAATTATACATTATACATCATGATCACATGGACGCCCCTCCAAGATTTCAAAATAAATCTATCATTATAATCACCAGACTGAGTAATTATTTTTTTAAACCATGACAGTCTTTTAATGGGTTTTGTGAAAGGATTTGGAAGAAACTTACCTCCGAGAACAACTCAAAGGCCTCTACATATTTATCCTCCTAAAACCAACAAGAATGTCAGGGTAAGGGAGTCATAGCCAACCTTCCAGAACTCTAGAGAGTAACTGGATCTCAACTTAAAAAAAATTGTGCGGGGATATTTTACCTGCATATGTAATCGCCACCCACCATGACTGGTGCCCCATAAAGACCGGAAGAGAGCATCAGTCCCCAAGGAACTAAAGTCAATGATGGCTGCCACTGTTGGGTGCCGGGAATCAAACCCAAGACCATGGTAAGAACATCCGGTCTTCTTACCCACCGAGCTAATTCTCCACCCCATCTCAACTTCTAAAACAATTTTCTTTGTGTCTGCTCGTTGCACAAACTGATGGAACTCATAATGACATTTTCATATAAGTATTATCATGTTTTTGACCATATATATTTATGATATATTGATGTTTTATACTATTTTATAGTATATATCCAGGAAACACACACTATATTTTTTCACACTCATATATTCACAAATACATATGTATGTATACATCCAGAAAGTATATAGCATATATATTCACATTTACCCATACATACACAGACATGAATGTGTCCAGAAAGCGTGTCTGTGGCCATGGACCTGACAATGACTAGATGACTGGGGAGCCCTTCAGCGCTCCTAAAAACACAGAGAACTGATGCCCTGCTCTATTACCAGTTATCAGCCAGAGAGAATTGTATCTGCTGTACTTCCCAAGGAAACACCCACTGTGAGGCTCTAGTCAGAAGTCCTGGGGTACTAGGAAAAGGACCCCTCCAGTGGGCTGCTGTCTGTGTTTTCTGCTTAGCTTGTGGGTTCCCTCTAGACTCTGGAGCAAGGATCTCCAACCTTCCTCATTCTGTGACCCTTTAATATAGTTCCTCAGGTTGTGGTGACCCCCCAACCGTAACATTATTCCATTGCTACTTTGTAACTGTAATTTTGCTGCTGTTGTGAATCTTGATGTAAATATCTGATATGGGAGATAGATGTCGTCCCCCCCACAAAGGAGTCTCGACCCACAGGTTGAGAACCACCAGTCTAGAGTCCACCTTCGCTCTGAACCCTTGGCCTTTCCTGGTATGTGTTGTGTCCATGACTTAAGTTAAAACAAAGCTTCCCTTTCTGCCCTGACCCATCAGAAGCACTAATAAATCCCTACAAAGAGCTAGCAGCAAGAGTGTATTGACAACTAGACAGTTTTCCTAAAGGAGGCCATTCAGAGATTGTCAGTGCCTAGAGCTAGCCAGCAGCCTCGATCTCCTGAAGTTGCCCGCTGCTTCTGCATTTCCACTGCTTAAAGCCCTTGTTGGAAATAGAGTAAAATATAAATTCCTCAAATAGGCAACAAGGTCACTCACGCGTGGGTTCTAATCTGCCACCAGCAGCTTCAATCCTCATCTCGTGCCAACTGCCTTTCCTCCACATGAATGGATCTTCTTTCTAGCTGGTCCTTCTGTTCAAGACACTCCTCCATGCCTTCTCCCCATCACATACTGCACCTACCTGGAAATAATCCTCATGCCCCAGAAGACCGCTTTGGTAGTGTTGCTTTTTCCCCAGGCTTCCCCATACAGTGGCTGTTTTCTCCAGCCTCCTAGCTGGCTGTGCACAGTCCTCACACTCCGTTTACAGACCCGCCTTCCTCATCAGGCTGAGGGTGTTCCAGGTCAGGGGGCGGAATAAACTCACCCTAGCACCCTCGGAGGGTTCGTACAGTGAATACTCAGTATTTTTTGGAACGATGAACCCAATGGATAAATCTAACCAGAGACCCTGACACCCATCATCAAATTTGGAGAGAGTATATATATGTACTTTAATAAGCTGTAAGTGAAATCCATTTCTAGGATGTGTATTTCCATCTTTGTTTCCCAGGATGCTGCTTTGTGAAGACTTGTTGCCAGATAACAAGTTGAATTCTCTTTCTGTGCACCGAGACAAGCATGGCCTGACCACCCACCTGGGATTTCTCTTTCAGCTCACAGACAGTGATAAAAAGAATGTTCGGGTCCTTTGACTGTAACCAGAAAGATAACCCCAATTTATCACCTCTTATTTTTTATATACCACAAAATCAATTAACCATAGAGCCCCAGGGCCAGTGTCATCAAAGCTCCTTTGTGCTGGTCATTGTACCAAGAGGATAAGAGAGGCCTGAGGAAGTGAAATTGCTTCCCCAGGATTACCACCTTGGGAATTAGTAACACCGTTCATCCAAATCTGTTGCTTACTGTCTTACCAAACATTCTCACAGTGATACAGATGAGTGCTCCCACCCACACACACGCCTTCCAAACACGGATGCACTTACTCTGTCAGGAATTATCAGTAAACAAGAACAGGTTTGGATGCTAATGGGCAAAACAACCGACCACATGTAAGAACCAGTACGCGGTTGTTGCGACTGGAACAGAACTGAGTGGTGTGTGGACCCGTGTCCTCAGTCGGTCGGTTCCTGGGCTCTGTTTCTATTGTGCGCATGTGCGCGCAGGACGGCTTCTTCCCTGATTCTTATTAGTGCCGTACAAAAAAAGGAACTTGAAAATCTGGAGGCTTCTCCTGTGCAGGCATGTGACTCTTATCTAAATGGCACTAAAGCGACTCAGATGGTGAATGGGAAGCAAGCGCGCCTGTACCTATCGCATTACGTAGGGAAACCAATGTAGGCTGCATTGCGTGTAACCAAATGCCCCACCTGCGACCTACAGAGAGAGTGACACAATCCAAATATTCGACAAAAGCAGCCCACGGTAACAAATGCATCATATCTGAAGAGGAAGAGAGAGCAGATGGCTCAGCAAACAATCGTAGAACAGCCAGCTCCCCCTCCGCACCTCCAAAACCAAACTGCCTCCCAGTGTCTCATGAGGCCCCAGGGAAATTCAGAGCCGAGCACTCAAGGATCATATTAGCAGTGACACTGGGCGGAGTTCTTGGTTGTGGTGCCCTGGGCTTGGGCCCAAAGGACCTGAGCTCACAGCAAGGTTCTTTCCTTCCTTCTTTATTACCTGAAGCAAGCTACAGAATTTTCTTATCCATAATATTGGATTAACACCACTCTGGAATGCAAGATATTAGAACAACACTGTTTAAGGAACTGAAAAGTATAAACGTAAAGTCTTTTCGTTAAAAATACAGATTAGCCGAAATTAACAGAAGCCAATCTAAACCTCTAACATTTATCGCACACAGGTTTGGAAGAGTACTAGCTATGGCTGGTAGCGGTTTCACAAATCCTTGCTAGTGTTCTGTGGAGCTTGGTTGTCTCTGTTTTCAAAGCTGCCATAAGTCTCAAGGGTGGAATGTGCCTGTTTCATTCATTCTTCATCCAAGAATGTTCACAGCTATTTCACATCCGCTGCGAGCCACACGCTAGCTAAGTGACAAAGGATTTGGTTTGATTTGCTTGCTACTATTTTAAAAGATTATTATCTCCTTTTTCTTTTGTTGCTTTTACTGAAAGGGCAAGCATGAAAGAAAACAAAATAAATATATCAAGAAAGGCTAGAGAGGCTATTTCTGTATGATTTGTGTATCAGCCTGAGAAATAATGGCTTACATTCATTTTCAAAACCATGATTGTCTGGATGTTGACTGATTTAATCTGCATACTGGCCTTATTAAGTAAGAAAGAGTTCTGATTCTGATAAAGCCAGAACACAAATCCAGGTCTAAAAAGCCTCCCCACTGTGCCAGTTGGATCATCAAGGTAGAATGAGCAGGGTATCCTTTGGCAAGGTAAGTCGTAATTAATTTCTAATATTCTAAAGCAAATTGCTTGAGCAGTGAGCATCCAAGACCCAACTGTCCTTAAACCATATTAATGGTAGCAAAGCACCTAAGACAAGCATTAGAAAAGCCATGATTTTGAGCTAAGCAATATCAATAATCCTTTTTGCTAGTCTTAATTTCATATAATGTATTTATTTTATTGTTTATTTGCTAACATCTTGCTAATGATAGCAGACTCTCCCAAAAGCTGGGACTAGACCAAAATAGTAAAACACTAATTGGTGGATCGATAAAGTACTCTACTCTTTTTATATAAATAGACATTTTGATGACAGTCTTCTGCTTTGATGATAACCAAAATAGATTAACTGGACCTTTAATAAATGTATATAATAAGAAGCACAGACAATATGCTCTGAAGGACATCATTCTTTTTTCAGGCAGATGGTAGAAATGGAGAAATATGAGAAAGTGGGGACTGAACATTCTTAGAGCAGTTGCTCCATGTAGAACTCATGTTGTAGCCTCTACATAGTTTAACTCTTTGAAGTTTCATGACAACCCCAGGTACAGTCTTATAGAGGAGGAAGTAATCTTAGAAAATTTAACTTGAGGCTCACTCCACGAGAGGGAGCCCATGCCTGACACTGCTTGAATGGCCAGGAACATACATACCTACATGCATGCATGCATGCATATATAAACACATATTGTGTGTTTATCAATGAAATGATTCTTAATGATATTCTGCTGTACTCATAGATCAGTGCCTTGTTCAGTCATCATCAGAGAGGCTTCCTCCAGCAACATATACAGAGACCCACAGCCAGATATTATTCAGAGAGTCTAAATTGGAAGACTCCATTGGGTCCCTCCCCTAGGAGATCAAGAAAATGGCAGAAGAGAAAAAGGAAAGACTGTAGGAGTCAGAGGGCATGGAGAACTCCAGAAGAACATGGTCCACCTAAGTGAATTAAGTAGGGTTCACATGGGCTCACAGAGACTGAAGCACTACACGGGGAATGGTCTGTACACTGCATGGGTCTCCACCAGGTCCTCTGTGTGAATGTTACAGCTAAGCTTGGTGGTTTTGTGGGACTCCTAACAGTGAGAATGGGCATATCTCTGACTCCTTTGCCAGCTCTTAGGACCCTTTTCCTCCTATAGGGTTGCCTTGTCCAACCTCAATGTGACGGTTCTTGCCTTGTCTTATTGTATCTTGTTTTGTCATGTTTGGCTGTCCTCTCTTGGAGGCCTGCTATTTTCTGAAGAGAAATCAGAGGGAGACTGGGTCTGAGGGAAAGGGAAAGTTGGAGGAGTCGAGAAGGAAGGAAGGAGAAAGGAAGAAAGGAAGAAAGGAAGAAAGAAAGAGAGAGAGAGAGAGAAAGAGAGAGAGAGAGGGAGGGAGGGAGGGAGGGAGGGAGGGAGGAAGGAAAGAAAAAGAAAGAAAGAAAGAAAGAAAGAAAGAAAGAAAGAAAGAAAGAAAGAAAGAAAGAAAGAAAGAAAGAAAGAAAGA
>NW_026589732.1:4140038-4142284 GCF_907164565.1 Psammomys obesus
AGAAAGAAAGAAAGAAAGAAAGAAAGAAAGAAAGAAAGAAAGAAAGATTGATTTCAAAACCAGCCCCAACTCCCCACGGTTCTCCACTGCCTCCCGTAGCTTGGAAATCCTCTAAAATGGAAACATGAGTGTCCTGAAGGAACATCATTAGAGAAGCTGTGATCCCAGACTGGGTGCTCTGCCAGGGTCACTTACTTCTTGACCTATGTGCAGAGTCAGCCTGAGAAGAGCGGGAGCAACGAAGGAGTCTTTGGAGCAAAGTTGTGTGTTTGAGAGAGAGAGTTAAAGGTAAGATGGAAAGCAACAGAAAAGTGCAAATTCATGGAAGTGAAAGTTGCATTAAGAGTGTATGGTCAGTGATAGGAAGAGGGCTGCAGTTTGGATGTCGGATATTCCCAACAGCCCATGTTTTCAAGCCTTGGCTCCCAGCTGGCAGCAGTGGAAGTAGGGCCTAATGCTCTGTTGGTCACGAGGGCTTTTTGCTCCAAGAGGATTGTAGGACCTGCTCTCTGCTTCTCCTTTTGCTTTCATGACTGCATGCTTTGTTCCACCACATACACCTTCCGTGACGTGCTGCTGTGTCTGCCGTCCAAAGCACTGAGCTGAGCTGCATCCTGGTCAGCCGTCATATGGAACTTTCCTTTTTTCCTGTCATATGATGAATTGTTAATAATAATCACAATTAAATAGCTATGTTGCATAATTATTTCTACAAATTGGTGGTGTCACTAGGACATCTCCATGTGTGAATGTATCTTGCTTTGAGCATGTCTATTATTCTTGCCTCCTCTCTTACCTTTCCCCCTCTCCCTTCTTCCTCATAGAAGCATCTTAATAGTAGTCATCTCTCTTCTATTTTCACAACTTTTTCTTCTATCATTTATCTATAATAAATACGGAAGTTCAATAGTAATATTCAATGCAAATAACACCAAGGGAAATGACTTTAAGATTTAGGATAGAGTCTCTCTCTTATAAGAATATATCACCAAAAATGGAATTAGCTACTTTTAAATGATGCTACGTTTATAATCTTTTATGTAATCACATAAAAGCGAAACAAAGAGTGACTATCATTTTACTATGACATGTTAAACATTTTTATCATCAAGAAGGAGGACCCTGGGTAAGATGCTCAATCCTCATCCAGAAAGGCAGACGGGATGGACATCAGAAGAGGAAGAAAACAGGGAAAGGACAGGAGTCTACCACAGAGGGCCTCTGAAATACTCTACCCTGCAGGGTATCAAAGCAGAGGCTGAGGCTCATAACCAGACTTTGGGCAGAGTGCAGGGAACCTTATGAAAGAAGGGGGAGATAGAACAACCTGGAGGAGACAGGAACCCACAAGGAGAGAAAAAATATCTGGGCACAGAGCTCTTCTGAGACTGATATTCCAACCAAGGACCATTCATGGAGATAACCTAGAACCCCTGCACAGGTGTAGCCCATGGCCGCTCAGTGTCCAAGTGGGTTTCCTAGTAAGGAGAACAGGGACTGTCTATGAAATGAGCTCAGTGGCTTGCTCTTTGATCACATCCCCCTGAGTGGGAACAGCCTTACCAGGCCACAGAGGAAGACAATGCAGCTAGTTCTGATGAGACCTGATAGATTAGGATCTGATGGAAGGGGAGGAGGACCTCCCCTATCAATGGACTGGGGGAGGGGCATGGGAGGAGATGAGGGACAGAGGGTAGGGTTGGGAAGGGATGAGGGAAGGGGCTACAGTTGGGATACAAAGTAAATAAACTGTAATTAATTTAAAAAATAGAATTAAAAATATTTTTATCATTTTCACCTATTTTTCCTGGTCTTCTGACAATTTCTTGCATTCTTGAAGTCAAGCATGCACGCTGTATGCCTGTTTTTGTGTTTAACATTGTCATTGTCACTTGCCTATGTCGTTAAACACTTCTGAGATCAATGCTATTGAGACAGACATTTCTGGCAAGGTCAATGCCTCACTTTTTGGTACATTTCTTCAGAACTTAACACAGACATTTTCACAGAGGCTACATGTATTAGTTTTCTGTTACTGTGACAAAATACCTGAGAGAAAATGAGGAAAGGTTTTTTTGTTCACAGTTTCGGAGAGCTAAATGCATGGTCACCTGTATTTCTGGGTTGGTAGTGAAATAGAATATCATGGTGGGGAAGGGCATGGCAAAACAAATGGGAAAGATAGATGATAGATAGATAGATAGATAGATAGATAGATAGATAGATAGATAGATAGATAGATAGAT
>NW_026589732.1:4142294-4164920 GCF_907164565.1 Psammomys obesus
GATAGATAGATAGATAGATAGATAGATAGATAGATAGATAGATAGATGAATGAATGAGAGGTGATACAGGGAAAAGATAGGTCTTCAAATCCACTCTTCCAGTGACCTACCTTCTTCACAATGTCATACCTTCCCATTATCTCTCAATATCCCATTAAGTTATGAACATATCAATAACTTCCATAGATAAAGTCAGAACCTTCATGTTCTAAAGACATCACCCTTTAACCCTGCAAAGCCCACCTCTGAACATTGTCAAGTTGGGAACCAAGTCTTCAATGTGTACTCTTTAGGGGGACATTCCAGACTCAAAGCATAACCAGGTATCGAAACAAATAATTATTAAGTTGGCATTAGTGGACCGCAGTTACTCTGGGGCCCTGAACCAATACTTCATTTGATGGTACATTGTATCTTATCTCAAGATGCTTGGAGGTAACCCTCTCTACACAATGTATTTCAAGGGGGAAAGAATGAGCAGCTGCACATCTCCTTTTTTTTCTTTGATGTTGATCTTTACCAACACTGTTTACCATAGTGTGTTTCTTCCATAGAAAGCAATCTCACTAAAACATGCTATATTCATAAAATCTTGAAGGGTATGTTCATTCCATTAAGGTTGAAGATATTTCTACCACCACCTCTGGGGTTTAGTTTCTCATGATAAAGTCTTCTTTAAAAGTTACAGTTGATAAATAAAATTGATTCAACCAAGGAAACAAGAAAATGCTAACTGGGAAAGTGGCTATTGAGCTGAGATTTGAGCTTTACTTATTTTCAATATATTTTTTTTTAGTATATTCATAGGGTATGCTGTGATATTTCAATGCATGGGTACAATGTGTATGGATCAAATCAGGGTAATCAGTATTTCCATCCTCTTATTTTTATTTTGGAGCTTCTAAGAGATCCTGTCTTCTAGTTTTTTTATTAAATGTGTATTGGGTTATTGTGAGCTGTGGTCACTCTGCTGTGATACAGAACTTGTTCTTTCTAGTGAACGGTATTTCTGCACCCAGTGTCCAATCTCCTTCTAGGATAAGGCGCTCTGTACATCCCCCATTCTTTCTAACATCTAGTCATCTATTTTCAGATGGGCTATTTTAGCTTCTACATATGAGAAAGAACATGTGGTATGTGTCGTTCTGGGCCTGGCTTATTTTACTTAGCACAATTTCCTCCAGTTCCATTCATTTGGATACAAATGAACAGATTCTGTCTTTTTATGACCGAATAATAGCCCATTGTATATACATATACACAACAGACTCTTTTCCATTCATCCACTGTCAGGCATCTAAGTTAATGTCATACCCTGGCTATTGTGAATGGCTATTATGATACTACAATGGACCTAAGAGTGCAGGTATCACTTTGATACAATGTTTTTCTTTCCTATGGCTATATGCCCAAAGTGAGCTATCGGGACCTTATGCCAGATTCTCCATACTGTTCCCCATAACGGTTATGCTAATTTACATTTCACCAAGTTCCCATTTGTTCACACCTTCAACTCGAATTCTTTCTTCTGCCTTTGCCCACTTCTTTCTCTCAGACACAGAGTGAGACTCTGTGTGTGTGTGTGTGTGTGTGTGTGTGTGTGTGTGTGTAAATTTGTATATATGTGTGGGAATCTAGCTAAATGGCTATATACGATTCAGAATTAGAAAAGTCTCATAGCCATTATCAATATATAAATCAGAAACTACAATGGGATTTCACTCTTTCTTTGCATTACTAATAAGTCATCAAAACAGAATCATTTTAACTACAAGAAATAATATGTTCAGAACAAGAAAGATAATATCACAGTTTTTTTCGTGGTGTTGTGGGATCTGAGGAAATACTGTTCTTATTTCCAAAGCATAAAAGTATGAAGATAAAGTTAAAAGGAGCATCCACAGGGAAGTGCCTAGGAAGGTGATGGGTTTTTGAAGTATAAGCGATGATTAAGGGAGCTGGTTTTCATGACAAAGGTGAATTGAATTAGTAGAGTCTTGTAAGCCATAGGAAGTCCTTGGAGTTTTCCTGAGGGAGATAGAAAATGGCATATATGACATGCTTTTAGAATACTATGTTGATGAAATGGAATCCAATGCCTCTGGCCTCTTCAGACATGTGCACTTATGTTCACATACAACCCTCCCCCCCACACACACACACAAACACACAATCAAAATTGGTGAAGTAAATTTTTTCTTTTAATCCAGAGGCTGGCATTCCAAAGGATATTGACTTCCATTGGTGCAAGAAGGCTTAGGAGGGACTGACCTCCTAAGGACAGGACAGGATAAGGTCAACCATTGGAGGTGTGTGTGTGTGTCTCTGTATCCATATCTGTGTCTATGTGTGTACATGTGTGTATACATATGTGCCTGTGTGTGTTCGTGTGTGTGTGTGTGTGTGTGTGTGTGTGTGTGTGCCCCTGGCTGGTTCACAATAGTATAAGAAAGCAAGATGAGCAAGCAAGTAAGCAGTGCTCCTCCATGGCCTCTGCTTCAGCTCCTGCCTCCAGGTTGCTACACTGAGTTCCTGCCCTGACTTCCCTCAGTGATGGAACATGACCTGAGGAAATAAAGTCTTTCCTCCCCACATTGCTTTTGTCATGGTATTTTATCACAGCAACAGACACCCTAAGACAGCATTTTACCACCTTCTTTTAAAGTACAATATGTAGGAAATACATTCCTCTATCAATTCTTCTATCAAAGAATCAGAAATTCCTTATAACATTCTTTAAAATGAGCAATATAAGCATAATAGTAATTAATGTGAAACACAAAGGGTTAAGAGATTTAAATGATGAGATTGCATCTCCCTTCGCATGCCTCCTGGCTAGCTCCCGGAGGTCTGTTTGCAACTCTCTCTCATTACAACGCTTCACAACCCTCCCTGGTTTCATCATCCTTCATCATCCTAACAAGCTTCATCCCACGTCAGCTACAATCAGAAGAGAACATCAGAAGAGCATCTGTCATGCCAACTGAGCCTCGCAGGCCTTACCTGATCTTACCCTTGTCATCTCCTGGCCTCATGTGGTATCACAGCCATGACTCATTCCCTGAACTCCTCAAAGTTCCCAAGTAACATTGAGATTTACCCGTAAGCTAAGCCCCATGAGTAACATATCAGCATGTCTTCAGGCATGGCATCCACAGGACCAGCCAACAACAAACTTTTACTGAGTAGCTCTTTTGGCCCAGGCACCATGCTTAACATTTGGGATAAAGCAATGGAGAAGAAAGGAATGTTCTTTGTCTTTGGAGAGCTGTTACTTTTGTTGAAGAAAATAGACAGCAAAAACAGATCAACTAGATTAGATGGTGATGAGCATTGTGGAGAGAAGGAAATGGAGGAAGATTAAGTATTATTATGAAGGAGGGAGGGACTGTGACTTTAAATCTGACCAGGAAAGTCCTCAACATAAAAGGGTGGCTTCAATAAATAAAGAGTGAAGAACATGGACAGTAGGACAAGATCATTCCAGGCAGTGGTCCTGAGGTGGGAACCTGCTTCTCAGTAGAGAATGAAGGCCAAGGTGGCTGGACTGGGCAGCTGGAAAGCAGTAGATGATGTCAGAAAGTCAGCTAGAAGTGAAGCCACAGGACTTTGCATCATTTTGTCTGAGGGATTTAGACATCTGTGTTAGTGACAGCAGCAGCACATGACTCGGGTTTGGGAGGATAAACTTAGAGGGCAAAAATAGAAGCAAGAAGCAAACTGGGAGCCTGGAAGAATTCAAAGGACTGTGACTTGGCCCTGGAGAGCAGCTGTGTGGATGGCAAGAGGCAATCAGACTGTGCATCTGGTTTGAAGATCAATCTCTGTCACGATAACAGTTTTTGTGGAGGGGGGAGAAAACGAGATGTGTTCAAGGATATTATCAAACTGAAAGAACAGGGACATCAAGAAAGGATCAAAAGGGAAACTTGACCTGTAAAACAAACCACGTGCACCAAGTGAGCCTTTAGGACTTCTTAAGAATTCTAACAAGTCACTTATAATGAAATACAAGACTAAGTTCACAGTGGTGACCAAGAACAGAAAAATGTGGTTACAAGTTGCTAGAGGTCAAATGTATAATATGAGAAAGTATCCAATGAGAATAACACAAATGGCATGGCCTTTTAAGTATGGAGGATATGTAGATCTCTGTAGAATATGAAACAGGTATGTGTCTAGTTAAGAATATGTATGTTGTGAAGCTGAGGAGATGGCCTTGTGAGCATAGTACTTGGGGCCCAAGAATAAAGACCTGAGTTTAAACCCCCAGCACATTGGAAAATTGAACATGGCAGCACATACCTCTAAGCCCAGAGAAGCATGGATCCTGAGGACTTTTTGGGCAGTCAATCTAAGTGAAATGATGAGTTTCAAGCTCAGTGACAGACTCTTGTCAAAAAAGAAGGTGGAGTGTCTCATGGAGTCCCACTCCTCCCTGAGGCTTAATACTCAGTTAGTGGTTGATGGGACAGAGACATTTTCTCCAGCTGGGTAGCCATTGCTAAGATGGTCGAGTTCCTGTAAACAAACTGTCTCATTCATTCTCTTGTAAAGAACCCTAATAAAACTCATTGGTTCACCCAAAGAAAGACATGAGAAAAGAAGTTGGGAAGAGATGGGATTATCATAGACAAGAGACGCTAAACAGGAGGGCAGTGAACCTGATAGAAATATGTTATGGGTGTGTATAAAAATGTCAGAATGCAACCCACTATTGTGTGCAATACGTATGCTAATAAAAACATTTTTAAAAATAAAGAAAAAACAATAAAGAAAGACGTCAAACATTGACCTCTAGCTTCACTGACACACACAAAAGCAAGCACACACACATACCCATAGGCACACACTATACAAAGACACCAGAAAACCAAATTCACATCGAGGACTCTGTCTATGTTTGAGAAAAAGGTCAATGAAAAAGCATGCTAGATGCGGTCAGTCATCCTTAGCTGTCTGTGTGTCCCAAGGATCATCTGTACTCATACAGCCTGCAGAGCTACCAAGGAGGGACTAGGGAGCAGCCATCTTGCTTGTCCTCCCAACAATGGAATTCACTGCAGACCAGAAATGGTTCTAAGTTTCCATAGGTCTGTCAGCACAAATAAGCACCACTATTGGCTAGCTGTGATGAAGTCATATTCTTCCCATTGGCTGGTCTGTCCTGTACATCCCCTAAGAGATCTCTTAGGGGAAAATGACTCTTATAGTAGAGGGTCTCTTTAGTGTCCTTTTTTTAAAAATTAACTTTTAATTTCAGTTTATTTACTTCACATCACAAGGGTGCCCCCTCCCTACTCTCCACTCCTCCCTTCCCTGCCTTCCCCCTTCTCTTTTCCATTCCTTCCCCAAAGAAGAGGGGAGCTCCTCCCACCATAGCAACCCTCCCCAGCACATCAAGTCACATCAGGACTGAGCATATCCTCATCCCCTGAGGCCAGGCAAGGCAGCATTGCTAGGGGGAAGTGACACAAGAGCAGGCAATAGAGTCCATGTTAGAACCAGTCCCCTACCCCCATCCACTCTTCAGCTAACCCACATGAAGACCAAGATGCCCATTGGTCATATCTGTGGGGGACCTAGGACCAGACCATGCATGGTCCTTAGCTGATGTCTCAGTCTCTGTAAGCTTCCATGGGTCTACGTTAGTTGTCTCCGTTGGTATTCTTGTGTGGTTACTGTCCCCTAATGTCCTTCCATCTTTCCCCCAACACTTACACAGGACCCCCAGAGCTCCACCCCATGCTTGGCTGCAAACCCCAGCATCTGTCTGGATCTGCTGCTGGGTGGACCCTCCCAGGTGAGCCACATGAAGACCATGCCTCCCATCAGCCACATATGTGCATGCTGGATTCCTTTGCATACAGACCATGCATGCTCCTCAGTTGATGTCTCAGCTCAGAGTCCTTTCAAGTAGCTTCACACACACACACACACACACACACACACACACACACAATCGTGTGCACTTATAAAAATAAAACTAAGAGAAGCTCTTACTTTTAAATGTGAGGCCTCATTCCTCCGAAAAGAACAGTGTTTGCTGAGATAAATGAAAGAAGATGGTTGTTTAAACTCAGTGTGACTAATGTGTGTTTTTTTTTTTCAAAGAAAAAAAAACCAGCTGTAAGAAAGACTAGATAATCACATACACACAGCAACCAACTGGGAACTCTGCGGCACTGTGCCGTCCACAGTTGAGACCTCCTCACCCATGCAGTCACTCCCAGTAACAATTGTGATCTGGGGCGTTGCGTATCAGCGACCATTAGGAAGAGCAGCATGATTCATCACCTTCTGCCTGTGTTATTTCCACTTAGGCATCTGAGGGGCAGATCTTCAGAGACACTAACAGTAGTCTGATTGATTTTCTTCCCTAAGTAATTTTTGGGTTTTTAACCATTAAATTTCTGCCATTCCAGGTAAAGAGGCACGGGAACTTGGAGGTGACCTAGAACACTCTTTCATCCCCACCCAAGTGTCCCCTGCACTGTCCCTCCAGCTCCTCCTTGAGTTCTTTCAGCCAGTGGCCACTCATAAGGAAATCTGTTTTGCTTTTTCAAATAGCCTAACCCTTAGAATACCTCTCCCCTTGACATATCCCTATATAATTAATCACTCAGCCTTTTCACCCCTTCATGATTCATCCGGAAGGGTCGACAGTTTCTCCACATTTCCTTTAAACTCAGCATACCAAACACCATCCTTTGAATGGAAAATGCCATAACAGTTCAACACACAGCTCCAGCTAAAGCAGAGTATGACAGCACAGTGCTACAGGGGCTACGTGGGCTTCCCTAGAAAGGAACTGTACACCCTATTATCTCATCTGCATGTACAGACATGAGGGCTACAGGGGCTCTTTTCAAACAATCTACCTTGCTGTCAAGGGCAGCCCAGGATTTGGCACTTGGCACTTTATTATTATATTTTTTTAAGATAGAAGCACTATATTATATATGTAGGCCTTCCTAAATGTTGCCCTGTATGCATTAACTCAAAACAGTAGGCATCGAGATTGTTTAATTATTATGAGCTGTCCCTCCCAAATTCTTATTGAAAAAAAGAATGTTGACCCGGGTATCCAAAAACAGAATAGAGTGGTTGGTTAGTGCATCAAACATGTACCCCAGGATCAACTGTCAGATTAGACCTCATAGGATTGCTTTGCCCCATAAAGCTTTGGTCTACACTCTGTTTTTTCAAGATAGGATCTCTCTGCGTAGCGCTGGCCGTCCAGGAACGCTGTAAACCAGGCTGGCCCCCACACTGCTCTTCACACAAGGACGGGCAGAGCAGAGGCTGTGCTACATGACATGTGTCCTCATTACAGGCCGCCAGCAGGAGAATCTCTGTTCTGGGTACTGGTTTTCTTTTCTGAAGGCAGTTCTGTCTATAATGCTTTCTCTTGGCTCAATGGGAGGTGCCCACAGGAAAATCCCTGTGGTCCGTGTTGTATAGACCAAGCACATACTCAGGTTTCATTTCCTTTTCCCTTGCCTTGATTTCCTTTACCTTAGCCTCTTCGCTACCTTCTGACTTATCTTACTGAATTTTACACACTATTATAGCCATCAAAACCTTGTAAAAGGAAAGATAAAAAATAAAAGGAAGAAGAGAGGGAGGAGCTGGAGAGATGGGTCAGCAGTTAAGAGCCGGTAGTGCTCTTACAGAGAACCTGAGTTAGGTTCTCAGCTTGGGGTGGTTTGAATGAGAACTGCCCACCATAGTCTTGAGTATCTGAATGCTGGCTTCCAGTTGGTGGGGATAGTTGGAGAGGTTTAGGAGAGTAAGAGGAGCAGGCGTAGTCTCTGAGGTGAACTAGATTGTCTATTCTTTGATCACCTCTCCCTGGCTGGGTGGCCTTACAGAGAAGGAGGATCCAAGCAGTAGGATCCAAGAGGTAGGCCACAGAGGAAGAGGATCCAAGCAGTCCTGATGAGACCTGATAGACTAGGGTAAGACAGTAGGGGAGGAGGACTTACCCTATCAGTGGGCTAAGAGAGGGACATAGGGAGAGAAGAGGAAGGGTGGGACTGAGAGGAAATGAGGGAGGGAGCTACAATCAAAATACAAAGGGAATAAATCATAAAATCATAATAATGATGATAATAATGATAATGAAAACATAAAAAGAGGTAAAGGTAATGTATCACTAGGGAAGGTTTTGAGACTCTGTCATGCCAACCCAAATCCAGGCTGCTCTCTCTGCTTCTTGCTTGTATTTGGAATTGTAAGTCAAAGTAAAACTCTTCCTTAAGTTGTGTTTGGTCATGATGTTTTAATCACAGCACAGAAACGTAGCAAATGCTCCGCACTAACATCAGGGTGCTCAGCACTGCGTATAGCACCAATTCCAGGAGGCCCGACACCTTCCAGCCCCCACAGGCACCTGCACTCGTGTGTGCGCATGCACACACACACACACACACACACACACACACACACACAAATGCACATAGTTAAAGGTAGAAACATACAGAAGAGAGTAAGTCATCTGGACCATGTTTTCTAAGACGCCATCCACAAAGATTATTTGAGAATTTGGCACATGCTTTGCTGTGTTAAAGGGGGCTTTAGTATTAATGTGAGCCACCTGACTTAGAAAATTTAAAGAAAAAAGATTTTCCGTAGTCCTAGCAAGACCGCACCAGCTCTGAATAAGCACCGTTTTGTTTGTTTGTTTGTTTGTTGTTGTTTTTGTTTGAGTACTTCAAACCATAAGCAGAACTGTGTTTTCAGAATCGCTCTCAGTGTCAAGGCAGCTCTTCGAACATTTGGGATGAGGGTGGGCACATCCTCTGTTCTCCCTTTAGAAATTTGGAGTCCTGACTCCTTCCAAGTGTCTGGTATTCCTGTTCCCTCCATGCCGTATCAGAGATCACTAATAATAATCAATTTTTCTTTGGTTTTCTCAATATTCTGGGGCAATTAATAAACATAGTGAACTTCATGGTAAGCCTAAGAATTAGGCATCATTCTTTTAATGTATGTAACAAGCTGTTACGGTGATTAAATTATAATAATTAGTATTTTGTGGAAATCGTTGTAGCCCCAAATTTAAGCCTCAGGGGAGAGAAGTGAGAGATAAGGAGAATAAAATTGACTGGGTACTCACTTTTCATAGACATCATCTTATTGCCAGGCCGTCAGCCCTCACTATACGACAACCGTACTGTGAGCCACAAGAGCATGGAGCTTTCAGATGGGGAGGTGCAGCTTCAGAGGCTGCGTTCTTGGTAGAAACCCAACGGCCATGCTCTGTTTCCTCAAATCAGGTATGTGAACTGAGGAGGGGAAACATAATACAGCCAGTTACACTTCTATCTGATTGGAAGAGGATAGTCATGAAATCTATGCAGGCTGCAGAATCTTTGTTGTTGTTGTTGTTGTTTTTCATCACAAACATAAATTTTGGAGCTAAGAAAATCTGCATCAAGAATTGAATGTCCCATGGAAAAATAAATTACATTAATATAGATGATTGAGATAGATAGATAGATAGATAGATAGATAGATAGATAGATAGATAGATTGAAGTACATGATAGAAATAGATAGATAGGTGATCAATGATGGTGGTGATAGATACATAGATAGATGATAGAAAGATGATGAAGATAGATGATAGACAAATGATAGGTAGATAAATGATAAATGACAGATGATAGTTGCTGATAGAGATACATGCATATATAATACATTCATACACATACACGCTCACATACACACATACACACACACACACACACAGGAGACACATACATAAATTCTTTTTCCAAAGTAATAAGATTCAGAAAAGCAATTTATACAAAAGTTTGAAGACAAACTCACATAATGAGAGTCAGTCCTCATAAATTTACATGAGAAAAATGAGACAATAGCCTTACAGCAAAGTGAACGGGGAAAAAAAAAAGCGAAACAATTCAAAATTAGATCAGACAATGCCAAGTTCATTCAAACCTTAATTGAATCAAAAGTATTTAGACTTTGTTGTTTATGCTTTTTAAATTTTGCTTTCATTGCAGCTGAAACTAGAGCGATCCAAATATAAAGAAGAGATACTGCGGAGGTAGGGGTGGGTGGTAGGCATCTTTCCCTTGATAGCTCCCTCAAAGGTAACGGTTTAGTGACCAACCTCAGGTGAGGAGTTAAGCATCTTACTTTGTACAGCATGCCCCAGCATTCAGAGGAGCAAAGCAAAGTGCCCCTCTGAAATTAAGTTCAGTGAACAGTAAACGGATTCTACATTATAGGACGTAAAGAAGCAATGAAGCATGATAAAATTTTTGTAAAATTGTTGCTGATAAAAACCCTGTGGCTCAGGCTATGGAGGAAGAGGATCCGGGCAGTCCTGTTGAGACTTAACAAGCTGTGGGCAGATGGCAATAGTGGGGAACTCCCCCTTTCAGTGGAGTAGGGGAAGGGGATGGGGAGAAGAGGGAGGGAGGGTGGGACTGGGGGGAGTTGAGGGAGGGACCTTCAATTGGGATATACAATGAATAAATTGTGAAAAAAATTTTTAATTAAAATTAAAAAATACATGTAAACAATGGAATCTTACTAAGCTATAAATAAAAATGAAACCATGAAAACAAAAACCCTGTGGCTCTCTAATTCTATCAGACTATTTCTCAGACTTGTTCAATAAAACTAGAATAAGTTCTTAGAAAGACACAAATGAATGAAATAGAGGCATTGCTTTACCTGGTTCAACGTTAGTTTGATAATTCATTAAAGAAAAAACTGACCTGCAGACATTTGTCAATTTTTAGCCAATAATTACAAAAAAAAATTGTGTTTCCATTGTACATGAGTAGCATTTACATAGAATCATACCTACATAAGAGAAGTCCATCCAGGTGACACTTCCTCACAGAAAAAGAGCTTCATTCCATTTTCATCCCTTCTTACTCCAGCTACTCGTGCTCATGTCCGAATCCAACCAGATTCAAACACGGGGGCTCACGGGGTCCACAGCAGACTTCTCTTGTATCTTTTAGTCACCATCCTAGAACCTAGTACCCTTTCTTAGCATTCATCAGGAAGCAGCTAGCATTGTTTCCAAAGAAAACAGGTGCCGGGTTGAGTTGGCGTCATTAATGTGCTCAGTTAAGCCTCTCACACTCTTACAAACTCTATCTACAAGCCTCCCCTTTATTTTAAATATGATGGAACAAACGACATGAGGGGCAGTAAGTGCCAACCCTGACTTGAAAACCAGGTCTGGAAAGTCCCAAAGCCTATATTCTTTCCTGCACGTCACATTGCCCCCTACCTATAAAAAGGTATCTTCCTGCCCAGCATGAGTCCCTCCTTCCCTTATCAGTCTTTTGTATCAAGCATCCTGAATATGTCATATAGTATATCTTCTGAATCAAATTGTGCTTTTGTTGTTACTCTGCATCTTAAGTAACAGCAAGCATGACTCCAACTGACTCAAGCACTGATGAGATTGGGTTGGTCCACATGACTGGAAGATACAAAAGGAAGCATGGATTTTGCCTTGCTGAGGACTCCTACCTCATTTCTCTGCCGTTCTGTTCATGGAGTGGTTATCAACAAAATTCGCATTGCTTGCATTCAGGGAAAATAAGGTTACACTTCAGAGAAGCCTCAAACAACTCTGGTGGTGACAAGAAACAAGTCTCAATGGCTGTGGGTGATGACCTGCTGTCACTGTCTTAAGTCTAGGCTCTCTATCTTCAAAACAGTTCTTGAGCAAAACATCCTAGCAAGAGGGATTAAAAGAGTTTGGTTGGACTGTGAGTCTTCACTGAGGCTTTGTATGGGCCTCATCCTCAAGTAACCTCAAGTAACGAGAAATTCCCCAAGACATCGGAATGTGACACAGAAAAAGCAACAAATGGCTCGTTTACCAAGGTGAGATGTAAAAGCAACCCCACACACCCTACGCTCCTCCAGCTGCAGTAGAAAGGATGAGATGAACAAGAAAGTGCGTCTCCACACACCCTGCAGCATTTGCCTATGCGTTGTTACAGCTTCTTGTGGGTTATCAGTCATTTTACTGGCATGTTAATCGGTCAAAGTGATGGGTTACATATGATGGTTCATACACAATATAATTATCGTCAATCCCTTCTTATCATATTCTGCTCCCCCATCCTCTCTTCCCCTTCATCTATCTCCAAAACATCCTTCCTTTGTCATGTATTATCTGTTTTCTTCTTTCTTTAATTATTATTTTTGTGTTTATACATACATATAAATATATAAATTCAAGCTGACGAGCCTGCTTAGTGCTTCTCAGACGTATATGTATGCATATGCATAAAATTATACGTATATGGTTTTAGGGCTGACCACTTGGGACTAGATAGCCGGTCGGCTCATTCCTGAGGAAGACTTGATTTTCTCTTTCTCAGCAGTCATCAACTGCTTGTAGCTCTTCATCTAGAGATGGAATCTTGAGAGATGTCCCCATCTACACTGGCATGTCAACTGGTGTTTTTTATTGTTCAAGTCTTACTTCAGGCAGCCATATCGTTGAGATTTCATGGGTGATCTTCCATGTCCTAGAAAAGACTCTCTCAGAAGACGTCCTGGTCCTCTGGCTCTTCCAATCTTCCTACCTCCTCTCCCCTCATGCCTTACAGACAGGAGTTCTGTTGTCCTCTGCATTTTGACCAGCAGTGGTTTTCCGTAATGATTTCCATCTGTGGTTTAAAACAAAAAGAAAACGGTCAATGAAAATGGAGTAGCTCTTGTTGCAACAGTGTCTCCTCCCCTATAGTCCATAAAAGACATTAACTGTGTCAGGATTTCTCACCATCTACCTCAGTGTGTAGAAAATGCCTGACATTTGGTAGTAACCACCTACGGAAACATTAACGAACAATGACTCTCCAGGGCCAGCCAGCAAACAAGCTGCATTTCTCTCTTAAATAAGCCAGCTACATTCAGCAGATTAACCTCCCAGAATTTCTCAAAGATTCCACTCTGCCAGCATCATGATATCCAGCCTCTGAGCTGTGTGGTCCATCTGATATCACTTGCTCACTCTCATCTCTGAGAATTACCTACACATAGAAGACCTTGTCTTTGCTGAACTTATCTCAAATGCATCCAACCTATCGGTGGCTCACTTGATTTTTCATTTTATTCTTTGTTTGCTTGTTTGGACAACATAAAGAGTGATTATATAAAGTAAACCCATTTTCAATAAAAACATTACACTAATGCTCTCTACAAAGCAATGCAACAGTAAGAGCAAACCATCTTCTTCTACCATCCCAATGATCCAAGGAGATGGATACGACAGTTACACATAGTTTACCAATTAGGTGACAGGTCCAGGATTTAAGTTATTTGTCTCTAGACCTAGGCCCTTAACTATAACAACTTCATCAGGCATTCAGAGACAAGCAGGGTATCCCAAGAGTCTTGGTTCACAAAGGAAAGACCAACAGTGCCATAGCAACAGCACATGGCAAAAAAGAACTCAGATTGCCATGCCACAAGATGAGACAGAAATCTTGGCAGAACACAGATCATCTTCAAAGGAGGGATATTAAGCAAAAGTATTTTTAGGTTCTGAAGAGTCATAGTATCTAGGTGGCTATTGGATGTGAAGGTAAGCAGTGTTCAGAGCCAGGCACAAAATCTGAGAGTTGGGGTTCTTTCTGGATCATTGTCTAATGCCTGAATCAAGCTGAGGCTCAAAAAAAAAAAAAAAAAAAACTTTTTTTCAAAAACAGAACCAAAGTCTCAGAGGCCCAGCACATGTGACCCACGTCCCCTTGAAAGAGACCCCTGCATTTCAGAAGTCTAGAAATGTGTGTAGAGAAATTAGGCAAAACACAGCAGGTGATGCCAGCTGGAACCTTCTCTGTTTTATTCATGCTTCATCGCCAGACGGCTGGTTCCCAGGAGGTGGCTAAATCTCACAAGGTTCAGATGTAACAGGAAACAAATAGCTAATTGTGCTGCACCTCAGCTTGGATTCATTCTGGGTGTGGACAAGTGTCTGTGTCTCCAGAGACTGCAGTGAAGTGGAAAGTGTGGATTAGCCAGCTTGGTGATCTGAATTGAGTGGAATAATTGAATGGTCGCCAAAGCTAGGGGTAACTAGATGTCCTGAGCGAGCCAGGACCGTCCTGAGGAATCATGTCCATTGTCAAGCATGACCTACACTTGAGAGGTGAGGCATGCCCCCATTTTCCCTTGGAAACACATTACGCATCTCTCTAAACTTCCTTAAATCTGGTTAGATTCTATGTGTTTTTTTCATCTGTATTCTACCTAGATGAATAAGAAGCCGACCCCTTACTGTGTCAAAGAACACTTTTCATGTGTTTTAAAACTACCTATTTGATGCACCAAGCCCCACCCTCTGTTCTAGTTCAATTCAGAAGCCAGAATTAGAACTATTTCTGACTGCTCCTCTATCTGCAAGAGCTTATATTCAGAGGTGAACAGGTGGAGGGACAGGGGAAGAAAGAGAATGAGCAGGCTAGTTTCTGCCAAGTAACTCTCAAATCAGGGATGCAGGCAGAACCTGACAGAACAGAAAACCATCAAAATAGTGTAATTAAAAGGACATAAGATCTCAAGTGATGACTCAGTCAGTTGCATAGACTGAAGGGAGGATCTCGCAAAGGAGGTACTTCTCAGCTTGACCTCGAAAGTGCAGTACAGTCTCAATAGGAAAGGGAAATTATAGTTTAAATACAAGTTTCTCTTAGAAATGAGATGTGATTGATGAGAAGTAAAAATACACATTCATGGTGTAGTATTCTCACAGTTGATCTAAAGATATCTGGGCAGTAGTTGGCAGATCAAGACAGTTAAGCACAGACATGACAGCTCATGCTTATAGACATGAGCAAAGACATTGGATTGGGGCAGGTATGAGATGGCAGATGAAAAGAGCTGGGAAAAGAAGGGTGAACAAGGAACCTGAGAGATACCCATGCTTAAGGAAAAGGCAAAGTGGAGCCATAAACACGGTCTGAGGAACGGCACTCAGAGGGGTGGATGATGGCCGGCACGCTAGCAGAGAAAACGTCTGAAAGCTGATGTTTGGTAGAATGAAGACTGAGAAGTGGCAACAGTATTGACTCAGGCTTCACACAGGTAGATTCGGCGGTGTGATGAGGGAGAAGCCTCGTTGCAGCTGGGAAATGAGAGGGGCTTTTTGTCTTTTTAACAAGTGGAGTAGAGGCACAGTGACATCTTCACCAGAATTCTAGGTGAAGGAGTAGATTCTCTGGGGCTGGAAAGATGGCTCGGATTAAGAGCACTGACTGCTCTTGCAGCGAACTTGGCTTAGTTCCCAGCACCCACAACTGACTCACAACAGGCTTCTTCCTTCACACCTCAGAGTTTGTAGGAGTTTTTTGTTTATTTGTTTGTTCTTTCCATGGATACTTACAGAGAATTTTTTTTTAAGTTTACTTAACTATTGGGTGTTTGTTTTGGATTTGGGTTATTTTTTTTTTTTTGGCTTTTTTAAAAAATATTTTTTCTCATATATTACGTCCCTACTGCAGCTTCCCCTCCCTCATCTCCTCCCTCAACTTCCCCTCCCCCCATCCACTTCTCCATTTACCTTCAGAAAATGGCAGGCTTCCCAGGGATATCAACTGAACACAACTTAACAAGCTGCAATATGACTAGACACAAACCCTCATATTAAGCCTAGAAGATACAACCCAGCAGGAGGAAAACAGTCCCAAAAGCAGGCAAAAGAGTCAAAAACAGCCCCTGCTCCCACTGATAGGAGTCCCACGCAAAGGCCAAGCTACACAACTGTAACATCTATGCAGAGGGTCTAGGTCAGACACATGCAGTCTCCCTGGTTGGTGGTTCAGTCTCTCCAAGTTCCTATGGGCCCAGGTCAGTTGATTCTGTGGGTTTTCTTGTGGTGCCCTTGACCCCTCTGGCTTCTACAATCCTTCCTCTCCCTCTTCTCCAGGATTCTTCGAGCTCCACTAAATATTTGGCTATGGGTCTCTGCATCTGTTTCCATCAGTAGCCAGATGAAGTCTTTCTGATGACAATTGGGCTAGACACAAACCTGTGAATATAGTAGAATAGCATTAGAAATCATTTCACTGCCTTCTTTTTTTTTTTTTTTTTTTTTTTGGTCAGTAGTGTTTGGTTCCACCCTAGGACTCTGGGCTATCCAGCCTCTCCGTCCTGGCTTTCCAGGCAGCGTCAGGGATGGGCATGTCTTGTGGATTGGGTCTCTAAGGCCCAGAAGGGAATGAGCCTGACACTTAGTGGAGCATGGCATTGGTGTAAAGAAAACTTCCTGCCACTGTGGGTTCAACATCGATAGGTTTCAATTCTGGATGCTGTTTTGAGCATGTGTTTGTTTTAAATGCAGCACTTCTTGACTGTTGAGGTGCGCACACGCATACAGACAAAATACTAGCATGCTCATATGCTTATAGAGGCACGCGAAATGCTTACATGCACATAGAGATAAAGTTATACATGATCTTGACACACAAGTTTATTAGGACACAAATGGATTTTTTTTTTAAGCTACAAAGATTGAGTCTGATCCCTCCACCAACCCACCATGTGTTCAGCTTCGGTCTACATTTTGAGAAACCCAATGCTTAGCTTGATGTAAGCAAACAAAGCAACCATCTGCCTGTTGCCAGCAGTTATATTTTAAAACTTCCTTTAAATTTTTTAAATAAAAATAGTTGTTATCCATTCTGATATTGCTAAGATTTTCTAATCTACCCCCATGACAACTGTTACTGCTATGTTAGTCTATGAAACTGAGAAGTTTACCACCATTTATTATGAAGTGGTTTATACATACAAATTCATCTTTCATTAGGTTGCTAAAAGATTATCTGCAGTTCTGCCAGTTTCAGGCCTGTCAGGAATCAGCTGTCAATTTTTATCATTTGTTAGTGGCTACTGAAGCTTTTTTTCCCCTCTGTTCTACATAATTTTGTTAGCATTTCTTTTCCTTGAAAGTTATTTATTTTATACAGATGTTTTAAAACTTTACATGGTATGCATCAATGATTATTTTAATAATCTCATATCTGACCTTTCATTTCCTTAAATATACTTTCAATGTTTTATTTATTTATTTATTTTTACCATTTCTTAGATGAAAACTCTTTAGTTTATTGTGTGGCTCCACAGTTTCTCCATTTTATAATTCACTGGTACTCTTTTCCTTATTCTCAGTTTTCTGAAGTATGAATGATTCTCTAGGAGATGTCAAAGAATCTAGGCATGTCCTATAAAGGAAGTAAATTGAGGCACAGTCCCAACAGTAACACATGACACACCACGTGTACTTGGAGCTGTGCACGGAAGGCTAAGCCGTTCTTCCAATTGTCATGGCAAATACACTGTCTACCAATATAAGGTCAAACTTAAGCTTAAAAATTACTTCTGCGTTTTCATTTAAAGAGTAATCCGAAATATAATGTGCTATAACCACATCAAAATAAATGCTTTGTGTCTGCACAGATGATCTTATAGTCACATAAGATGATACCAGTAAATATAACAGAAACTGACAAAAGAGAGGAGAGTTTCAATCTTGTGGAGCTGTTTCTTCCCGGTTAAATCTTCCTGGAGGGAGAAAGGCTCACAAAGCATTGTAAGACCCAGAAAGGTGACAAAACTCACTCATGAGGCTCCTTCGGGCTATGCAGGAAGTCATTAACTGCAGGGGTGGCTGTTTGGTTGAGGAGCAAGTTGTTCAGAGACAGGACTGCTCAGTGATCCGGCTTTCCAAGAGTGCCCCATGCTCTTACCAGGCTCCGGCAATGCTCCTCATGTGGGGTGGGCTCAGAGGCAGGCTATGGTAACAGTTACATGCAAGTGAGGTTGTGCTACATGCCCAGAATAAACTTGCTCATGTAAGGGAGAAATTACACCAGAAGCAAAAAACATGTGGGCGCTGGGGGGAAATGACATGCAACTCAGAGGTTAATACTCCCAACATTGGCCTTTAGAATGGCAAGAAAACTGGACCAACAGACTGAGAAGGGGCTGTTGGCTTGTCACTTCTTAGAGTAGGTGGGCCACAATGCAAAAAAGGGTACAAATTTGGTCTGTGTCAGAGAGACCTTCCTGACATCGCTGGTATGTCAGAAACCGCTTGGGAGGAATTGGGCAGAGAAGAGTGAGAGAGAAGTGGTGGACACACACCACAGATTCAGCCCTTAATATACAGGAGAGCAGAAATCCATGGCTCAGTATGCAGACTGTGGCTTTAATAAAGGAAAAGATGACAATCAGAAAATATTTTGCTTCAGCACCGCATGAGTTTTAAACAAGAAATGAAAAAACCTCACTTGTGAGTCTGTAGGACACGGGGAGTGAAGGGGGTTCTTTTAAGAACCATGTAAGAAGAAAGACTGAATAACTTTCCATCCCTCCTCAAGAAAGGGGCTACATAAGGCAATAAGAAAAATTAATACCTGACAGACTAGCTCATATGAGCCATTATGGCCTCTTCAAGAGCTGAAGTCCCTATGAATATTGACGACCAGAATACAGCAGAAGATCCACAGGTATTATCTAGGAGCACAGCATGTGAGGGGCAGTACTGTGGAACTAGACAAGACTGCATTCACGTAACAGTAAGGAAGGAGTTAATTCAGCAAGGACCTGGGGACTGGTATGGGGCTTTACTTGCTATGCTGTGCCCCATGCTAGAATACAATCCTTGTAAGATAAGAGGTTGTCAAATAACAATGGTTTAGACTAACATAAAAATTAGGTTCATAAGATAATAAATCACTCAAGAGAGAATGGATAAAAGAAGGAAATCAAGCAGTGAGTCCTGCCTAGGTCACTCAAAAGCAACGTGGCAAAGGTTGTGGTAGGCTGTAATTCTTAGTGGGAAAAAGTAGCAAGAAACCAAATTCATTACTTATGAGTCTCTGGAAGGCATTAAAGCCTGAGAACCAATTCACTGAAGCCATGAACAACAGAGTGGTTCAGGTGAAAATTAATCCTGTGTCAGGGTGTGCAATCATCCTCACTGAGTATGCCAAGAATGCTTATCAACTCAAAGGGAGCACATTCAGGGTGGAGATTGTTCCCCAAGCTTTTCGGCAGTCAATCCAGATTCTGTCAGTCTCAGAGAACCAGCTCAAGCAGTAGGTATGCCAGGTGTGAGTAGAGCCCTATTTCCCCTGGTCCTGGGCCAAGCTGCACAGGGCAATCAGGTCCTACAGAGATTTGTAGTAATGCCATGGCAGTTCCCCAAAAGAAGAAGACTTGATGACTCATGGAGAATGACCATGGGAGGGCTAAATGGAGCAGTTTCACCCATCCATGCCATGGTACTCACCTTGCTCTTTTGGTAGAACAGGTAATACAAGTCACAAGCTCTTTTCACACCATATTGGGCCATATTAACTTTTCCTTATCCCCCTTCCTGCTGAATCATAAGACCACTTGTACTTGCTTGGAATGAATGTTCAGAATACTTTCCAAAGGTTACTTTCATAGTCCCACTATTTGTCATTGGATAGTGGTGAGGAGCTTGCTTTGTTATCCTGATCTCCAGCTTAAAAAAGATGTTTACTGTATTATGTTATCTCTTGAGTGCCTTACAGATTTGAAAAAGCATCTGAAGGATAGTAAAAACTGAAAGTAAAGAGTTTGAATGAAGGTACCCTATGTGGGTGTAAAAATCTTTTAAAGGAGCTGTGAAGTTGTTAGAAATAAATCTCAGTACTCAAGCTACTGCTCTATGTTGTTAGCTAGAAATGTCCTGAGGCCCCACATATCATCCAAACTTCTGCTACTGTCATCAGTTTGCACACTAGAAGTAAATGTATTATGACCCTATTGTTGAAGTCACTGTGAACTTCATTTGCAAGACATATAGAAATCAAGCTATGACTAAGGTTTTTTCCCCCTACTGTCTGGCATCCATAGGGCCAGAAAAATATCGTGTAGGCTTCCAGGGGAGAATTATCAGCAACTGTTCAGTTATCAGCATGAAAAAGCAAGATGTGCTTGATTGTGTAATAGTGGCACAATGATTTAGGGTACAACCAACTACTTTCTGATTTTTGTTAAGGCCTGATTTGTAGGAGAGAACTTGTGTTTTATACTACAAGTCCAGGCGAAATGCTGTGATAGGGGTAGTCACAGGTCCCCAGTGAGGAGGCTACTGCTGCCCTTTTATTAAATGGATATGGTGTATCTATGAAATTGCCTTCTAAACATCTGTTTATAGGCACTGGTTACTGCTATTGTCAGCCTTGGTTAAAGAGGCTTCATTTTGTACTGTGTAGTGCTTATTGCAGAGACTAATCACCCATCAAACCAGCTAGAACAGGTTACTGCTAATCTGTCATGGAAGCCACTATAATGCTCAGCCCCAAGTGGAATAAAATAATCATACATCTAGAGCACTCACTGTAGAAAGCACTACAGGAAAAGTGGAAGGAATGTAACAGACAAAAGAAAAGGGTGTTGTGTGGCTGTTCCTCCAGACTGAAATATTATTTAATGGAGAGAAGCAAAGATTTGTACAATTAGAAGACTCAGTGGACTTACAAGAGGTCCCTCCCAAAGTTAAACAAGCGCTAACCAGCTACTGAAGGAGAGGAGATTCTTTGGTGGAGACATCTGCAAGTTATGCCTGAGTCATGCATCTTTTGAAAGCCGTCACTCATGCTAGGATGGGCTTTTTCACAAGTTACCACCCGTGTGGTGGGAGAGTAATTCAGCGACTCAAGAATCACGCACACTTCCGTGTGCAACCCGTCACCCATGCTTGGACAAGCAAGCCCATTAACTTGCCGGCTCATCAAGCCCTTCTTGGAGAGAATCATGCCTATGATTCGCCATCGCCCTATCTGGGATGAATGGAAACAGACTTCAGGAAATGTCATTTAACAGCTTTCTGGGAATGGCTGAGTTGTTTTGGGTTTTTTTTTTTAAGGTTTTAATCTTTAAATGTACTTCAATGATAGAAAAAAATATCAATTTGTCTCAGTAGTAAAAGCAAATAAGTACCTTTTGGTATGCTTTCAAATTAAACCATCAATTCAAAACAATGGTTTTGGTCAGGAAAAAATGGGAAAATAGTATATTACCATATTCTATACAAAACTGGTAATTACAAAAGTTTACATGCAGAAAGAGCCCCAGACTTTAAGTGTAAAGAAAGCCTACACTACAAAAGAGAGACGCTACTGCAGAAGAAAGTAATATGTAATTGTGTTGATGACTATATACTAAACTAACTTTATTTGAAGACATCATGGTGATTGTGTGTGAAAATCCTAAGACTACCCAAAAATATATTGGAGACAGTTAGTTGGCTCTATTTTTTATTATTTATTTTATGTGTATATATGACTGCTTACACTTCTGTATATTTTCCATGTGCATTCAGGTATCTGCAGAAGCCAAAAGAGGATGTTGGATTGCCTGGAGCTGGAGTTACAAGTGGTTGTGAAACATTTGTTGTGGATGCTGGGAACCAAATCCAGGTAAGTCCTCGGGAAGAGCAGCAAGCGCTCAGAGGTTCGGAGCCATCTCTCCAGTCCTGTAAGTTGATTTTTGCAAGGCCACAGTGTGCTGGTTAGTTTTATGTCAATTTGACATGAGCTATTGTCATCTTAGAGAAGGAAAACTCAGTTGGGAAAATGCCTCCATAAGACCAAGCTGCAGGCAAGCCAGTCAGGCATTTTTTTCAATTAGTGATTGATTGGCCAGGGCCCCACCCATTGGGGCCTACCCACCCATTGGGCCCCACCCACCCCTGGGCTGGCGATCCTGGGTTCTGTAAGACAGAGGCTGAACAAGCCAGAAAGAGCAAGCCTGTAAGTAGTAACCCCCTCCGCCATGATCTCTACAACATCTCCTGCCTTCAGGCTTCTTTCCTGTTTGATTTTCTGTCCTGACTCCTTTCAGTAATTAACAGTGATATGGAAGTGTAAAGCTAATAAACCCTTTCCTCCCCAAGTTGCTTTCATCAAGGTGATTCATCACAGCAATGATAGCCCTAACTAAAACATACAATATTCTCAGTAATATTCAGAGATTGGTTACATTTCTATATAGTTGTGAATGGTACATTATACTTTAAAGAAATATAACACAAAGTAATATACTAAGCCAATTATGTTTTACATGGTCATAGGAACAAATATATATCTACAAAAGGTAGACCTCTCTCTATCATAAATGTGCCTAAAAGAAATTAAAGAAGAAACAAAAGGACACAAATATAACGCATGTGTGTTGTTAGGAAGCTTCAACATTGCTAAAATTTCAGTTCTCTCCAATTTGATATAGAGATTTAGAGCACTGTCAAATAAAACCAAGTGGACTTTTTTTTAAAATACAAGAATGTAAGGTATTCTAAAACATACATGGGATCACAGCAACCTAAAATAGTCAATGTGGTTGAAACATTAGAACAAAATCAGAAAAAAATACAATGCCTGCTATCAAAACTGACTGTGAAGTTGGGTGTGGTGGTACACACTTGTACTCTCAGCACTCAGGCTGAGGCAAGAGAACTGTTGAAAGTTCAAGGCCAATGTGAGCTACATAGCAAAAAAACTGTCAGAAAAGAAAGATAAGAAGAAAGGGAAGAAGGAAGGAAGGAAGGAAGGAAGGAAGGAAGGAAGGAAGGAAGGAA
>NW_026589732.1:4164930-4191103 GCF_907164565.1 Psammomys obesus
GAAGGAAGGAAGGAAGGAAGGAAGGAAGGAAGGAAGGAAGGAAGGAAGGCTGACCATAGAGCTGCATCAACAGTGCATAAGGTAAATATATATTATAATATATATTTATATAATATATTTACCTTATGCACTTATATAATATATATTAATATATAAATATATATTATAATATATTAAATATATATATTTACCTTATGCACTGTTGATGCATATATATTAGCTTGCTGGTCAGCCAGTCTAACAGAATCAGAAAGCTCCATGTTCCGTGAGAGACCCTGCTTCAAGGGATAAGGTACAGCGATTGGTGGAGACACGCACTATCAATCTCTGTCCTCCATCTGCATGCGCATACACACATGAATACATAAACATGTATACAACACATGGTACTCGTACAGAAAAGCACTAATTACATAAGATTACCAAACTTGACTTTATCTAAACAAAATTTCTGATTATCAAAAGATACCATTAAATTAAAAGATAAGCTATAGACAGGGAAACGGCATTTCCAATGCACATCTAAACGTATTTACAATACACACATATCCTCCTATAAATCAGAAATTAAATAAATAAACACTGAGACTTGGTATATGAACAGCTAATAAGCACATGGAAAAGTGCCCGATCTCATTAGTCCTTGAAGAAAATGTAAATGAAATCCACGATGGGATACTGTATCTTACTCATTAGAGTTTAAAAAAAAAAAAAAAAAAAAAAAACTGCTTTAAAGCAAATGGCAAATGTTGGCAAAGACATGAAGCAGCTAAAATCCTCATCACAGCTGGTGTAATTTACCAACTGACTTTGAACATTACGTCCATGTTTAATAAAGTTAAATCCACATTTTAAATTTGTACTTTGTTAAAATGCATCAAATTCTACTTGATATTTTATTGCATGCATAGCATACCTCAAAACAAATTACCTTCAAGTAATCCTTAACTGAATCTTTATAATTGGAAAGGGATGGGTTTAGGAAATTTGGAAGCACTGGTCAGGAAGTGTGCAGTCTAAATGCATACCCGTAATTTCTTGTTTAACACAAGAATTCTTTTAGAATTTTCTGAATCCTAAGATATTTTTTAAATGCAAATTCAATTGTTAATTTCTACATTAATATGTTGTAGTCAAAATGTAATTTATAAAATTTTTGTTATACATGTATGTAACAATTATTCTTCCACATTTAATGGTGACATTCATGAGGCAGAAGCAAGTGGATTTCTGTGAATTCAAGAGCTACCTTGATCTGCAAAGCAAGTTCCAAGACAATTGGGGCTGAATAATGATCTTCTATTTCAAAATATGAAGTGAAACGCAATACTACTGAAGAGATAATGAGAAATTTACACAAAACTCTAACACTTTCTAAAGTCTAAAATAACCATAAAGATGTAGAAAAAATAGAAAAAATTAAACCTATAACTATGTTTAAATAAATATTTAAAAATAAAAATGAATAAAAGTTAAATAATATTATATAAATAAATAGAAAATAGAGTTAAGTTCCTTTCTTAATGAAGCTTTCAGCATAGCCTATAAACAACTAATTTTAATTTAAATTTTCAACTTTATACCACATGCCTCAAAAAATGTTATTCTATCTGCTTAAGTGCATGTGGAAATATGTCTCTTATTAAAGTTATTATTTTTGTTTTAAACTCCTTATATATCTTTAGATAAATTTCTTACAAACAGAACTTAGTTGAATTTCATATAAAAAAAAAAAAGCCTCAAGAGTTTTAGTCTTGTTAAACGTATCTTATTGTGGATAGAGAAATGGCTCAGTTAAAAGCCCCAGATGATGCTCTTCCAGAGGATCGAGGCTCAGTTCCAACAGCCATAAAGCAGCTAGCCACTGTCTGTTACTCCAGTTCCAGGAGACCTGATGCCCTCTTTTGGCCTCTGTGGGTACTGCATATATGTGGTGTATACACATGCGCGTGTGCACACACACACACACACACACACACACACACACACACATTTTCCCTTTCTCTCTCTCTCTCCCTTATAAACATTAAAGTAAATCTTTTTAAAATGCAGCTTATCTGAATTTAATCAGTACAACTTACTCTTTCCTGTTGTTTTCTATCTTTATATCTTCCTATTCTTTACTGTATCATTTCTTGCTAGAAGAATTATATCTTTTTCTTTTCACTCGTTTCCTAATCGTATTTTCTTTTCAATTTTAGTTCTAATTTTTTTTCTAGGTTAAGAATTTTAAGACAGAATTTATTTTCTAGATATAGATTTGGGTACATCCATGTTTTAATTGGTTTCAGCTCTGAGGACAATCTATACAGGACACACAATCTCCCATTCATTGCTTTCCTTTAAGGAAATAGCTTTCAAGGAGGGCGCTCATTGCTGAGTCCTGGCATGTCTAAGATATCCTTCTGTTATTTCACAACTTAAGGACGACTAGGCTGGGTATAAAATCAGTAACTTACAACTTTGATTCTTAAAACTTTGCATACAATACATCACTTTCTTCTAAATTTAAGTCTTTAGAGTAAAAGCCAGAGAACAGGCAGATTTTTGTTATATTTTTAGTACTCTGTTTCTTTTGCTTAAATACTTATAAAAGATTTTTTCTTATGGTTGTGAATTAAAACTGTTGCCAGGATACATCATCATGTGTGCCTTTGTTCATTGATTTGTCTGGAACACAATGATTTTTTTCAATCTGGGCCTTACTTCTGTTCATGAATTTTTTTTCCTGTTACTTCTTTACTTATTGTGTTTCTTCCATTTGTTTTAACATTTTCTTCAGGGGAACCAGTTACCCATATATACAGTCTCTCTTTTGCCTTCCACAGGGGAAGTCAAACTGTGCCAAACTCCTCTGGTAGAGACCTGTGGTTTCCTTGGTGCTATGGTGTGCACTGATGTGCATAGCATCTGGCCCAGAGCTGCTTCTATACTATACCTCTCTTCTGGTGAAGTCCCGTCATGCTCCACAAAACTGATTTCCTGACGCTGTGAATCTACAAATGCTCATAAAATCCATAATTCCCAGCATGTGTTGTTACCACAGTTTGTCACTGTCTTCTTTTTGTTTTCATTTCCAATCCAATTGAAGAGATTTACCTGCAAGAAAGGTTGAGGGTTGACCAGTGCTCCCAGTGACCAAACCTGACCTACCATCTGAGTCTTTTCTGAATATTTCTCTGAATATACAATAATATGACAGTATTCTCAGCCTCACAAATCAATCCACATGTGTCCAGAGACACAGCTTTCATTAGCACTAGACTTGAGTCTCCAGGTCTGAAGATGGGTAGAATGGTGGAGACCCAAACCTTCTCTCCTCATTTTGAAGGGATTCTATGCCGGACAGCAAAGTTGCCAAAGAAGAACAAAAAAAAAATGTGGCTCAGCCTTACTCTTTGTCATTGCATCCCTTCTTCCCTTTGAAATTATGTGGGCTATGGTTTTTACTTTTGCTTTTAAAGTACCTATTTTCGTCCTCTGTCTCTACAGCCATTTTAGAGGAAAGTTGAGAACACTTCATGGAGGGGTGCTAGCCAGACTCCATTTTTAGCTGGAACTCCTATGGCTTCCTAATGAATAATTAAAACATGACTGGAGAGGACAGTCGACAACTAAATCAATGCTGGAGATTACTCACTGAGGATGTGAATTCTGGGCATCTCAAAGTGAAAAAGAACACTATCTTTCAAGAGAGAAGGAAAATTCCTAACAAGTGACTAAGTTCCTAAGAGAAATGATGATGGAGAATGGTATTCCTAAAATAAACAACTTATGCAGAGAGCTTTCCACCAGGACAGAATTAAGGGTACTGCCCTGCCCATTTGGGATTAATGTCACATCAGGTCCTCGCTACAATACAGGCAATAACGTTTTGTAAGAAAGAACACCATGTGGCCGCCTTGTTAATCTTCAGGATGAAAAGCAGTTAGAAGTTGGCAACGCACATTGGCATGCCTTGGCCCAAAAGGAGTTTTTAGCATGACACAGCAGTTTTTAGGGCTGCTCGCAATTAATAAGAGATGTGTGGCCAAATATAGTGTGGAGCACAGGCAACTCTTGAGAGTCAACTAAATGAGGTCAAATGAAAATTTCAAACAGTAAAGTATGAACAAAAGCAGTCTGGCATCTACATGAATGGGACACACACACACACACACACACACTAATGCTGCCACGTGAGAGGTCTCTTTAAAGTTAAAATGTTGCCATCATTTTGGAAAGTAACTTCCTTAAAGAACCTCAATAGAAAAATGAATAAATGTGTTATTCTGAGAGCTGAAGCTGTTTCCACTAAGAATAAAATGTTTCCCATGTTCACAAAGCGAAGAGAGCCCATCATTTTCACAAGGTCAGCGGTAAAGCCCCACCTGCCGGGAGGGGAGCAGTTTGCATTCAACATTGTTGTTAGAGCCTGTCCTCCCAGCCCAGCCATCAACATGTTCAGCTGTCTTCCCTCACAAAAGGACTGTGTCAGCTGAGCTTATGGACTGTTTATACCCACTCAGGAGGGATGGGGAGAGTCACAACCCCCCCACCTGAAACATATCACCTGTTGTAAGCAACTGTAGCCTGAGTACATGTATATATATTATACATATACACACACACACATATATATATATATGTGTGTGTGTATATGTGTATATATATATATATATATATATACATACACACGTGTGTGTGTGTGTGTGTGTGTGTGTGTGTGTGTGTGTGTAGACACATATATATTAGAGAAAGAGTATAGAGGGGCTAGTGAGACTACAGGAAAGGGCTTCCATCTGTGTGGCTACTGGAAAGTCCTTATCCCTGTTGGGTTAAAGCTCTCCACGTGCAGCTGGGGTCGGGGAGCATCCGCACCCATGTAGGTAGCCCCTCACCCATACTCCGTAAAGGAGGCTCAGTAAACCCATTGGTTTCCCAGAGTAAACTTTGACAGAATCACACCTCAGGTTGCCGTTTTATCTTAGGAGAAGGAATAAACATTGCTTATATCTCCTTTGGGAAAGTGTCTTAACCATGAACAGATTAAAGAAAGGCTTAAGCAGCCTGGTTTAACTTAATTTCCAAAGTAGAAGGCATGGGAAAGCAAAACAGGCACAGGGCCGTTGTAAGGAGTTGGAAGCAAGTGGCTGAGGCTGAGATAGGGTCAAGAGGCAGCAAAATGTTTCTAAAAGCAAACGCTGGTACTCTGGCTACTCATAACAAGGCAACAGCTTGTTTGAACTAGTCTGACCTTCCAGCAGGAGGGGCCTTGCTGGTTCCAGGATAGAATTATTTTAGAACCAATAGGGAGTTTAGAGATTATCTAGTACCCTATCACTGGAGGACACTCAGGCCCAGTGAGATTAAAGTGCTTGCTGTATTCACGTGTTAAATTGGTTGCAGAAGTGGGATTATGACCCAAATTCTCCTGATCCTCACTGAGGAGTTTTTTTCCCACTATACCAGCCCTCTCATGCCTTCTCTTTGGAGATTCTAACGGAAGCAGTATATGGTAGAAAGAGATCTCTAAGCTCTGAGTTCCTCACACCTCGTTTGAATAATAGAGTTCTGGAAGCCATACTGACGTTAGCTTATCCTGCATGAAACTATCACACATTATCAGTTTCTAGGTGAGCAACAGGCTTTCATGAATCTCCTCAGGACTACAAGCATCTAGATTAGTCAGCCTTCTGAAATACCTAAGAACAGATTGGCTTTGACTCACAGTCTACAGTCAGGTGACTCATTGATTTGAGGCCATCGGTGACATCACTTATCGCCATGGGAGCACCATGGCAGAGGAAGTCCTCCCATCACACTAGGAAGTGAAAGAGGCTAAGAAGAGAGCGAGGGTTCAGCCTCCTCTTCAGCGGCACACACAGACTGATCCAGAAGAACTCCTATTGGACCTCTCTCTGTACAATTCCGCCATGAGCCAACAGGGCCATAGTCTAGGGAGTTGATAAAACTTAAGGGAAGCTCTCTTTGACTTGAAATCAGCTTTCCTGGAACTTATATATTTTATTTCTAGGAAAGGGTCTTCATCTCTGTACATGACACTAGAACCATTTACTTTGGCAGTCTTGCTCTGAGAGCCCATGTTTGCTGGGCTCTAGTCTGCCCTTTGGCTGTAAACCTGACATTGGCCAAACCCATGCAATCTAATCTGGAAGATGATCCTTAATTACTATGAAATACAATAATGCAAATATGTCATTGCTAGGCACATGTTCGTACTCAATTACTATTCGAAGCTTTTTCTTTCTTATTTTAGTGTGTGTGCATAGGTGCGCATGCCGGACATGTTAGTGTAGGCCGAGGACTGCTTGGTTCTCTCCTTCCATCGTGTGGGTCCCAGGCATCAGACACACATCATCAGGCTTCGTGGCGAGCACCTTTGCCCACTGAGTTACTTTTATGATATGGGCTTCCTTTTTTGTTTTCTGTTTGATCGTTTGTTTGTTTTTGAGACAGGCTCTTGCTATGCAGCCCAGGATGATCTTGAGTTCATAACCCTTGCCTGGCTCCTCCCACCTCAACCTTCCCAGTGCTGGTATCATAGGCATGTGCCAAACCCGACTTAGACACTCTCCTCTGTTAACCATTACATCATCAATCTTTCCTCATGTGGGCCTCAGACTAAATCTGTAACACGTTATGAAAAATGTGGCCTCCAAGTCAGAGGTTGGAGATCCTTCTGTCAAGTGCCAGGGGGTCAGTTCCTGCTCTAATGGTGGCTGGGAGAGTACAATAGGGTTTATAAATGCTATGCCCAGGAGGCCAACCAGTTGTGGGGGGGGGGTAAGCTTTTTAAGTAAGAAGAGCATGTGCACAAACAGGCAAAATGGCTCAGCAGTCAAAAGTGACAACTAAGGGATGCTGAGAATGGCAGTTTTTCCCAAGAATGGGATCCCTAATTGGTTATCCAATAGCAAACAGTCAAGTGTAAGATCATATTCTCACAAGCTAACACTAAGGAACTTTTCATACATGGATATATGAAAATAAGGCCATACGATGGAGAAGGAGCAAAGGGGAGTACTGGGGCGGGCACTGAGGGGAGGGGAAAGAAGGGGCAAGTGAATGTAATTATATTTTAATTTAAATTTCTAAAGGAGTGCTTGCGTGCAGATGCGGGCCTGATGACCTAAGTTCAATCCCCAGAATGGCGGACGAAGAGAATCAAACTCCGAAAGTTGTCCTCATGCACAGGGCCCAAATAGCTACATGCATGCACACACAAATAATTTTTTAAGTGAAAAACACTAATGTTACCTCATTTTTAGTTTCAAAATATACTTTCATCAGTACTCTCTCATTTCTTTTACCCACTCTCACACATGTTGGTTTGTACCCATTTGTGGTCATCTGGAAATCCTGATTGCAGAGAATAAAGAAGAAACTAATGTGTTACTAAAACAGAGTCGATAAGCTATGAGCCTCCCGCCTTCTGGTCCCTAAACAGGTCTCAACACTCTGAGAGGAATACTAAACTCTATTGTCGCCACTAGGGCAGGAGATGAAAGGGTTCCCCACGGTAGCAAAGTACACAGACCTTAAAAACAAACAAACAAACCTAGCATTTACCCCTAAAGAATCCATTATTTTGAAGTAGACAGTGAAGACAACCCCCACCCTCACCTCATGGTCAAGCTCTGCCCACAAATGAGAGGTTTTTCACTCATTGTTTAATTCCTCCTTATAAAATATTATCCAAATAGTAAAGGGCTACCAGGCACTTCAGAAAGAAAAAAAAAAACCCAACATTTAAAACAGACAAATGTAAACATGCTAGAAGAAGTATGAACAAGAAACCTTCATGAACATACACACACACCACAGAGAGAGAGAGAGAGAAAGAGAAAGAGAGAGAGAGAGAGAGGGCAACTTCAGTGAGAGTTTGAGCGTTTACTAGCTGGTTAGGGAAGGATATTGAATACTGACTCCCCTTCTCCACAAGAACTGGTCCCAAGACTTCTTAGAAATCCCTGAAATTTACAGACAATACTGGACCTATAGATGTATTCTCTCGAACAAAAAGTAATTACAGTAAAGTTTAAATAATAAGTAAGCAGAGTAAGAGGTTAACAGTGCTATGACATCATAACACCCTTACGTGTGATAATACAGTATAAAAAAATTACGTGAATATTCTTCCTCTTCCTTCTCCTCTCAAAATAATTTGACTCTGCAGCACTCAGCCCTAATGATGAAACCCAGTGAGGAAAAAGGCCTCGTGAACTTGTCAGACTGCATAGCACTTACACAAACACAGGCTGCGATACCTCCACAGCCAGTCTGCTAGCCTGCGGGCTGCTAAGTGACTAACAGATGGGGAATCTATACCCCATAGACCCTCATGCCCCAGCCGGGATAGAAGGGGACAGCATAAAGTTTTGTCATGTTGCTCAGAATGACACATAAAGAAAAGTTTTCAATTATTCCTGGAATCTCTTAACCATGAGTAACAAAAGCATGAAAGATATTCTCTTAGGTAAAGGAGACATGTATCAGAGGTGGCCAAAAAGTGATGGAGGCAAAACCTCAGAACTAGAGGAAACAGACTCCAAGTTGTAATGGCTGAATGCATGTCGCACCTCCACTTTCTCACACAGGAAGTTTTGCTGGCCTGACTGGTGGTCCACACCAGCATGAAGAAGTAGATCCCTCACACAAACAGATCTACAGACTCATTTCAGTGTCCCCCAAGACTCTTCCCTAAGACACATTTTCCCCCAAGACACAGCACTGTTTGGTTCTCAGTAAACCATGAGCCTCATCCAGATGACTGACTATTCTGTCCCATTATTATGACAGATTTCACTCCTGTCCTCAGGCTGGTGGGAACATAACTCTCCCATTCAGGAGTGCCCTTCCCAAGTTCTCGGAAGCAAGCCATATGTAAACATTTATGCTTTTTTCTTGCATTCCACCTTGACATCCCACCTTCCACTGAGTTGACAGAACGGGAGAAACCATGACAACGAAAGCAAACGTATGACATACATCTGCCTTCTCAAACCTTTAAAAAACAGGATCTGAAGGAGCAAATGAGGATACATACACAGAGCCTCCTCACAGCAAAGTAAAAAAGGTGTATGTGACCATTTACGTACATTTAGAAAGGTTTATGTAGCTTACCCACGGACCCACAGTTGGCAAATTACATCCAAGTCCTCTGACACAACCGAAATCCCTCCTTCCACTGTACAGATTTAATTGTTCCCTCCCTCCCTTCCTCCTTTTCTATCTCTCTCTTTCCTTCCCTCTCTCTCTAATTTTTTCTCTCTCTCCCTTTCTCTTCCTTTCCCACCTCACACAGACACAGACACAGACACACACACAAACACACATTTGTATAACTTGGAATTTAATCACCTACAAAATTAATCATTAGTATTCATGCTTCACAAATTAATCTCTGAATTGATGCCTTTGAAAACATGTTATTGCAGAAAGTTATCTTTGAGGTACCAAGACCTGAGAGAAACAAGAAGCTGTGCCAAACATGAACCGCAGGTCTGTGTCAAATGCAAACAAATCGCATGACCTCCAGGACTTACCAGTGCTCATCTTCAAAATCATAGTCTAGACTTAACTCTGCTGAGTTCCCTTCCAAATGTAAGATCTCATCAGAAGACACATAACTCTGTCTATATACATGCTGTTGTTCTTTAGCTTGAGGTGTGTGTGGGACTCCTAACAACCTATGTATGGGTGGAGAGGGCTGTCTCTGACTCTTGCCTGCTCATGAGACCCTTTTCCTCCCACTTACCTTGTCCAGCCTTGATATGAAGTTATGAGTCTCACTGCATTTTGTTAGGCAGTGTTCAGTTGGTATCTCTGCCTTTTCCTGAGGGGGAATGGAGGAGAGTGGATCTGGGGGCAAGAAGAGGTGGGAGGGAAGTAGAGGAGTGGGGAGAGGGAAGGGTGCAGTCAGGATGTATTGTAGGGGAAAAGAATAAATTCTAAAAATTAACAAGTGAATGAACAGGAAATTGGCTCCACAGGTAAAAGCATGTGCTAAGCATGCATGAGGACCATCCCCAATGGAGGGAGAAACTGGGCTTCTGTCCTCTGACCTCTACAGGCACAGGGTAGCGCACTCAATCCTCACACACTCGCATGCATGCAAATAAATGTGTGTGCACACACGTACATAATAATAACAGCAGTAAATAAAATTGTAAAGCAATAAATGAAAATTACTGAAATTTACAAGTAATCAAAAACAAAAATTAAATCAATATATTCAGTTGACTCTCAAATTAGAAAATATCTCTATGTTTTAATATTTTTCTAATACCCAAATAATAGTTATTTACTGGGGAAAGAACTAGAAATTGATTATATATATATTTTTTATTTATATGTATATAAACCACCTACAATCCTACTAGTCAAAAAAACTGTTAATATTTCTTCTGAGACAAAGTGTTACTGTATAACTTATGTTATATGTATATCCTTGAACTCATCATGAGCCATTTGCCTCAGCCTGAGTACTGGGAATTTGGGTGTGCTCAGACCACACTCAGCTCCTGATAACATTTTTCCCATTTACAGCCTGCACCCAGCCCCTCTTTCCTCTCCTCCTGGTCTTACGCTCACACCCCATCTTCCCTCTACTTCTCAGAGAAAGGGAATCCCCCAAGGGGTGCCAAACCACTCAGGGACTTCAAGTCACAGCAGGACTAAGCACATCCTCTTCCACTGGGGCCTGATAAGGAACCCCAAATAGGGGGAAAGGATTCAGTGGCAGGCAACAGAACCAGAGACAGCCCCTACTCCATTGTTAGGGGACCCGCGTGTTGACCAAGCTGCACATCTGCTACCTATGTGTAGGGGTCTAGGTTCAGTCCGTGCACTCTTACAGCTGATAAACACCTCCAGCAAAGTGGCTGGATACAAAATCAACTGAAAAAAAAAATCAGTAGTCCTTCTGTATACAAATGATAAACAGGCCAAGAAAGAAATTAGGGAAACAACACCCTTCACAATAGCCACAAATAATATAAAATATTTTGGTGCAACTCTAACCAAGCAAGTGAAAGATATGTGTAACAAGAACGTCAAGTCTTTGAAGAAAGAAATTGAAGAAGATATCAGAAGATGGAAAGATCTCCCATGCTCATGGATCAGTAGGATTAACATAGTAAAACTGGCCATACTACCAAAAGCAATCTACAGATTCAATGCAATTTACATCAAAATCCAACACAATTCTTTACAGACCTTGAAAGAACAATTCTCAATTTCATATGGAAAAACAAAAAACCCAGGATAGCTAAAACAATCCTGTACAGTATTCTTACAGAAGTAAGAACTTCTGGAGATATCACCATTCCTGATTTCAAGCTATACTCCAGAGCAACAGTAATAAAAACTGCATGGCATTGGCATGAAAACAGACAGGTTGATTAATGGCATCAAATCAAAGTTCCAGAAATAAACCCACATACCTACAAACACTTGACTTTTAACAAAGAAGCCAAAACAATACAAAGAAAAAAAAAAAAAGACAGCATCTTCAACAAATAGTGCTTGTCTAACTGGATGTCTGTCTACATGTAGAAAAATGCAAATAGACACATATTTATCACCCTGCCACAATACTCAAGTCTATGTGGATTAAAGACCTCAACATAAAACCAGATACACTAAATCTGTTAGAAGAGAAAATGGGGAATAGAGTTGAACTCATTGGAACAGGAGACAACTTCCTGAACAGAACACCAACAATGGCAGCCCACAGAATAGGGAAAGATCTCCACCAATCCTGGTAATGAACACAGTGATCTCCAACTGTACCTTTTTTTTAAAATTTCTTTTCTCTTGTTTGTTTTTTCAAGACAAGGTTTCTCTTTGTAGCTGTCCTAGACTTTCCTTGTAGACCAGGCTGGCCTTGAACTCACAGAGATCTGCCTGCCTCTGCCTCCCCAAGTGCTGGGATTACAGTTGTGCACCACCGCTCGCAGCTGCTGTATCTTTTTTACTGCGATAGATAGGTAGTTATCTCTCCCATGATTTGTGTCATCATTTAGCCAGGAAGTTGCCTCCTGTTTCAATGAGATCAACTCTATTCCCCATTGTCTCTTCTGTTACATTTAGTATGGGACAATACTGCTGTTATTATAAGTAGCGCAGAGCATCCATCTCCACATAGATATTTCTTGCTATGCATTTCTAGGAGTGCAGTGGCCAGTGTGTGCATATTTGAGGCTTTTGAGGACTTTTGCTGAACTGTCTCTGCAAGTGCACTGAACTCTCCCACCAACTCCACCTGAGTCGCACAGCCCACCAACATGCAGTACAACTGTCTCAACTTTGGTCAGACTGATGGATATACCTGTGTCACATGGTGCTCTGTAAACTGTCTCATGGCCACCAAGCATTCTCAATTCTCCCCTTGCCTATAACTATTCTATCCTTTGCCTGCTTTTCCATTGGTATTAGTGAACAGTAAGAAAGAAGAAACCTTACATACAGATGTTTGGATGTGCATATCGCTGGATACGCATATAGACCAGATGTTGCCATCTGGAGGGATCTAGACACAGACAGGATCTGAGAGCCATGATGGAGCACAAGAGTAGCTACAGTTTGGTGCTTTAAGACTCCCCGAGGACTGTGCATGAATACAAGGTTCAGAGTCAAACTCAGGAACACAGTAATATCTAAGAGGTAAGAGACAGAGTAAGTGAAAATGTAGGACTCCTTTTTCAGAATGGGCAAGCCCATGGTTAAAGATGTACAGAGCATTCTTACATGCTGTCTCTCTCTCTTGCTGTCCTTGTGGCTTTTGTTTTCTATGTAATGCCATTTCAAGAAAGAAATTTTTAATTATTAGCATGATTTTTATCATTGTGTTAAAGTTTAATATTTTATGGCATATAATTTATTTACACATAATAAATTTACCCATCTAAAGTACTTTCACAAAGTTGTGCAATGATTTCCACAATCTAATTTTAAAACATTTCCATCATCCAGGAAAGCAACACCATCAGTTCCATTAACATTTCCAATTAGTCCCTTTCCTACCCCCCAGGCAATCATTAATCCATCCATCTTTATATTGTGTTCATTTTGGATGCACAGAATAAACTGACTCCTACTATATATGGTCTTTCACTATGGCTATTTTTAGCACAAATATTAGACTATTTAACTTGTAATATCCTATATATTCTTTAATTTGTGAAGTAACAGAATTTGTTGATTGGCTCATCTAGCTAGACAGAGGAGATTAGAGATCTTGATACAAACAAGGTGGAGGACAAGGACTGAGAGGCCAGCCTCTGACCTCCACACAGGTTCTATGGCATGCAAGCATCAACACACACATCCAAACAAACCACAATGGCAAGCTGTCATAATAAAATCAGCAATAACCATTTCAGGCTACAGTCCGTGGATGACTAGCAAATATTTAAATAACATCGTAATAACATATTTAAATGTAAATATTTAAATAACAGACAAACAATATTTAACATAATTATAGAAATAATAAATTAGCCTGAAAATTAAGTTATATTTGAAAAAGATTAGTAAACACATATGAAAAAGAACAAAAGAAAAATCTAGAAATTTAAACTGACAACTTTGAAACCAAAACCTGAAGGGAGGGAATAACCCAACAAACAATGCAAAGAAGCTGCAAAGAACCGGAAGACAGATCTAAGTGAATGGAGAAGGAGGTGCAGGGCAATGGCTACCAGGGGAAACCGCAAAGCAGGGGCTGAAGATCCTGCATGGGAATAAACACTTAACATGTGTCCATTTGGAATTCTATGATAGTGTCATAACCTTACCAACCTGGAATGCTATTGTCATTGTTAGAACAATTGGACAAGAGATGCAAAGTTTCTAAAGGAAAGAAGACCCCAGCTCTAGTGAGTCTAGGCTTCCCCAGTGAGTTCTACCAGTCAGAAAACATAATTCCACATGTATGGAAACCTTTCCAGAGGGTTAAAAATAAGGGGCCACTTTATAACTTGCCTTTCCATTTTATAAGGCTGGAATATGCACGATTCTAAAACAGGACAAAGACTTGGAAAAGTCAGTCCAGTTTCCACCCAGAGTGTGGAAGCAATCTATTAGTTCAATGCTAGAAAGCATATCAGTGTAATTCTCCTCACTGAAAGGAGAAAAATAACACAATTATCTTGATGGGCGAAAATTATGAATGAGTTAATATCCATTTGTTTTTTTAAAGTAGTAATTTAAAGTATTAAGTGGGCTTATTCAACCTGATAGAGATGTCAACAAGTATACTCTCAGAAGTCCTCACGACACACACACACTAGAAGTTTCCCTTTGCCACAGATCATGTGACAAGCCGTCTATTATTACCACCCTAAGAAAACACTGCAGTAGAAAATCCAAACCAGTGCAGGAAGGCAGGAAGAGAAGCAAATTACTTGATGATTAGATAAGGAAAGCTGGTACTGCCACTTTTTGCACATCCAAAGCAATTTGCAGGTAAATCATTAGAACTAAAAATAAAATACAGTTGTTTTTGTCAGCTCTAAAGCTGATTTGCAGAAGTCAAATGGCATTTTCTATTACAGACAAAAACTAATCTTTAGAATATTCACTACATTTTAAGTTCATTTTTATTTTATGTGTGTGTATGTTTTGCCTGATTATGTGTCTCTGTGCCATGTGCTTAACCAGTGCCTGCAGAGGCCAAACAAGGGTGTCGGATTTCCTGGAACTGGAGTTACAGATGGTTGTGATCCACCATGTGGGTGCTGGGAAAGGAGTCTGAGTCCTCTGCAAGCCAATGCTCTTAATGGCTGAGCTGTCTCTCTAGCCCCGGGTTACATTTTAAGAGCTGCCGTTTTCAACAGCACCAGGAGAATACCTACCAGAAGATATATAGGTGCCTCCATTATTTTTTTTTTTTTACAAATTATTACAAAGCACTCAAGAAGATATAACTAAAGTGAAACACACATCATATTCCCTGGACTCATGAGTCAGTATTTGGAAGGTGCTGTATCCCATGAACTGATCTATGAATCATCAAAACTCCAAATAAAATTCCAACAGGTTTTTGGTTGCCTGTTTACTCTGCCATCCCTAATCAAGACTAATCCATGTATTCTTAAAGAAAACCAAAAGGATTTGTTTGGCCCAATACCAATTCTTTCTATAAAGCTAATTTTTATAATGTAGGCACAATAATAAATTAGCCAAAAGAACAAATCATAGAACCCAGAAATTGTGCCTCATACATACGGAAGCCTGGTTTAAGATAGAGATGTCATTGCAGATCTGTGAGAAAAGAATTGATTTTATTAAATCATTCTAGAATGATTTTTATTTCATTTTTTATTGTCTTGGCTTGAAATCTCCCTTCCCAGGCTCAAGCAGAAGTTTAAGTGCCTCTGTAACAGTCTTAAGGAGCCAGACCTTTAAGAGCTTGGCCTGGAAAGTGGGCCTATCCATTATTAAGGAATGAACTGGTTTCCTTAAAAAGGAGAGAGCAGGTCTGTTTGGAAACCACCCCTGTCCTTGGCCTCTTATCCCATGATGCATATCAAGAAACTGGAAACAATCTAGATGTCCCTCAACCAAAGAATAGATATAGAAACTGTGATACATATAATGGAATATTATTCTGCTATTAAAAACAAGGACATCATGAAATTTGCAGGCAAGTGGATGGATCTGGAAGAGATCATCCTGAATGAGGTAACCCAGATCCAGAAAGACGAGCATGCTATATACTCATTTATAAGCAGATATTAGCCATGTAATACAGAAAAACCATATAATAATGCACAGACCTAAAGAAGCTAAGTAACAAGAACAACCCTAGGGAGGATGCTTAGTTCTCATTCAGAAGGACAAACAGAGTAGACACTGGAAGTGGTTGACGAGAAGGAACAGGGCAGGAACCTACCATAGATGTCCTCTGAAAGACTCTGCCCACCAGGGGATCAAAGCAGATGCTGAGACTCATAGCCAAACTTTGGGCAGAGCAAAGGGAGGCTTATGGAAGAGTTGGGGGATAGAAGGACCTGGGGAGTCAGGAGCTCCACAAGGAAAGCAACAGAGCCAACAAATCTGGGCCCGGCAGGGCCTGCAGAAACTGATGCACCAACCAAAGACCATGCATGGAGAAGACCCAGGACCCTGCTCAGACACAGCCGCTAGGCAGCTTATTATGCATGGGTTCTCTAGTAAGGGGAGCAGGAGCTGTCTCTGACATGGACTCTGTTGCTGCCCTTCAATCACTTTTTCCCCGGTAAGGCAGCCATGCCAGCCTTTCCACAGAAAAAGAGGGTGCAGACAGTCCTAAAGAGACATGACGGTCTTGGGTCAGTTGTTAAGGGAGGAGGGCTCCCCATTTCTGAGGAGTAGGGGAGGAGAGTAGGGGGGAAGAGGAGGGAAGGGTAGGGACAAGGAGGAGACAAGGGAAGGGGCAACAAATGGGATGTAAAGTGAAATAATTAATTAAAAAATAATAATTTCTCCCAGGATGGAGGCCCCTTGATCTTAGACCTCTGAGATTCTAGAACCATGAGCCAATCAACGTCTATTAGGTATAAATCATTTAGTTCATGACAATCTGAGAAAGCAGCACAAAATTTACGCAAAAGAATTCTTTTAAAAAGAAAAATGTTTTTACTTCACGTGACACACAAAACCAATTCCAGGTAGGCTAAAAGCCTGTGGAAGATAGAATTGAAACATTTCTGAAGAAAATGCAAAAGAGGCCCTCAACATCTAGAAAAAAAAAAAAAAAAACACAAAGAACCAGACTTAAGGGGCATGGCTATCAAAAGAAAAGTTTGATAGATGTGAGTACATTAAAGTTAAGGCTAGAACAATAGAAATGATGAATAGGAGAATAGGAGAAGTTATTTGAAGAGACATAACTCAAAGAATTAATATTCAGAGTCTGCAAAGAACTGCTAGAAAAGAATAATAAAGGGCATGGAGTTGGGTGGGTCGGGAGTTGGGGAGGATCTAGAAAGAGTTCTTGGGAGGGAAGAAGCATGATCAGAATATATTTTCTGGAGGATTATTATTCAATAAAAATAGGCAAATCAAAAGAACAGCTATGAACCAAGAAAAAAGAAAACTAAGGAGGAATATGAGCCAAGTGTTTTAAAAAGCACCTTACAAATGAGAAACTATATGAAAATATGTTCTGCCTCCTTATTCACTGGGAAAATATCTTAAAGCCAATTAGCAAAGTGTGTCCCCGCTCACAAGATTAGCAACAGTTCTACACTGCCCTGTACGAAGCGCGGAGAGCTTGTGAAATAATCAGAATTCTCATGCACTACTAATGAGAGTGTAATCCGGAATAACCATGTAGAAAACAAGTTGACAGTGTTTCTATTTTTGAAGAGTTTCTTACCATATGACCAGCAAGATCAATCTTAGATATCATTAAAGAAATTCTTAGAGATTCATATTAAAAATTATGCATTTGTACATTAGTTATGTTTCCATTTATAATGGCTAAAAATACAATAAGCACAAATGCCATTATAGCAATAAGTTAGGGTTTGTTCATACAACAGAATATTTCAGAGCAATGAAAATGAGTGCCACACGCACACAATGACACAGAAAAAATACTTCATATTGGGTGTAATGAAAGCAAAAAAAAAATCATCTAGAATAAGTCCGCTTAAGTGTAGATTTTTAAAAATCCACTGGGCTATACATCTAGGAATATAACAAAGTATGGAAAATTAGTAGATTGGCAGATGATACATGCGATAGCTATTCTTGGTTGTCATACAACTGGCATTAACTAAAACCTAAACTGTTGGGTACACCTGTAAGGGATTGCTTTTTGGTTTTGTTTATTTTTTTTTTGGTCATGGTGTTTTTGTTGTTGTTGTTGTTTTTCCCCCTTAATTAAGTCATTTGAACTGAGAAGAGCCAGTTTTAATCCAATCTTTTGAGGTGGGAAAATATACCTTCTATCTGGGCCATACCTTCTGCTGGCAGGCTATATAAAGGACATGGAAGAAATTAGAGTCTACTTCTTGGGGATTTTTGGTATATACTGAAGACCAGCTGAGACCGCATGGACTGAACTGGACTCTTGGACCTTCTGTTGGTACAGCCATTGTTGGACTAGCTGGACCAAAGCCTGGAAAACATTCTCATAAATCCCCCTTATGTATTTCATCTTTTACATTCATATTTGATATATTTATAAATCTCCTTTTTACATTTTATATTCCAATTTGCCAACACCTACAGTTACTGAACCTCTCCCGGGAGCTCAGAGAGTACTGAAAGCCCACGGTGTGAACCTTACAAACCTAAGGAGAAACACATTTGATTATCCTGAGTCATCAACTGTGAGAGGCAACAGATTTGATGACGCTGTATGTAAAACTTCTGACACTCTGTGGGAAAATAAAGAAAGTAATGATGCTGGATGGTTGCTCCTAGCATCTCAAGATAAACTCACAAAGAGAAGAATAAGCTCTGTGATAAAATTAAGCCACTACCAGCTTCTCAGAATGTGAAGGACAACAATGAACTCGGTGATAAAACTGACCAACTCCAGACGCACAAAAACAGTTTAAAGGTTTCTACCTGTGCCCTGGAAGAGAATCTTCTCTCCAGCAGCCACAGAGCTCAAGTTGAGGAAAACCAAACCCCTCATTAAAAGGTTGGCTGAGTTACAGGAAAAGTCAACTCCCAGCCTTGAAGGTGTTAATGGTTAAAGTGAGGACATTGTTTAAAAGAGGAAGCCGGATAGGATCCTATAAGGTGGGATGGGAATGTGTGGGAGGACCCTATTGATGCTGAGAACTTAACCCTCAGATTCTCAAGGGTTTATCTCACCTGATGAAGAAGTCTCTCCAGTAGAAGATGTACTCCCTTCCCCGCCTGATGAAGTCATGCCTTTTTCACTCTTGGCTGAGGAGATTAACCCTTCATTGTCTGCTAGACTAGCAGTGACGTTCTCTGAAGAGGACGCCAAGAAAAGCATCTTGATGTCCCTTAGGGTCCACCAACAGTCAACTCTACACCTGTAACAGACTAAGCAGGCTCCTAGAGGGACAGAATGTGCAGTCTATGAGGAGGCGGACTACACTGCTAGAGAGTTTAAGGAGTTTGCTAACGCAACCAAGCAGATTGGAGAAAGGCTGACAGTAAAACTCTTCAGTGTCTTATCAAGGTCCTCCCCTGAGGGAACCCGATTGTCCCTTCATTGAAGGGATTCTGGGTCTGCAAACTGGCTCAGGTCTGGAATTTGTTTCATGGGCTGAGATTTTTCCCTTTGCCACAATCCTGTGTAGCTTTTCTTTCATTTGTTTGAGAATTTTTCTGCTTATACAGATTAAACAAAATGCACCAGGATTCTAATCTATTTCATGCCTGGAAACACCAAGATTGACTAGCCAGTACCAAAGGTCTCTATAAGCCATCCACTATAAAAATCACTTTGCCTGTCTGCCCATTCTGGCTCAGGCCATTAAGGACATTGCTTCATCTATAAGGCCCATTATGATAACTATTACCACCTTGAGTTTGGTGATTCAGTGGCTGCCACTTGGCCCCTGCTGCTTCAGGGCCCAATTAAACCCATTGCATTTAATTCTTCCATCTGAACAGCAGTGTCTCCAATCCTAAGGTCCAGCACAAGAAAAAGGGCAGCAAATGTGCCGGTGACCCCTCACCATTTTGCATCTTATAGGATTAGGGAAGGGCATGTCTTCTAGACGTTTCAATTGTGGAGGATTATGTTTTACATAGTGTATTTACTCTAGCATTGCAATTTCCCTGAGCCTTAAAATCCCTTCATCAATACTAAGCCAAAGGATACCAGGCATTTCCAACTCCTTTTCAGTAGACCATCTTTTAACAAATGCTTCAGCCAACCATTCAAGCTTTTGACACCTTTTAAGTATGTGAGCTTCCATATTAAATCCAGAATCTCCACTCACTAGGCCCATGTCAATAAACTCATCCTGATCCAGTTTTATGTTCCTTTCACGATTATCACCCACCTTTAAAATCCATTCCCACACACATTCCCCAGATGGCTGCTTGGATGAATTAGCAAACTCATTAAGCTCTCCAGTAGCGCAGTGTAACTCTTCATGGACTACACTTTATGTCTGTCCTCTAGGAACCTGCTTAGCCTTAAGTCTGGTTATAGGGTAATTGTACACCAGAGCATAATTCCCAGGGTCTATTGGATACTGGTTCTGAATTGACACTGACAACAAGAGACCCCAAGAAACATTGTGGCCCTCCAGTTAAAGTAGGAGCTTATGAAGGTAAGGTGGAGTTTGGGCTAAGTCTAACTCACAGGAGGTCCACTGGGTTTCCAAATCCATCCTGCGGTTGTAAAACTGGGTTAGATGTACTTAGAAGTTGGCAGAATTCTCACTTTGGTTCTCTGACCTATTGAGTGAGGACTATTACGGTTGCACTCAGTAAATGAAAGCCCCTGGACTTATCTTTGCCAGGGAAGAATTGTTACAGTTAATTTTATATAACTGTTGGTTTCTCTTAGTTTCACTCTTAACTCGGCTATCATATAAATAATTAAGACTCTTTATATTTGTTTATAACAAGCTTCACAACACAAGAACTGAGCAGTTATTACTCTATTCTTAACCCTCTAGGCCAATCTGGTTTCTTCCCAGCGTACATCCCAATACTTGCACTTTGTAGCTTTCCTGCTGAGCTCTCTCTCCTGGTGTCTCCTAGACTTCCATGTTTCAATTTCCTGGCTGAATTCCCTTCTTCCTCTTCTTTAACTCCTTCTCCCCTGGCTGGTAGGAAGTCCAGCCCTATTCTCTCTCCTGCTCAGTGATTGGCTGTAAGCTACTTTATTGTCATAGTAAGGAACCATTGGGGAGCAGTTTATACAACATTAAGACAGGAGTCTCTCAGAACAAAGTTTGCGAACAGATGGGGGAGATATATAAATCAGCATTTGAATTATACAATAATTTTATGCATACAAAGAATAGTGAATAAAAATAATATCACTTACCAGGAGAAACTGAAGACATTAGTGGCACCATCAAAGACTTGAAGGATGCAGGGATGGTGCTCCCCACCACATCTCCCTTTAACTCTCCTGTCTGGCCCGTGCAAAAGACAGGCAGGAAATGGAGAGTGACGGTTGATGAGTGAAAACTACTCAATCAAGTAGTAACTCTAACTACAGCTTCTGTATCTGATGTGGTGTCCTTACTTGAGCAAATTAACACATCTCCTGGTACATAGTACACAGCCACTGATCTAGCAAATGCCCTGTCCATAAGGGCCACCAGAAGCAATTTGCTTTCAGTTGGCAAGGCCAGCAGTATATCATCACACTTTTACCTCAAGGCATAGACTAACTTCCCAGCCCTGTGTCATAACGTATTTCAAAGAGGTCTCAACCACCTGTTACTTGCACAAACTATCACATTGGTTCACTGTTCTGATGACATGCTGACTGGACCAAGTGAGCAGGAAGTAGCAATCTCTTTGGACTTGTCAGTAACACATATGAATCACAGAATGGGACATAAATCCAACCAAAATTCAAGGGCTTTCTACCTCAGAAAAAAAATATTATGAGGCCACCAGTGTGGGGCAGGCAGAGATACTCCTTCTAAGGTGAAGGGTAAATCATTGCACCTGGCCCCTCCTACCACCAAAAAAGAAGTACGTTTAGTGGGCCTATTTGGATTCTAGAAACAGCACATTCTTCCCTTTGTGTTACCCAGACCCATATGTCAAGTGACTCAGAAAGCTGCTAACTTTGAGTGGAGCCTGGAACAAGAGAAGATATGGTCCAGCAGCCCCAATAGCACTTGACATGTTAGTGGCAGGTAGGGATGCTGTTGGGAGCATTTGACAAGACCCTATAGGCGAATCACAGAAAAGACCTTTGAGATGTTAGAGCAAGCTATTACCATCATCTGCAGAAAACAATTCTCCCTTTGAGAGACAGCTCTTGGCCCACTATTGGGCATTAGTGGAAAACGAACATTTAATAATGGGTTACCAAGTTACCATGTGACCTAAGCTGCCTGCCATGAGCTAGGTATTAAGTAGGTGTTAAGTGTTAATTTTTTTTGTTTCCTTTTTCTACAACGTTAAGTTCTGCTGGCCTAGATGTTTTGGTTCTAGAGATGGGGGTGTTTCTGCTAGGTACCCCAACAAGCATCCCATTAACTACAAGCTTAGACTTACTCCCTGGCCAGTTTGGGCTTCTAATACCCTTAAGCCAACAGGTTAAGAAAGAAATAACAGTGTTAGGAGGAGGTAAGAGAGATTATATCTGGAGTGCAGCAGATCCTTTAGGGCATCTCTTGGCCCCACAATGTCCTGTGATTAAAGTCAATGGAAAACTACACCAACCTAATCCAGGCAGGACAACAAACGACAGACTCATCAGGAATAAAGATCTGTATTACTCCCCCAGGAAAAGAGCCAAGACCTGCTCAGGTGCTTGCTGACAGTGGAGGGTATACAGAATGGATAGTAGAGGAAGGTAGCTACAAATACCAGCCAAGAACACATGACCAGTTGCAGAGATGAAGATTATAATTTATATGTGTTTCTGTCATATTATGAATGTGTTTGTACAGATATTCATGGTTTTCCCTCTATTTCTTTATCGTGTAACATAATTAAGAGAACATCACTGGTTATTATATTTAAGTTTGAGGTACTAAAAGAATGTATCTTAAGGAACTTTGATACCTCTTCTAAAATTTCTGATGTATTTGTGGTTGTACAACAGATAGTTATTTCATGTTTGGTGTAATTATGATCTAGTTAAATATATAATGCATTTGTGATTTATTGCACATGGGATAGTTTTATCATGTTAAGTGTAATTATGACCTGACTATTATTTTCTTTGGAAATTAAGTATGACATAAGGAGATATAATTGTGTGTCAAGTTGATAAGGGGTGGACTTGTGATGACTGTTCTTGGTTGTCAACTTGGCTGTATCTGGACTTAGCTAAAACTCAAGCAGTTGAGTACCTGTTAGGGATTTTTTCTTAATTAAGTCATGTGGAGTGAAAATATCCACACTGAGTTGAGATCTTCTGAGGTGGGAAGTGTGATGGCTGTTCTTGATTGTCAACCTGACAACATCTGGAAGAGCTAAAATCCCAAAATGGAGGGCATACCTAGGAGATTAAGCATACTTTTACTTAATCTGAAGGCAAATCCACTTCTAATCCTGATCTTTGAGGTAGAAAGACACTTTTAATCCAGATCTTGAGGCAAGAAGACACACCTTTATCCTGAGCCACATCTTATTCTTGGAAGCTTATATAAGGATGGAAGAAGACATTTTTGCTCTTTGCTTTCTTGCCCTCCATTCATTCCCTGGCATTAGAGATTACTTCTTCGGGATTCCAGCATAAATCAAAGACCAACTGAGACATCCAGCCTTGTGGACTGAACAACTACTGGATTATTGGACCTTCCGCTGGTGGACAGCCATTCTTGAACTAGCTGAACCACAGCCTGGAAGCAAATACACACACACACACATATGAAATTTTATATAAATATATGGGATTTAGTAGAGATTATAAGGTGTGTATATGTTTATACATATGCATATATATATATATTCTTTTCCTCCCGAGAACCCTGACTAATACAATATAATAAATTACAAAATTTACAATGGTGACTAAGTGGCCTATGGATGAAGCAAGAGGACGAGCTAGGAAAAGCACACAGGCCCTCTTAAAGATATGGATGATAGTTCTTTATTTCCAGCTGGATGACAAGTATACTGAACATTAATATCTTAGTAATTCTTTGTAACTTATGGATAATTTAGCAATTTTTTTATACATTAAACATGTAAGAAATTGATTTCTTTCAAAGACTATATATTGGTATGTGAAAATATATTACAGAGTAAGTTGGCCTTACAAATTGCCTGTAGTAACAAAAACAAGACTTTTGTAAGTTATTGAAAACTGAGACTAGAAAAGCCAGATGTGAGGAGGGACACTTATCAACACTGAACACTGAAGCAGGTAGGTCATAAATTCGAGCTCATCCCGGGCTACACAGCAAGAACCTCTCTCAAAAAAATTTAAAAAAATGTATCAACTAGAATAGAAAAATTATAAAATCTAGTGTTACAACTCCACATAAATTATAGCAAGAGAAAATAGAAAAGACTTGATTTTTAGTTTATTTTTTCTCCTTCATTTTCATTTCCATTAATATTCTGTGCCAAAAATTAAATGATACAATTAAAAGAGGAAATAAAAATCTGATGATCTGCACAGATCTCTGTCGATCTGTACAGGGTTTGGACCAGAGCCTAAATAACCAAGGTACGAACATTTACCTGGGAGAGCTAGTGTCAGGGTATGCAAGTATCCAACTGGAACACTTGGGGGGCCTTTCCTTGCACAACACTTAAAATGCTCCTGCAGTCTCCTTCCTCCCTTCCACCTAAACACAGTCCTGGCAGCAACAGCCAGAGTGCCTGCGGGGACACTGCCCCCCAGTCCTCCTAGGCCAGCCCTGTAATCAAATGACCTCCTCTTGTAAACAATAAATTTGGGGCTACATAAAACACTCTGACCAACTGACTCTTTGTTAGGGAGACTAGGAAGTGGGAGGGTGCTTTAAAGAGAACTTCCCAGATCCCATTTGACTTGCAATCAAAATTAGTCTTACTGTTAGACACTGAAGTGCCCTAGATAATTCAGAGTCATCAAAATACTTAAACTCCATCATTGCAAGAGATAATTGAAATATTTCTCAAAGAGACATAAAAATGAAGCAAGGAACGTTGATGCTTACTGTTGCACCTGCTCGACTATCTAGATTCGAGAAAGAAGAGAAAAATAAGTGGAAATTATTGATTGTGCTAGAAGGACTCTAAATCACAACCGAAGGCTTATGCCTTCGAACTTAGAAAAAAATCAATACTGCTGTGTTGAAGTTAAGAATAAATTAGAGACATGTAAAAGTCTGGAATAACAATATGCTATAAAAATTACTGATATAAAAATATGCCATTTAACAAATTTGATACTACAGAGGCACAAAATTCTCCATGGAGTCTGGAAGCAACCATGCGAACATACGGAGGGAACTGGGGGAGTGCCAACATGGTTAATTCAGAAAGAAACTCAGATTTATAACCGGTTAGGTTTAATTTCTGTTTTGAAGATAAATTACACGCCAGAAATCTATACACTTTAAAAATGTTTTCAACTGATATTTAAAGGTAAAAACTGGACAATATAAAAAAATATATTTTCAGTAAATATCTCCCCTCTTTTCTCCCTCAAATCTCAGAATGCCAACATTTATGCACACATATGCATCTACATGCATATTCATTTATACACTGTAGTTTTTGGCAATGAACAGTTCTAGGTTATGAACTATAATATATAGATTAAAAAACATTGCAATAATTTTTTAAAAATTAGTTGTGCCATTTTAGTGTTTAAAAGAATGTTCAACAATTTTTAAAGAAATATATTTATGAAAAGTTGGAAAAGAAGCCCAAGTTGATTGACAGTTTGGAGTTTGTGTTTCCACCATCTGATCATAGCCAAAATGCAAATGGGATTAAGTTCTGAGAGACAGGAATCTGTGGAGTGTCTGCAGCTTATTAGAATCTTCTCTCTAGGTACCAGCAGCAAGGTCATCAAGGGTGACCTTGAGGCTTCTTCTCTCAGGATGAGGAAAGAGAAAATAATCTTATCCCGAGGTGCTCCACTGATGGAGTTATTGAAAAGTACGATTCTGTTCATGTTCTGAGATCACTAGGGAAAAGAAGTGATGTGGTCTGTCTGGCACTGCACACGGGAGCAGGGGTGGCACAGGTCCTACATGTGTGTCCTAAGCAAATTCTGCAGTTATCTACATCTTTAGAGGGCATAACACATACGCTTATTCAAACCATCACGAACACACTTCTGTATCCACACAAAATGAATGAATGTGAACAGCATAACCGCTCAACAAAAGCGCTCAGCCTTTTGATTGAAATATCTGCTTGGTGGGCTGGGGAGGTGACTCCGTTATAAAGGTGTTTCCTACAGACCTGATGACTGAGTTCAATCCCCCAGAATCCACAGAATGGAAAGAACAGAACTGAGCTCTGCATGTTGTTCTTCGACTGTCAGACTGTGGTAGGTACACCTTCACACACACACACACACACACACACACAC
>NW_026589732.1:4191113-4221712 GCF_907164565.1 Psammomys obesus
GGGGGGGCAGCCTTACCAGGCCACAGAAGAAGACAGTGCTGCCAATCCTGATGAGACCTGATAGGCTAGGATCAGAGGGAAGGGAAAGAGGACCTCCCTTATCAGTGGACTGGGGAAGGTGCATGGGAGAAGAGGGAGGGAAGGCAGGATTGGGAGGTGATAAAGGAGTGGGATACAGGTGGGATACAAAGTGAATAAATTATAATAGATTAAAAAAATAATTTAAAAAGAAATCCTTCTTCTTACTGTATCCTTCATCATACTGTATCCCCAAATGGTAGCATCTTACCCACTTAAAGTACGATATCAAAATCAGGAGACTAATATTTTCCCAATTTGTATGTACAGTTCTATGCCATAATTCTTATAAAAAATGATTGTACAAATGTATATGTCTATACCAACCACTCTTTTGGGATCCGTCACAACTGGCCACAAACTCTGTGGGACTTATAAACCTACCTTCTAGCATCCAGCTGGATTAGGTGGCTTCTGGGTACATAGCAAATCACGAGAACCCATACCAGTAATGGGAAATCAAACCACAGACTTCCCCTCCACTGCTGGGGGCTGTCAGTCCCGCTGGCACACCTGCTGAAATGGGGAACCGATCCGGGAACATCTTCACATGGTTCTTCCCTGTACATGGGAACTGTCTCCAAAGACAACAGGCACCTCAGAGAGGGAAGACAGGAGGAATGCTAAATGTCACCCCCATCTCCTCTAAGTCAGCCCCACAGGATGTCCCCGTGTTGCTTGCTGAAAATGTCCCGGAAGACTTCTTAGTTTAGTCCGATGTTTTTATTCACAGATCAGGAAACTCAAAGTTGAGGGGACTCAGGAAAGGATGGCTCAGTCACAGAGCTAGCTAGTCAGTGTTCCAGCATGGGAACCTGGGTCTTCCAAGGATGACCAACCAACACAGTTTCTAACGTCCACGTTATCTGTCTTGAGGTGGGTGTTCCTGAAACCTTCACAAAGGGTTGGACTTCAGCAACACGTATCTGAAGACAGGTCAGATACACAGGGCTGTGTGTAATGAACCTGAGCGAGGCCAAAGCTGATAGGCTAGCAAAGATGCTAGCGGGTAATTGAGGTGTAGCTCAGTGATTGTGGTGTGGGTGAGGCCCTGGCTCAACTTCAAGCCCTGAAGAAACAAACAATCAAAAGAAGGCTGGTGGCTTCAACTAAAATAATGGATAGTAAGGAAGCAAAAAACATTCACAGTATTTCTTGAGAGGAGAAACAAAATCAGTTGGCCTCTGCCAGCCATCTCACTCATCAACTATCACCCAAAGAGGCCCTAACCATGCAGGAATGTTCAAACCTCTTTTTAACATTTTATTATTATTATTATTATTATTATTATTATTATTATTTATTACAATTGATATTCAAACTTATAACATTGCAATGGTGTTGTCGTCACAGTGTGTTGGGTTCTTCCTGGGCTCATAACTTTCCTAGAATGCATGCCATCCTGAAGGTCACATGTTGGATACAAGACATTGCAGGATTAGACCTAAAAATGTTACCTTGTTTTCACTATCATTATCAGGATATCCCCAACCAACAGCTGCTTAGCTGCTCCGATTGTGCTTACAAGCCCACCTAAAGCCCTCATGTGTTTATAGACTGAGCTCTTCCCATATGCTTAGAGAGTTTCCTGGCCAGGCAATCCAGATGTAATCCAGATGTACTGGATTACAGTACATCTGTAATCCAAAAACTAGGGGGGCTGATGCAAAGGAACCAAGAATTTGAGTGAAGCTCAGGCTACAAAGTGAGAACATTAACACCAACACTGAGGAAACCACAACCCAGAAAAACGAACATCACATGTTCTCTCTCATCTGTAGTCGCTAACTCCAAATCTTCAGATGTGAGTAGAGAACCTGGAGTAACTTACATTAAGCAGGAAGCTCAAGGGAGTACACAGAAGAAAGAGCAGTTGAAAGGGAAAGCAGGTATCTGTGAGTTGAGGGGGGAAATGGGAAAAATAGTGGGGGGGGGGTTAGTTAGGGAAGGGAAAGAGATAAATACCAAAGAAGAGGGAAGAGGACAAAATAAAAGTCAGAGTGTCTGTAATGGTCGTAAGGAATTAAATTATTATCTATTTCCCTAAAATTACTTGTAATAAATCCAAATCTGTGTGTGTATATAAAAGAAATGTTCCCATCTGTCCTGAAAATGCTTCTGCAAACGCCACAGACATCTAACAAAAGTCGAAATTCTAGTCGCTATAAATTCCCTTTGGAGTTGTTGGTCAGGCTTATCCCAGAGATGACAAGCTATGGCTGCTGCCTTTGATCACACACCTGAGGTTGAAGGCGAGTCTCTACTGGTGAAGCCTCATGAACTTCGGACAAATAACATAGAGCATGAGAGCTGGATTCCGTCTGAAAGCCCTTTCCCTGAAGGCTAGCTTTCATGGTAGCAGAAGTTGCCATACAAGCATCCAAAAGAAGCAACCAATAGTCCTCCCTGGTATGAGGTCTATGAACTACAACATGGCACAATGAGGTACAGTAGTGGCACCCAGACCTTGGAGGTAACCAACAGCAATTAGACTCAAGCCCACTCAACAAGATGGAGATCATGTCAGGTACTGGAAACCTAACCAGCTATGTGGGGCTAGTGAAGTCTAAACCAGCATAATTCCTAGCTATATGCTAACGACTTATTCTCATACCCACAGACAAAACCATCACTGAAAGCCACAACCAATCAAAATGCAATCAACAAGTGACAACATGGTGACCAGTTTCAACTCATACATCTATAGTACAATTCCTGAAACCTAGGGTTCAAGGATCATTGAGGATGAGGGGGTGGAAAAATTATAAAAGAGAGAAGAAGAGGAAGTTTGCTGTGCTATGAGACTGTGTCTCAAAGAAATGTCAAAGAAGCTATAGCCATGAAGTCGCATCAATATTGCTGCCTAAACATGACCTGAAGAGGGAAGGCACCAATATAAACATGCTAACATGGGAGGGGGAACGCTCATGGGGACCCAACTCTAGACATAGAGCTACAGGCAAGTAAGGAATGCTGAGAGCACAAAAAAAAAAAAAAAAAATAGTCTCATCCAGGAAAGAGCCTCCAAAATGGTCATCCAATACCAAGTGGTCAGCCCTGAAATCATATAAATACAAATAACATTACATGGTCTAAGTAGATTGCACTTTTTCAAAAAATTTTATTGATTCTTTGTGAATTTCACATCGTGTACCCAGTCCCATTCATCCTCCCATCCCTTCATATCTGCCCTCCACCCTTACAACCTTATCCCCTAAAAGAAGGAAAGCAAAAAACAAACCAAAAAGTTTTTTTTTAATGTCACTTTGGAAGCTTTGACGTGTCACAGTGTGTCACAAAGTATATCCTTTTGCCCAAAGCGCTTTACTTGCAAATGGTCTGATTCCAGGCCTTTGGCTTCTGCTACACTATCAACCCTGAATCTTCACTGGGACTCCTTCCTGTTGCTGCCCTGTGTCATGGAGATCCTGCAGCTTTGGATCTGGAGGACCAGCCCCTTCAGTGCTCCAGCAGTTCCTAGAGGGGGTAGATGTTGGGGTGGATCAATTCAAAGCCCTGGATCTGGGCCTGGGTGGAAGCTGAGTTGGTCAACCCACCAGCTCCCCTATGCCTATGTCACCAGGGACAGCTCTCTCACTTTGCTAAGGCAAGGGACAGAGCCAGCTTTCCTGCTCTCATGACCCTGGGGCAGGCTCTCCTGTACCTGAAACCAGGGAGAGCTGGACTGTACTACCTGAGGGCATGCTCTCCAAGTGCTGTAGCCGGTGAGGGGCTGGACCAGCTCTCCCCTGGCTACAGGTGGTGGGGAACAGGGCGTGGGGGTGCACCTTTCCCCATCTCCTACGCTACCACATGACAGATGAGGGGTGGGACCAGTTCTCCTGTGATCACACACTAGAGCCAGCTCCACTGTGCTGACCAGGCAGAGGGTGGGCCAGCTCTCCTGAGTGTGATGGCCAGTAAGGGACCGGGCCATCTCAGCACAGTGCTTGGACATCAACATGGACTCAGGAAGCAGCCCCGAACAGGGACATTTGCATGGCCTTTGGTCTCAAACATTATCACAGACCCTGGCTGAGATAGGACGGTGGATCCAGACATGGTCCCCAGCAGCAGCATGGGCCTGGATGTCACCATGGCCCTCAGACATCAACATGATCTCAGGCAGAAGCCCAAACCACTGACATCCAGATGGCAACACAGGCCACAACCATCAGCACAGACACAGGCAGGGGCAACAGACCTGGCCCCGGCCCTTGGCAGTAGCCCAGGCCTGGACATTGCCATGGTGCTGGGCCAGGCAGTTGCACAGGTTCCTCACATCTGTCTGTTCCTCACATCTGTCTGTTCCTCCATCATCCACCTCTCTCCGCAGCGCACAGTGCACAAGCCACTCAGCTTGCTTTCTCTCCCATCTCTCCACCGCATGCTCCCTTTTTCGAATCTATTCATCATTTAGGTGACACTTGGGTGTTTCTCTCTTCCAGCCTCCCTAAGCTAGCAGAGCCCAGGGGCAGGCACAGATTTTGGCCATATGTTTAGGGATGTGTATGTGTACAACAGCAATGGAAGAAAAAAAGAGTTGAGAGGTAGCAAGGGGGGTTATATGAGAGCAGTTGGAGAGAAGAAAGAGGATGTGGGTATATGTTTTTTCTGTGGAGCAGAATGCAGCTTTGAGAAGGTGGGAGTTAATTCTACATTTATTTTTATGGCGACTTGTTCAACACCACATTTTACTAAATGTCTTGTTTTCCTTTACTATTGTTTTCGAAAGGAAAGTTTTATTAAAATTGCTTAGTTTGAATACATAGTTTTATTGATTACCGCTTTATTTTGGAAAAATTCTTGAGCTGTAATCCAAATTTTTCCTGATGCCTTCCCAAACTAAGGTGACATTCAGAGACATTATTGAGATCAGCTGAATTGCAGACATTTCTGGGGCATTCCCATTCGAAGATTCCTTATTAATGGATGTCTTTGACTTAACTCTAACAAAAAACTGTAATAGCACTCTTAGCACATTTTCATTATATAGTGTTAGCAAGCTTAAGAGCAAACAATAAATACAATAAATAAAAAATAAATAATATATATACATATATATTAACATACTTCGTTAATAGCCTGAATCTGACGGGTTCCTGACAGGCATGGTCTGAGGGTTATTTTCCCCAGCTGGGAGACTGTGGAATCTTGGGGACGGGACCAGGTTTGCAGAAGTACATTACTATGGGCATGCCTTTGGGGCTATACCCTAGCCTATGACCCCAGCCCCCCAGCTCCATGATTGAGCAGCCTCTGTCACATGCAATGGCCACCATAATGAGCTGCTCCATCATGCCTCTCCCCCCCCCACAATGGACTGAGCCCTCTGAAAATATGAACCAAAATAAATCTTCCCTCCCTTAAGTTCTGTCAGATACTATGGTCATAGCTGCTACCAGCTGATCCCTCCTCCTGGACAGCTTCCTGCCTAGATAATAGACGTGTAAACTTCTCCAGGACTTAGCTGTGCACTGGTGTGGCTCCTGATGACCCCTATGTCAACTTCACCCTTGCTGTCCGTAAGATCTACTTGCAACTCCAAGTCCACAGGGAGGGGCACAGGAAGAACTTCCAACTTTGCATGTCCAGAAAACAAAACCAAAAATAAACAAAAATGGTATCAGCCCTGGTGTTGAGGTGAGTTTCAAAGGACACACGGAATGTGTGAGGTGGGCCTCATGGTAGGCTCGTGGCTCTACCTTCCATCTAAGATCCTCCAGCTCTCTGAATGAGCTGGAGTCCCTGAGAGCCTAACCAGCAGCCACAGCAACCCTGCCTCTTATCTAATATCGACAGCCCTTTCCTAACACTGACTTTCCACACTGCTCACTTTCTCTCTGACTCCTCCTAGGCTCATAACCTAAATTCCCACTGCCACCCGGAACAGTAGCTGCTGCTGAATTGCTGCTGTGGTTGCCTGAACCACAGGGTTTCTCTTGAATGAAACCCTGGATCACATGAGAGGTAGCTTGGGTTTATTCTCTTGGGCTTTGGTCTTCCCATAGGAAAAAGACTGCTGTCTGTTTCCTGTGTGGTGGAAAGGGGAATGAGTTGCTATCACATGCTGCAGTATGAAATGCAAATTCATGCAAGAGAAATTTGGCAAAATCCTGAAAAGCTGACTCTTATGTCTAGGTATATGCCCCAGAGAAATGAATGTGTCCATCAAAAAATATTGTTCATAGACTCTTAATTCGTGGGGGCTAGGGGTGGAGTGAGCAGGGTTCACACGCACACAGAGGCCAGAGGTCAAGGTTGGTTGCTTTCTTCTATTGCTCTCCACCTTATTTTTGGAGACATGGTCTCTCACTGGACCCGGAGCTGGCCATCTGGCTCAACTGGCTGCCCTATGAGTCCTGGATCTCCCTTTCTTCATCTTCCCAGAACTACCCAGCTTCTCACGTAGGATACTGATTCACATTTACACAGCAACCACTTTACTGACTGAGCCACCTCCCCAGTGTCCATAGCTACTTTAACCATAATAATAAAAACCCTAAATAGCCCAAATGTCCAACACAAAGGAAATGAAGTGCAAACTTAAGATAGAATGTTTTCCAGTATTTTTATAGTGACTAATATTCCAAAGAATATTAAGTCTCACAAATACTATTTTGAGAAAAACAAAACAAACCCAAAGGTCCATGAAGAGATGTTTTTTTTTTCTCTTTCTTCTAATTTATTGTTTCACAGTTTCTTTACAGATCAGTTAGAAAGCGGGGGGGGGGGTGCACTTTGATAGTATTAATCCCCATTTTCCTTCTTATTCCTTTCTTCCTCCCACTAAACCTTTCTTCCCACAACTCACCCTCCTATTTTCATGTCTTGTTTGCTTGCTTGTGGCCCACTGCATTTAATTCTGTATGAGCATGGGCAGCGGAAATGTTCATGAACAAGGGCAGCTTAGGAGTGGCTACACACTGAGGAATATGACTCCCTCCCCCCAGCAACCATTAACTGCCAGCAGGAACCTCACAGCAGGTAACATTACTTTAGTGACTACCTCTGGGGGACAGGAGTGGCCACTCAAGAGGACTAGGGTGTGAGGGAACTCCCTGAAGTGAGAGAAATGCCCTATATCGTGACCTGAGTGGCACTGGTGTGAAAAGTTATCAAATGGCATGCTTTCCAGTTTGTGTGTTTTACTCTCTATAGATCCATAGGTAAACGCTAGATGGTTAAATGAGTAAAACACGTAGGATTGTTCATTTCCTGTGAATCAGACACAGCTACTAGGTGCGTTACGTGGTTGTAGTTTTCACACCATGCCTTTTGAATCAATTCTTGCCTGTTGAACATTTTCATTACTAATTCAGTGATGAATTCCAGGGGGTTCCCCTGATCTACATCTATTTACATTTGTTCTGTAAACCACGGGGAGAATTTTTCCCCCTATGCCTGACCTCAGACACACTTTCTGGATGGGTGTGGGTGGTAGGGGTTTGTGGTATATCATGTCTGGTGCAAGTGTGTGTGTGTGTGTGTGTGTGTGTGTATGTGTGTGTGTGTGTGTGTGTGTGTAGTTGTGCATGGAGGACAAAGATTAATGCTGGGCATCTTTCTCTATCGCTCTCCACCCTACTTTTCGAGGCAGAGCCTCTCTGTTTTGTCTAGAATGTCTGGCCATCAAGCCCTGGAGGCAGGCTGTCTCAGTCCTCCCTCTACCCACAACAGCCCGACAAGCAAGCACTGGCATGGCAGACGCACACTGCCATGCCCAGATTTTGAGAGAGTGCTGAGGTTCCAAAACTCAGATCCTCATGCTTTGGGCAGCAAGCACCTTACCCACTGACCCAACTCCCCAGCCCCCAGCATCCCTCTCCAAATGACTTTCCAGACACTTGAGTAAAACACATGTACACATTTTGGTCATACACAATAATGGGTATTATTCTGATATTTTCAGCCCTGTATACACAGCACGTTGACCAAATCCACTACTCCCATTGCCCTTTCCTATCATGTTCACTCTGGTTGGGCCCTTTCCTCTTCTAAAATAGTCCCCTTTCTACTTTCAAGTCTTTTCTTTTTTTTTTTTAAGTCTAACTTCTGTGTATAAGAGGAAATAAGCCATGTCTGTCTAAATCTGGCTTTTTTTCTTTTTAACATGATAATCCCTGGTTCTATCCATTTTTCTTGCAAACGATATAATTTCAGACTTCATTATAGCTGACTATAACCCCACTTTCCATATACTCCAGTTCTTCCTAATCCATTCCTCTGTCGACAGACACCTAAGCTGGTCATGGCCAGTACAGCTGCATGAAACATGAAACATGAGTGGGCAGGGGCCTCTGTCATATGCTCACTTAGATTAAGTTGCTTTCATAAGAAGTAATTTTTTTTCATCACATCTCAGCATCTTGGCTAAGACCAAATGTAAGAAGAAAACATTTCAGTAGTATGAATCTTGTCTGAAACAAAATATTCAGGGTTGATAGGAGCAAGAGAATTAAGGAGGGGGTAAATACGAGCAGAGTACAGTGATACATTTAATGATACACATGCATGAATGGGAAAACCCATTAATTTGTATACTAGGGTGGTGGTTTGGATAGGTTTGGCCTCCATAGACTCATGCGTTGAATGCTTGGCCTGTAGGGAGTGGCAATATTAGGAGGTGTGGCCTTGTTAGAAGAAGTTTGTCAGTGTGAAGGTGGAGCTTTGAGATCTCAAATGTGAAACAATTCCAGGCTCCTCCTGGCTGCCTTCAGATCAAGATATACAACTCTCTGCTCCTCCAGCACCATGTCTGCCTGGACTCTGCTGTGCTCCCCACCAGGATGATAATGAACTAAACCTCTGAAACATAAGCCAGCCCCAATTAAATGTTGGCCTTCATTAAGAGTTGCTTTGGTCATGGTGTCTCTTCACAGCAATAAAACCCTAACCAAGACAACTAGCAAAAACAAATACTGCTATAATTAAAGCATACTTCAGAAGCCATGCCTGCCTGGCATGTTTCTCTCCATGCCTGGCTTATTTCATAATAGTACCCTCCTAGTTCATTCATGTTGCAAAAGACAGACTTTCTTTTTTAAAAATGAATAGTATTCTATTGTATGTGTATCACATTTTCTTTATCCATCCATTTATGATGGACATCTAGGCTGCCTCTTTGTCTTGGCTATTAGGAATAATGTTTCGGTGTTCCTCTCCTCTTCCCTAGGGCAGCCTCTGGGCCACCCAGTGACGCTCAGTTGGTCTTGAATCACTGCCTCCATTTCACCTTCAATATCTGCAAGCCCGTTCACAAGTGAGCCACAGTTAATGTAACTCCAACAATGACGAAATACCCGCACTTAGTAGTCACAGCCTCTTCTTTCCATCCACAAAAGAAATTCTGCCACTGTCTGATGATCACTGACCCCATTCATCACCCAGCCCGCCCTAAGTGGCCCTCAAAATGGAGTATTTTGTGCCATCCAGTGAAATAAGGACAGTTTGATGTAGATGGGACATTAGGCCAAAAGGCTTGTGAAGCCGCAGACTAGAAAGGAAGAAAACTGTCAGCCTGGAAACAGATTCAGAAAAAGGAAAACCGAGGAGAAAGAAGCTGCACCCGAGAGTGTCTGAAGGCAATGTTGAATAAGGAAGTCATTATAATCACTCTGAAATGCATTTCCTTTTTCTCCTCTGACATCTTTATTGATTCATTAGGTGCACTTTCTGTCCTCCTGACTCTGACATTCCTATTATTAAAATATACATGTTTTGATACATAAATAATTGTATATACCTATAGAGCACAAGACAGTGTTGTAATAATGCATATATTATGTAGTGATCAAATCAAGCTAACCAACAAATCTGCCACAACCACACTTGGGGTTTTCTCACAAAAACATTTAAAACTTTCCATTTTTGTCATTTTGAAATACATAAAATAATATCATAGTTACTGTTGTGTGTAAGAGATCGCTGAAGTGCATTCCTCCTGACTACTGAAACTTTCTACTCTTTGTCCAACACAGCCCTTTCTCTATTAGCTCCTCCCCCCACAGCGAAGTCCCTGATAAGCACCACTAAACCCTTTCAATGAGTTCAACTTCTTTTTTTTAGTTTCACATTTTCATATGTTTAATTTATTTTTTATTTATTACAATGTATTCACTTTGCAACCCAGCTGTAGCCCCCCCTCCTTATCTTCTCATGCCCCTTCCCCAGTTCACTGATAGGGGAGGTCCTCCTCTCCTTCCATCTGAACCTAGCTTATCAGATCTCATCAAGACTGGCTGCATTGTCTTTCTCTGTGGTCTGGTAAGGCTGCTCCCCGCTCAGGGGGAAGTGATCAAAGATCCAGTCCCTTCGTTCACATCAGAGACAGCCCCTGTTCCCCTTACTAGGGAGCTCATTTGGACACTGAGCTACATCTATGCAGAGGTTCTAGGTTATCACTATGAATTGTCCTTGGTTGGAGTATCAGTCTCAGAAAAGACCACTGGGCCCACATTTTTTAGTTCTGTTGCTCTCCTGTTCTCTCCAGGTCTTTCTATCTCTCCCTTCTTTCATAATATTCCCTGCACTCTGCCCAAAGTTTAGCTATGAGTCTCAGCATCTCCTTTAATGGCCTGCTGGGTAGAATCTTTCAGAGGCCCTCTGTGGTACGCTCCTGTCCTGTTCCCTGTTTTCTCCATCTTCCAAGGTCTATTCATTTGCCTTTCTGAGTGAGGATTGAGCTTCTTATTCAGGGTCTTCCTTCTTGCTTAGCTTCTTTAGGTGTACAGATTTTAGTATGTTTATCCTTTATTATATGTCTAATATCTACTTATAAGTGAGTATATGTGTGTCTTTCTGCTTCTAAGATACCCCACCCAGGATGATCTTTTCTAGTTCCCACCATTTGCCTGCAAGTTTCATGATTTCCTTGTTTTTAATTGCTGAGTAGTATTCCATTGTGTAAATGTACCACAATTTCTGTACGTATTCCTAAACTGAGGGACATCTGGGTTGTTTCCAGATTCTGGCTGTTATGGATAAAGCTGCTATGAACATGGTTGAGCAAATGTCCTTGTTGTATACTTGAACATATTTTGGATATATGCCTGAGATCAACCTTTTCAGGTTATACATACAAATGTAGTATTTGCCTTTCTATAACTAGCTTGTTTAACTTAACATCATGTCCTTTAGCTTTACTCATGATGTAAATAATAGACTTTTAAAATAAATAGTATTCGATTGTGTATCACCTTTTGATTTTTTTTGGTTGCCGTTTGTTGTTTGATTTTTTTCACAATTTATTCATTATATATCCGAAATGAAGTTTCCTCCCTCAATTCCCCCCAGTCCCACCCTCCCTTCCTCCTTCCCCCATCTCCTTCTCCGAGTCCACTGAAAGGAAGAGATCTCCACCATTGCCATCCACCACATTTTTATTTTTTTAAGTATATATATGCACACATGTGTATAGCTGCTACCTGTAGAGGCCAGAATGGGGTACCAGATCCCCTGGTGGGAACTGAACTCCAGCCATCTAGATGAATGCCAATCACTTTTAACTGCTGAGCCATCTCTCCAGCCTCGGGCCTCACATTTTCCCTATCCATTCATGTTACAATGGACATCTAGGTTGCTTCTGTGTCTTCGCTGTTGCTAATAATGCTGCAATGAACATGGAAGTGCAGATAACTCTTCACTGTACTGTTTACTAACTGGATGACCAACCAATGACAATCGTTCTCAGTGTGTGGATTCATAAAGATGAACTTTAAGAGCAATCTACTGGATGTAGAGAATTACAGCTGGACCTTAGGCAAAGCTTCAGGAATCCTGAGGAACAGGGGAGAAAGAATTTTAGGAGCCGCAGGAGTCAAGGGCACCACGAGAAAATCCACAGCATCAACTAACCTGAGCCCACAGGGGCTCAAAGAGACTGAACCACCAACCAGGGAGCCTGCATGGGACTCACTCAGGTCCTCTGCACATACATGACATTTGTGTGGCTTGGTTGTCTTGTGGGACTCGTAAGAGTGAGCAGTAGCTGTCTCTAATTCTGTTACCTGCCTCTGGGACCCTTTGTTCCTACTTGGTTGCCTTGTCTAGCTTTAATAAGACAGGAGGTCTTGTTGTAATTTGATATGACAGGGCTGGTTGATATCCTTGGGAAGCCTGCCCTTTTCTAAAGAGAAATAAAGGAGGAATTGGTGGTGTAGGGGACAGGAGATGGATTGGAAGGAGAGGATGGAGGGGAACCTGCAGTCAGGATGTAAAATAAATAAATAAATAAATAAATAAATAAATAAATAAATAAATAAATAATCTGCTGGCCAAGAAATACTTCTTTAAAAACAAAGATAATTAGTGCCCCAAAGCAGTTTCTAAAATACAGCACCTTCCCTACTAATTTAAAATTTATAAGTTCATTTTCTGCTAATATGCTATCCACACTTGTGACTGTTTCTACATCTGATTCTATTCCTGTGATTCAGAGAACGAGTTCCCACACTTCATTATATGTCTTGATAACTCACAATGCAGACCTCCCTCGACTGCTTTTAAAAATCCTTTTCCTTGGGCAAATGGGAGAGACTTTGGAAGAGGGAGAAAACATGGAACAGGTCAAAAGCCTATCACAGACAGCCTCTGAAAGACTCTACTCAGCAGATTATCAAAGCAGATGCTGAGACTCATAGCCAAACTTTGGGCAGAGTGCAGGGAATCTTATGAAAGAAGGGGGAGATAGAAAGACCTTGAGGGAACTGGAGCTCCACAAGGAGAGCAACAGAACCAAAAAATCTGGGCCCAGGGGTCTTTTCTGACACTGCTAATCCAACCAAGGACCAAGCATGGAGATAACCTAGAACCCCTGCACAGATGTAGGCCATGGCAGCTCAGTCACCAAGTAGGTTCCCTAGTAACGGGAACAGGGGCTGTCTCTGACATGAACTCAGTGGCTGGCTCTTTGATCACCTCCCCCTGAGCAGGGGAGCAGCCTTACCAGGCCACAGAGGAAGACAATGCAGCCAGTCTTGATGAGACCTGATAGGTTAGGGTCAGAGGGAAGGGGAGGAGTACCTACCCTATCCATGGACTGGGGAAGGGGCACGGGAGGAGAAGAGGGAAGGAGGATGGATTGGGAGAGGATGAGGGAGGGAGTCTACAGGTGGGATACAAAATGAATAAATTGTAATAAATTAAAATTTAAAAAAATAAAAGAAAATTCAAAACAAAAAAAATCCTTTTTCTTAGATAGATTTGAATGTTTGTAGTTCCACCTAAACTTTGGAATCACGCCATTAGATTTCTAAAACCTACCTTGAAGCTTGTTTGAATTTATTGAATGTTTGGAAGAGAATTATATTTTGGCAGTTTTGCACCTTTTTATTCAAAGCTATGTTTTGTCCTTCCAGTTGCCTAAATCTTCTCATCTCTCAAAAAAGTTTTCTTGATTTTTCTCATATTCTTCAGTACATTTCTTATTAATTCTCAGGAATTTGTTTATTTGTTTGTTTGTTTGAGACAGGATTTCTCTGTGTAGCCTTGGCTGTCCTGGACTCACTTTGTAGACCAGGCTGGCCTCGAGCCCACAGAGATCCACCTGCCTCTGCCTCCCCAAGTGCTGGGATTATAGGCATGTGCCACCATGCCTGGCAAAGATTTTGTATTTTTAATTGTGATTATGAAAGGGATATTTTTCTATCATATTTTCTATAAATTAGCCTGTATTAGTTTCTAATGTTTCATAATGTTATTATGAACACATGTATATATACATACATGCATGCCTATATGATGTATATGTACCTGTGTAAACATAGATGTCTGTAACATGTACACTCTCTTTCACAGCTTTTCATTTGATTTCCTTCATATTTTCTTAATATTTTCCAGGTGATGATTTCTGTCTCTTCCTTCCCAAAGCTTATTCTTAGTTCAAAACCATAGCCAGGAACTCACCTGATAATGTGAAATATTCCAGTAATATTTGGCATTTTTAATGGAATATACCTTAAATGCGAACATTAAATAAAATCTTTACTCTTAGTTTCTCATGAATGAGCTTTAATGGGTCAAAAAAAAAAAATCTGCTCCCAGCCCCTTCTCCGTGGAGCTTACGCTACAATGAGTAGCATATTTCACTAAGTACCTGTCTTGCTCCTCTTTTAATAGTAATGAAATGCACTAATACATTTCATGTTAAATTATCAAAAATTCCTGAAAAAAGCCTATGATGGTAGATCAGTTATTTTAGTCTAGTGAATGAACTGTTTTCTAATATTCTGGTGGCCTATTTGCACTATTTTCATAAGCATAGGTGAGCTTGATACATTTGTGTATGACAGCATACTAGTTTAATGATATTTATAAGCCAAATTATACAACTTCAAAGAGTGAATTGAGCTCAATATGGTGGCATGTGACTTTTGTTTTATTTTTTATTATTATTTTTTACAATTTGTCTAATTTATACCCTGATTGTAGCCCTCTCCCTCAAGTCCTTCCAGTCCCGCCCTCCCTACCTCTTCTCCCCCCCCATCCCCTTCCCCTAGTCCTCTAAAAGGGGGAGTTCTCCTTCCCTGCCATCTGCCCCTAGCTTATCAAGTCTCATCAGGACGGCCTGGATTCTCTTCCTTTGTGGCCTGGCAAGACCGCATCTCCAGGGGGAAGTGATCAACCAAGAGCAGTCAACCAAGTTCGTGATGGAGGCAGCCCCTGCTCCCCTTACTCTAGAACCCACATGGAGACTGAGCTGCCAATTGGCTACATCTAAGCAGGGGGTCTATGTTCTCCCTGTGCATGGTCCTTGGTTGGTGCATCAGTCTCTGCAGGACCCCTGGGCTCAGATTTGTTAGCTTTGTTGCTCTCCTTGTGGAGCTTCTGTCCCCTCTGTGTCCTTCTATCCTTCCTCCTCCCCACTCCCCACTCCCCACTTCTTCCATAAGACTCCCTGCATTCTGCCCAAAGTTTGGCTGAGTCTCAGAATCTGCTTTGATCCCCTGTTGGGTGGAGCCTTTCAGAGGACCCTCTATAGTAGGCTCCCATCCCATTGCCTCTCTTCCACCACTTCTGGTGTCTATCCTGTTTGCCATTCTGGATGAGATTTAAGCATCCTCCCTAGGGTCCTCCTGGTTGTTTAGCTTCTTTAGGTCTGTAGATTTTAGTACAGTTATCCCATATTATATGGCTAATATCTGTTTACAAGTGAGTATATACACTATTAATACTAGCACTTGGGAGGCAGAAGCAGGCAAATCTCTTAGTTTGAGGCCTATATGGTCTACAGAGCTAGTTTCAGGACAGCCAGAGCTACACAGAGGGACCCTGTCAGGAAAAAAAAAAGTGAATTGAGAAGAATTCTATGTATTTCTAATATCAAAAGTATTTCCTTTAAAAGATATCCTTAGTTCTTGAACATCTCCAGGCACTTGACATAAACTCATTCATCTAATGCTTTCTGGGTGGAATAGACCTTTCAAAAACTAATTGGCCATTTTTCATGATTTCTTGGATGGTTCCTGTTGTTCACAGGCTTTCTTTAATTACTTATAGATAGTTTCTTTTTATTTTGGAAAATCACATCTTATCACGATTTCCCCAGCCCTTAATTACAGATGTGTGCCATGTCTTCTCACTTATGTCTGCAGTGCCATGGCCCTTCCCGGTTCATTGCTGTGTCCATCTATCTCTCTTCCTTGATTTTCCTGGGGGAAGGGAAAGGTTTGCCAGCTCAGTAATTTTTGTATTTAATTATATTAGTTCCCATTTCCTAATCCTCAGCGTTATTCACAGTTATATTATTTCTTCATCCATTCTTCTCATTTTTCATATGTAATGGTAAGAAATCTGCTCTGAATTCTGCTTGTGACACGCTATAAGGATTTTTGTCTATTCTTGCAACGTGGTCAGAGACGCTGTTGTGTAAATTTACTGCTTTGAGACATTTTCTATTTGGCTCAGTGTACATAGCTTATAAATGTTTAATGTGGACATTAGGAAAGAGCTCATATTGCCCTTCATTGGGCCTAAATTTTATATATAACCTCTTCTGAGAATCTTATATATGAGAATTATACTTACATAACTTCCCACATTTTTCTCAAGCCCTGCAACACCTCCTATGTGCTCCAACATGTTTTGCAATATCATATTCCCACCAATAGTTTCTCCACAGCCACACCAATTGTTATAGTACATCTTTTTCATTTTAGCATTTTATTTTGATGAAATATTGTCTTATTGTAATTTATATGTTCCAAAGGACAAAAGTATTGAGCATCCCCATGTGGTTATTGACTGTTTGTTTGTCTTCCTTCCTGAGAAATCTGTTAAAATTTTGGCTCGTTTTTAATAGTTTGTCTATTTATTGCCGATTTGTAGAAGTGTTTTTCATTATACACATAAGGCCTTCTTCAGGTCAGATACATGCACTGCAAATATTTCCTCCCATGCTATTTTACTTAGTAGCATCGATGAATAAAAGTTTAAATTACAACTCATCGATCTTTTCTTTTAGTTTGGCGCCGCTTATACCTTTTCAAAGAAACCTTCAGCTTCCCCAAATTTGTGAAAATATTCTCCTGCATTTTCTTCTAGAGGCTTTACAGTTTAAAATTTCATGTCTAAGTCGGTGATGTATCTCTAAATATTTCATGGTGTTGTCCTATGCAGAGTTGCAATCTTGTCTTTTCCAATTATTCATCAACGATCTATAAACATACAATCAATTTCAGATGTATTTATTCAATTTTATGTTCATGGGTGTTTTGCCTGCGTGTGTGTGTGTGTGTGTGTGTGTGTGTGTGTGTGTGTGTGTGTGCTGTGTTCATGCCTGGTACCTGAAGAGATCAGAAGAGGGTGTTGGGTCACCTTGAGGAGTTACAGATGGTTGTGAGCCACCATGTGGATCCTGGGTACTGAACAAGAGCAACAAGGACTCTTAACCAATGAGCCATCTCTCCAACCCCAAGATCAAATTTTACATATTAACCTTGTGTTGGGTGTAGTTTTTTTGTTGTTGTTGTTGTTTTCTGTATTAACCTATTAATCCTAATTGTTCTGTGGCTTCTTTAAGATTTTCTGTGTAAAATCTTGATTCTACTTGGAATTGAAGATTTGGGGTCTCCTTTTCCAAGTTGGTATGTCTTTTTTAATTCTTTTCCCTCACTCACTAAGAGAAAAATAGCCAAGACCTTCCATGCAGTCAACCAGAAGTGGGCAGAGAGGACATCCACAGGTCATGCTCAGTCATGAGGGAAAAGTTTCCATTTTTTCAGTGTCAAATATGATTCCACTATAGGGATTTTGTAGGCTAAATGTCCATTCCTAGCTTGAGGAGTAAGAAGTGTTGAATTGTGTACAAAATGTCTCTGAACTTGGGAGAATGGCATGTCATCATGAGAAATACAGTAATTGTATTTTATATTAACAATCTCAGATTTCTGATTAGGGTTATTAGATATGACCTGCTAATGCTGCATGAAGAATTAATTTTTTAAAAAAATAATCAAAAATAAATACTTAAGATTGCAATTAAAAAATTTTTTTTAAGATTTCTGTCTTTTAATCATGTGTATATGTTGGGGAGGATATATACATTTGAATATAGGCACCCAGACTCTAGAAGAGGGTACTGGAGCCCCTGGAGCTGCAGTTATAGACATTGGTGAGCTACCCAATGTGGGGGCTGGGAGCCGAACTCAGGTCCTCTTGAAAGCAGTATGTGATCTTAATTGCTGGGCCATCTCTATAGTCCCTGCATTAAGGATTTTTATGTTTATAATCAAAAGGAACATTGACACTTAAATTTTATTTTTCTTCGATTGTCATAACTGGGTAATGCTTGACTCATTAAGCAGACTCCTCTATTTTCAAATTTGCTTAACATTCATTTTATTGTTAAAATGTTCAGCTGTGTTTGCCTGATAAACATTCTCATGCAAATTAAAGATTTAGTCATAAACCCCAGTTTTTAAAAGATATAGTGCTATTTTTTATTCCACTTTTCATTGACTTTTGTTAGAGAGTTGTGATTAGCCAGATATGGTGGCACAAACCTGTATTCCCAGCACTCTAGAAGGCAGAGGCAGGCAGATCAATGTGAGTTCAAGACCAGCCTGGTCAACAAAGCAAGTCCAGGACAGCCAAGGCTACACAGAGAAACCCTGTCTCAAAAAACCATGTAAAAAATGCAAATAGATCCATATTTATCACCCTGCAAAAAACTAAAGTTTAAGTGCATCTAAGATCTCAACATAAAACCAGACACACTAAATCTTTTAGAAGAAAAAGTGGGGAACTGAACTCTTTGGCATAGGAGACAACTTCCTGAACAAAACACGAATAGCACAGGCTCTAAGATCAACAGTCAATAAATGGGACCTCATGAAACTGAAAAGCTTCTGTAAAGCAAAGAACACTGTCATTAGAACAAAACAGCAGCCTACAGACTGGAAAAGGATCTTCACCAACCCTATATCTGACAGAGGGCTAATCTCCAGAATATATAGAACTAAAAAAGAACTAAAAAAGTTAAACACCAAAAAAATGAAATAATCCAATTAAAAAATGGGGTACAGAGCTAAACAGAGAATTCTCAATAGAGGGATATCGAATGGCAGAGAAACACTTAAAGAAATGTTCAACGTCCTTAGTCATCAGGGAAATGCAAATCAAAACAACCCTGAGATTTCACCTTACACCCATCAGAATGGCTAAGATCAAAAACTCAAGTGACAATACATGCTGGAGAAAGTATGGAGAAAGGGGAACCCTCCTCCATTGCTGGTAGGAATGTAAACTTGTACAACCACTTTGGAAATCAATCTGGCGCTTTCTCAGATAATTAGAGACAGTGCTACCTCAAGATCCAGCTATACCCCTCCTAGGCATATATCCAAAAGATGCTCAAGTATACAACAAGGACATTTGCTCAACCATGTTCATAGCAGCTTTATCCATAATAGCCAGAATCTGGAAACAACCCAGATGTCCCTCAGTTGAGGAATGGATACAGAAATTGTGGTACATTTACACAATGGAATACTACTCAGCAATTAAAAACAAGGAAATCATGAAATTTGCAGGCAAATGGTGGGAACTAGAAAAGATCATCTTGAGTGAGGTATCCCAGAATCAGAAAGACACACATGATAAGTACTCACTTATAAGTGGATACTAGACATATAATATAGGATAAACATACTAAAATCAGTACACCTAAAGAAGCTAAGCAAGAAGAAGGACTCTGGGTAAGATGATCAATCCTCATTCAGAAAGATGAACAAGATGGATATCAGAAGAGAGGAGAAAGAAGGGAATACTTCAACAGCCTACCACAGAGGGCCTCTGAAAGACTCTACCCAGCAGGGTATCAGAGCAGATTCTGAGACTCATAGCCATACTTTGTGCAGAGTGTAGGGAATCTTATGAAAGAAGAGGGAAACAGAAAGACCTGGAGGGTACAGGAGCTCCACAAGGAGAGAAACAGAACAAAAAAATCTGGGCAAAGGGGTCTTTTCTGAGACTGATACTCCAATCAAGATCATTCGTGGAGAGAACCTAGAACCTTGCACAGATGTAGCCCATGGCAGCTCAGTGTCCAAGTGGGTTTCCTAATAAGGGGAATAGCCACTGACATGAATTCAGTGGCTGGCTCTTTGATCATCTCCCCCTGAGGGGGGAGCAGCCTTACCAGTCCACAGAGAATGACAATGCTGCCAGTTCTGATAAGACCTGATAGGCTAGGGTCAGAGGGAAGAAGAGAAGAATCTCTCTTATCAGTGTACTCGGGGAGGGGCATGGGAGGAGAAGAGAGAGGGGTTTGGGATTGGGAGGGGATAAGGGAAGGGGCTACAGCTGGGATACAAAGTAAAAAAAAACTGTAATTAATAAAAATAAATTTAAAAAATTTTAAAATGAGAATTAGAGTGGGTGATGTAATCCAGATGTCACAAATCATCAAGAGCTCTGTGGTTAATAATAAGGGACTGGAAAGATAGGTAAAGGAGAGGGTGGAGGGCAGTGAGAGGAAGAAAACAAGATCCAAATAAAGTTAAACTTTAATTGCTTTCCCAGCTTGACCTTACCATATGTTGGCATGTAGTTCTTTCAAATATATCACAATAAAAAGTTACAATATTTGCAAAAAAAAGTTGTGATTAAAGATATTGGAAAATATTTACTTTGTTGAATTTGTCACTATAAAAAGTTCACAACATTCCTTTATTTCTTGAATGTTAGGATATCCCATTAGTATACTCCTATTGTACTGCCGGAGTTAGCCATTTCTGTCTTCTTTCCTTCAGTGTTCCTAGGCATGTACCAAGTTCATTACATTCTTCAAAGAGCAGTCTTGTACTTTGTTAAGCTCTGTTAACTATCTCTTCTCTGTGTGTCTAGTTTCTGCTCTCTTTACTTACTTTGGGCTTAATTCAATCACCTTTATCCACGTTCTTAAAGTCTAGAGACAGAACAGGCAGCGAACAGATCTGTATGTGAACACAACAGTCGGGATATCATTTTCACTTGAGTCTTAGAAGCCAAACTCCAGGCTGCAGGCACACACACTCACACTGGGTGTTTAATCTCTGGAAGTGGGCATGCTCTATCTTTGAACAAAGACTGAGTGTTTCTGCATGTTGCAATACAGTAAGTGAGATTCAGAACCAATCAAAGTTTTGAAGGACCAGGCTCACCACACTGAGCATGCATCACTGTAGCCCAGTCTGGACTGGATAAAGGTAAGGTACTAATGTTTGAGTTTGTTTCTTCACATTTCCAAAGGCTTTACAAAAACAAAACAAAACAATAAAAAACTCAAAAACCTGCAGACATGTTCAAGGAGGTCCCAGCATCAAGTCTACGTGAAACTAAGGTCTTCAGGCTTCAACAAAATAAGAATGTTGACGTTGGTAGCTATGGCTATAATTTTTTTGTTTTGTTTAGCACATTGTTCAACAAGTAGTATCAACCATTATGAAGTAATTAAAATCTAAAACTATATTTGTGATGATGGGGAAAAAGGGATGTGGGCACATTAAGGTTGGAGGACAGCGAAGGGACAAGGTTCCTAAAATGTTGATGGTGTAAGCAAGAGATAAATAACCCTTCAAAGTCCGAAGTCTACAGAACATGTGATTTCAGCCTCTTCACCTAGAAAGTACACTGGAGAATTAACTTGGATCCTCCGTTCTCCTCTACTTCCTCCAATTACTTCCACTGTGTAGGTCTCTTCCAATGCATGACTTTCCCTTGTGGCCTTAACTAGGCAGAGACTCTCCCACTGTGAAGTAATGCAAACTGCAGAAGATCCAGGCTCCAGTCTGGAGCTCTTCAGCATTCTCTCCACTACATGGTGTAATCACACAATTGCAGAAGATGAGAAACCTCTAAGGATAGGGGTTTCATAAAAGAAAAAAATTAAAACAAGATAGATTTTATGCTTTCCACAGTGTGCTGAGATACAGAATCTGTGTGTTGTGCTTCTTCTATTCTTTTGAAATTATTTATTGAATGTCTATACACACAAGGTATTATGCAGGGAGAAAAGAGGAAGCCGTGGATACAAGAGACAGAAGAAAGCAAACAGACAGTTATGAATGGAAAAGGTGGGAATGGAGACCAAAAATTCAGGAGCTGGAGCATCCCCTTGTTACTAAAAATACTGCATGTTCTTGGGCCCTTGAGTAAAAGATTAAAGTAGTTGTGCTAGACCTACAGAGGAGAGGGAGACGTGTGTGTGTGTGTGTGTGTGTGTGTGTGTGTGTGTGTGTGTGTGGCAGGTTTTGGAGAAGATGAGGGAGCATAAGGAGAATACCTCAATTTCTGCCCAATAGAAGTGGGAGGGTGGAATCACTGATGTTCCAGAGCTAAGAATGGAAAAATGGAAATTATTTTCTTCACCCATGTGGTTTGCACAACATCCTCCAACAGAAGACTCCCACTTGGGCCCTAAAGTTGGAAAAAATCTGGGGATTTGGGGAAGGGGGGACAGAGGAACAAGGCTTTGGCAGGATGTGGCAGGTGTCCAGGCTAAGAGACCAACTCTTTTTTATTTTTTTTGTATTTTCTTTATTTTTTCTTTTTCTTTTTATTAATTACAGTTTATTCACTTTGTATCCCAGCTGTAGCCCCCTCTCCCATCCCCTCCCAATCCCAACCCCCCCTTCTTCTCCTATGACCCTCCCCCAGTCCAATGATAGGGGAGGTCCTCCTCCCCTTCCATCTGACCCTAGTCTATCAGGCCTCATCAGGACTGGCTTCTTTGTCTTCCTCTGTGAACTGGTAAGGCTGCTCTTAAAGGGAGACTCACATAAGAAACTCTGCAGGCTCAATAGCCATTAGCATTAGGAACCTAATTAATGTTATTACTTAAAGTATAGGGATGCATTTCTCACATCACTTCTTAGGGAAAGACAGCAGAATGAAGTAGAGAAAGCTGAAGAACACTTGCGAAAACTCCCTGGCCAACACTGCATCTCCAGGGTGACTGAGATTCACATTATTTCACAGGGTCAGAACCTAGCTCTCTGGAGTCATCTCATTGCAACCATAGGTTCATCTATAGCATGGTAACCAGAATGAGGATTCGAAGGTGGAACTGCTCACTCTAGGCCCACACGAGTCACTTATGTGACATGGTAGCAGTTTCTTAAGAATACTTAAGAATAACATAAACTGTGCCCTATGTCCTGCTCAGACCCCCACACCACAATGCCAACTTCAGAGTTGTACCAACAAAGATTAAGATGCTGCTTACATATCAGGTGTTCTACAAAGACAGCCAATGCCATTAGTAACTCTTAGTTATTGTTTTAAATAAATCAATTCCTTAAAAGAAAAAATAGCTCAAATTCAATTCAACTTTACTGAGCCTTAACGACATCTTAAGCCTGAGTTAGGTAGCCGATGATGGAGATGACTTGGTTTCCACCCTCAAGTCTACAGAATTTAAAACTCCTTTACATTGCTCCTCTAACCAAAATCCTATAAAGTTTCACATTGCTTTAGAAGTCTGACAGCTCTGGCCTACACAGGCAGCCTGTCATAATTCCATCCTTATCTATAATTCCACCCATATTCTATCTTTATCTTTAGCCACTTTCCCAGTTCACACTCTAGACTCAGGTATCCATGTTTTTCAGGCCTGTTGTACATTTTTGCATTTCCATGACCAACTCTACTGTACCTGTCTATAACCTGGCCTTTCTCCATCTCCAACATTCAAGTCCATTCTCTCCTCCTCCCGTCATCTTTCTCCACTCCCCTTCTCTCCCTCCTTCCCACCCTCTGATTCCTCATGCCCTTGCTTCCACAGAGCCTGGCACATACCCTGAACTTGTGATATGGTACTGAAACTGCATGCTTACTTACCTCCATTATTCTGTGAGCTTCTTAGTGGTTCCTTACCCAATCTCCCATATTAAATGCACAGTAAATACTCAGCATGGGTGTAAAATGGATGAGAAGATTAAGACCAATGCTCTAACAGAGTATGACTTCATGAAAAAGTACGAGAGGTATATGAAAGATTATATAATGACTTTGACAAGGACGGGATCTGAATTATCTCCTTAGGAGGGGATTAGCTGTATTAGGGTTCTCCTGAGAAATGAAACTAATAAAAAAGGAAGAAAGGAGAGAGGGCTAGGGGAGGGAGGATCTGTGGAGGAGGAGAGGGAGAAAGGAGGAGAGACATTAAGACTGAGGCTATGAGGAACTGGCTCACGTGAGTGGAGACTAAGAAGACCCTTGAGCTGTACTCTGTAACTGGAGGCCCAGCCAAGGCAGTGGTGTGGGTTCTGCATTAAGTCCAAGCCTGAGACTCCCAAACCGAGAGTGAGAATTCTAGTTCAAGCCCCAAAGCCCAAGAATGGGACTTCAGATGGGATGGGTCCCGCTCCACCCGGAAGCCTAACGCAGCCAGACACAAAAGTAATCCTCACTTCTTGAATATTTTTGCTCTCTTCAGGCTCCCCATGAATTTCACGACACTGGGAGGACAATCTGTCTTAGTCCACGTATTCAAATCTCTCTCAGAAATACCCTTACTGCCAATGGAGAAATAATGTTTAACCACATAACCTGGCCATCATGTGGCCCAGTCAAGTTAACAATAAAATTAACCACCTTACAGCACAACTCTTGGTGATGGTTATTTGCAGAGGACTTCCCAAAAAGAAAAGGTCTGAGGAAAGTCCCTAGAGCAAACTTCTAGGTTATAGTTAGTAGTCCTCTTGTGACTACAAGGAAGAAACATGGGTGAAAATGACATTGGCAATAAAACTGGGAACCGAGAGACCCCAGGCCATCAAATCTATTCTCAAAAACTTTTTAACTAAAAATCTTATTTTTGCAAATAATGTTGAAAGCTCCCCCATTCTTTTGGGTTTCTTCTCATTTATTTATAAGTGACTCCTAAAATCCTAAAACTAGGTTTAAGTGTACAAAAAAAAAAAAATGAATGAAAATGGAGACAGGGAAATAGTATGTAGAGAAAAAATAGAAAGAAACCGCATATCTGTTATATCAAGAAGAGTGGAACATATTCACAGTATGGGAGTGGGGACCATGTCGTCAGCAGCTGAGGACTATTTCCACATTTTTTAAATGGCCACTGCTTACTGGATGTGCCTCTGTGACTGTCCCATTTGACCAACTCAGGATACGGAGACAAACATCCCTGAGGCCACCAGGATCATTTTAGAAAGGGCATATCCAGCACTCGTGCTTTGAACCACACCTTAAACCCTACCAGCATTACAAGAGTCAGTGGTCACTGGGGTTTGGTAATGAACTTGGCTACATGACACAGGGGCAAGAAAGCACAGCCATTTGCCCATTGTGCTCCCTAAGTGCCAGCTCGGTATTTTCTGCACACCTCTTACAGGAAATGCATTGTTCTTGGCATTAAAAGAAATTCCTAGATGAATGGTGTGATCCAAAACTCCAGGAACACACAAGGCATGTGCACTAGATGTGTACATGGCAATGAAGATGAGCAGGGTTGATGTATAGGGAAAAGAGACATACATAAAATATAAACGCTGAAAGAAAGAAAGAAAGAAAGAAAGAAAGAAAGAAAGAAAGAAAGAAAGAAAGAAAGAAAGAAAGAAAGAAAGAAAGAAATAGATGGAGGTGTTCACCAGTCTCACTAGAAAAAAAAAAAAAAATAGAGTGAGGCCGTATAGCAGGGCCAAAAGACTCCTTTGAAAAGTTTCACTTACTTTTGTAATTCAAAAAAAAAAAAAAAAAAAAAACTTTTCTATAAGTGCTATGTACATTAGAAAAGGTTGAAAACAGACAAGCAGAAAAAGACAAATAAACTATTATGGCCTTGTATGTGTCATTTATTTCTGAAAGAGGCCATACTGTCCATACATTTCAATAAACTGTCTTTCTCAAGCAACAGTATATTACAATTATCTTTTCCATATTATTCACTACCCCTACAATTGATGTTTATAAGCAGGTGCACAACGGAGACACAAAAGGATACAGTGCGACAGTGTCTCTCCCTGACTCCATTACCTGGAGTGAGTCAGAAGCGGCCCAGCATTTTGTGATTCTTCCCTGCTTTTTGTCGCCCTTCTACAAAAACTCAATGAATGAATGAACGTATAAGTACATATTTTTTCCTTTTAGATAAGTGATAACAATGCAGAGAGTTGGCACCTCACTTTCCTCTCTATAATCAGCAAGAATAGATCGCTGCCTTGTTCATCTCGGTGGGTACCAAGTGCCCACTGAATGGATACACAGTATTGTGGCCATTCAGTCCCCTCTAACGGACACTCGGCGCGCTTCCAATCCTTTATTACTCCAGAATTGCTAGATGGAGCTTATGATGTAATATGCGAACATTTGCAAAGAGCTCTTAGGGAAAAATATTGATGAGAGGAGAATTTTAAGGCCAAAAAATATGTATCTTCTGAAATTTAATATAAATTGCTGCTGCACCCTCTATCAAAGTACTCTCCAAACCCACACCTGCCAATTACAGATAAGAACGTGTATTTCCTTACCTAAGGCTGCCCAGCCAGATACTGGTTCCCATTTCCACCCCGCCCCCAACCCACACACCTTGCACACAGGTGAGGTCACGTGGCTAGTCCGAGGCAACGGAATGTGGAACAATAAACAGAAATCATGTGTGTCACACACAGGCCAAGGTGACCTGAAAGGAAACTGAACATCCTCCACCCTAGTTTGCAACGTCACCAGCTGGAAACAGAAGAATTCAAGGCTGTGGGAGACGGTGGAGTCATGTGTTGAAAGGGACCCACGTGCCCCAGCCCCCACACAGAGAAAAGCTTATCACTGAGGGGGGAGGACATGTCTATTGTATGAAGCCAATGAAATGTTGGTGCTTGTTGTATGATCGTGTTTACCAAGATACCTTTATATCTAAAAGCCCAGATCCAGACATATGGAGACACAGTCTTAGAGAACCTTGCTCGTGTAATTCAGTATCAATTTTCACTGTTCGTTGAAAATTGTTAATTATGACGTTGGCTCTTAAAATCCATTCATTCCCTGATTACCAAGCGCTGTTCTTTTTTTAAATCAAGAATGGATACTAACTTAGCAAATATGTTGCAATACATGTGGAAATGAGCAAAAGGTATATCCCTTAGGCTTCTTTAATTTTTTGTTTGTTTTTGTTTTTTCAAGACAGGGTTTCTCTGTGTAGCCCTGGCTGTCCTGGAATTTGCTTTGTAGGCCAGGCTGGCCGAGAACTCGAAGGTCCACCACATCCAGCTTTTTTTGCGGGGAGTGGGGGCTTCCATCTCTTAAAGCTGTATATTGCACCTATATTTCTCAAAGAATAAACAGTCTCATATTTCTAATGTAGACTGTGTTTACTTGTATGATTTATTTGTATAGGTTATTGAATTCTAAAATAAATAACAAAATAATAGATTGGTGAATCTTTTAGGCACGATTTATAAATTTTATTTCTCATGGGAAAAAAAAAAAAGATGTATAACAGACCCTCCAAAGATCAGATTTGTCGTTTACAGAGTGGTGACTGAGGATCACACCACCCAGACCAAAAGCAAAAGCACTGAAAAGTAGAGAACTGGAGGGCAGGCCTTCCAGGGGTGGAGAAAACAAGTCACACTTCAAAGGGGAGCAGAGAAGAGGTGATCAACACATACACAGGAAATCTTCTCTCCAGGAGAGATGGGGCTAGGCCAGAAAGGCTTACGTCACTGGTCAGGGTTAATGAGATAAGCGTTTGCCTTGATATGTTCTGGAGAAATTTCTAGGCTCACAAAGTAAAGGAAAACCTACACTTTCATAAAGAAAAAAAAGGGGGGGGGCGGGTTACACACAAAGAAAAGGAGCACGAAATGGTCCGGTAATTAACAGATTCTACTAACATCTAAGAGTCTCCAGAAAGGAAACAGGATGTGAGTTGGGGCTACCTGATCTGGGCATCACCAGAGCTGTGTCACTCACATGAGTGTTCTCTAGCATGCCTACACTGGGAATCTAACTACATACGAGAGTCACCAAGTCTCTGTCGCCATGGAACCTACACACATGGATCATCTTGACTTATGGAACCCAATGAGATATTCTAACAAAATCTAATGCAAGAAATTTATCATACTGGCTAAAATCCATTACAAATGTCTCTCCTTTCCCATTCTGCCATTTAGTCTAACAAACAGTCAACTTTTAATCCTGTCCATCATGCAAAAACTGAACAGTACTTTTACTTTCGTTGTTTAATCTATAATTTTGCAAATATAAAAGCTGACACAACAATGTGGTGGAACTTTCCTGTGAATTCCTTTGGTTCTCTACAGAGGCATTTTTGGTGATGGCCTTTTGGAAGAATAACATATTTTTCACTTTATATCAATCAGTTTACTCTGTCTCGCTGCAGCGTATGTTGAAGATATTTGATCTCTGAAAGTGTAACGCACTTAGCACCAGCCAGAAATACTTTAAAGTTCCTCTACCTTTTTGTTAAAAATTCCCCAGCCCACTTGTTCATTTTTTCAGAGAGAAACTTACTTCCTTAATACAAAAGGAAGATGTAGAATTGAATGCATATAGTCAATGTATAAGGATGGGGGGCACTGAAAAGATACATCTATGAGCCCGTTCCCCAGCCTGAGTTACCTTCCTTGGAAAACAGTCTTTACAGATTTCGTTGAGGAGCTATAGACAGGAGCATCCCAGCCACCAATCAGGACCCTAAATCTAAAGACAAGTAGAAAGGCAGGAATGGACTTAAGATAGACCAAAGAAAAGATACGAAACAGAAAAGAAGGCAACCACATAACCACAGAGGTGGAGAATGGAGTGAAGCTGCCACAGGCCAAGGCCTGCCAAAGGCAGCAGAGCTGGGAGGAGCTTCCGGAGAGCGCCTGGCCCTGCCAGAGTCTGACTTCCAGAACAGTGGGATATGGTATCGTTGTCCTAAGCCACTCTGCTCACTGTGCTTTCCTTCAGCAACCACAGGAAACTAGCCAAGTGACAGAGACACTTTGGTGAGGCCCTGGGTCTGTGTCTCCCTCCTATCATGTTAACCCTATGTGCTCTAATTTACTAACTCCATTACTCTCCCTGAGCCTCACTTTCTGTCTGAGATCTCGATATGAATGAGAATGCATAAATAAAAATTCTCAGAATGCTGTATCTATGTGATAACAAGCTGTGACTTAAACTTTATACTTACCTGAAATTTTAACTGAGGTTTAGAGCCTGGGCCCTCTTCTTGCAGATCTTTGCACAAAGCAATGCATGCCTGATTTTGGCAACACCATCGTCATATCAATCCTTAATCTCTACTTCTATACACAGAAGTGAGCAGTCACTAATGTGCTTTGCCTCTGGGATCTGGTCACTTCGTGCACATAGCCTTACCGCGGTCACACTAATTGCGTAGAGATCGTGTAATGTCTAATCCGCTTACTACAGAGATGCAAACAGACCATTCTGAAGCAAGCTGCTTCCCAGGTTGTCTGTGGAACATGACATCCTAATTCCCCCTCTCCTGACCTAACTAAAACACTGCCAAGTTCCTCACTGACCTCTTCCTCCTGATCCTGGTTTTCCCCAACAGGTGACCCTGACCTCCCACCAGTCCTAGTTCCTCTTGCTTGAGAGATCAAGTAACTTTCAAGGGGGACAGGCGTAGGCTGAGCACAGCAGCTCCATGAAAATCAGTGTCAGAATGCCGCAATCCCATTCTGTCCATGTTCACATAGTGTGCGTTTGTACTTTCCAATAATTACCATTATTGTAGCATAAGAAATAACACCATGCATATTAAAAAATTATGGAAAGGCTGCTCTTTTACAAGCCTCTAATTTCTTCAGGATAAGAATGTTTAACATTTAAAAAGAATAAATGAGGCTGGCCACAGAGGCATATGCCTTTAATCCCAGCACTCCAGATGCACAGGCAGGTGAGGTTTTTTTCAGTTCAAGGCCAGCCTGATCTACATAATGAGTTCCAGACCAGCTAAAGCTACATAGAAAGAATCTGTCTCAAAGAAACGAAGGAAGAAAGAGAGGGAGGGAGGGAGAGAAGGAGGGAAGAAGGGAGGAAGTAGGGAAGGAAGGAAGAAAATGAGGGAGGGAAGGAGGCAGGCAGGCATACAGATAAATCCACTCTTGTACCATAGTTCGTCATCTTGTACCTTAGCCACTCTTTTCTGCACTGTGGATAAGTAGTATTAAAATATTCTTAATTATAACAGAGTCTCAGGAAAATCCTTCTCTCTGAAACTTTTGCTCTTCAGAAATCTTTAAATCCGCCTAAAATAATTCTCCCCAAGCAGAAATTAAAACAACAACAAAATACAGTGGGGCCGCTGAGATGGCCCAGCAAGTAAACGCGCTTGCTTTCAAACCCGCCAGGGTCCACACAACGGGAGGAGAAAACCAGCCCCCTGAAGTTGTCCTCTGACCTCCGTACGCATGCTGGGGCACGAGCGCCACACAGGTGCACAGAGAACGCATGATGCAATAAAAAACAAGAAATGATCTCAAAAAAAAACACATAACTGGTCTTTCAGATTTATAAGTAATCACAGTCTCTAGTATCAACAACAGACATCCATAACGCAAGCCGCCTTTCAAGCACATTCAGTGTTCGGAAATACGCTATTTAGGATGCTTAGCTCCGCTGCCTTTCTATAGGCAAAATTAAATCACTTCTAATATGAAAATTAAATAGCTGGGTTTCAGAATTACTAAAATTTTCCAATCAAATGCACGCTCCGGAAATCTACATGAATGTGGATGAGCACTACTGCATGGCATTACCTACTTAGTAATTTTTAGGTGTGTGTGTATGTGTGCGTGTGTGTGTATGAGCCCAAGTGTGCCATGGCACAGCTATGGGGGGGGGGGGGTCAAAGGACAACTTTCCGGAGTCAGGTTTTCTTTTTCTCCTATGTAGTTCCAGAGCCTGAACCTGGGTCAATCAGCTCTGGCACAAAGTACCCTATGCCCTGAGATCCTCAGGGCACCTCAAAGACCCAACCCACAACTTTTAACAGGATCTCTCTCTCTCTCTCTCTCTCTCTCTCTCTCTCTCTCTCTCTCTCT